>NW_025112997.1:7057453-7534079 GCF_010416935.1 Polistes fuscatus | reverse complement strand
TAACAGTCTATTACATCATCATTCTTCGATTAACGCTTTTTTGAAAATCAAGTTCTATTTCAACAAATGTGAATGGAATTAAAGGGCCTTTAAATCTATAACGTTAACAGTGCAAGCAGTCTATAATCTTATGCTTCCTGCACAGAATGTTGTCTAAATAATCTGCAGTATTAAAAATTATAGGTTGACTGCCTAGAATAGAGTCTACAAATCTTAGTGTATTTTTTGCTTCGTCATTAATTATCTTCCTCCGATGCAAGTTTTTTTAGAATATCATAGTATATTACAAGAAAACAGAATGTGCCTTCCGGGTGCATTGTAATCTAGTAGATGAATTGATAGCAGTCCATTTGTAGCGGCTTTGCTGTCCGATACGCAGTTTCGAACTTTATCCCATGGGACCGACTGGCGCTTGCCGTCTCACCGACTGATTCGCTGACCAAGCTATTTAACGCTAAACCCTCCATCACGGCTTACAACCGTCTCCCTATGGGAACGTTAATGTTTCCATCGTTTACAATGGCTTTCTTCTTCGTTATTATACATACAGAAATGAATTAAGTCGTTACAGTGCTCGATCAATAACGCCATCTTTTTTATCCATTCTAATTTTCTCTAATAGTTATGAATAACATAAATGTTACATAAAATAATAGTGGCGATCAGTGTTGAACACCAATAGAATTCAAGTTCCTTGTTCTTCCGATCACTGTAACTTTATATTTTTGCGAAACAATGTTGTCTTAACTAAAGCGTTTAAGAAAGAATTGAATGCATAGAAAAAGAGTACAATCTCAGTGCATTTTTATGATAGCGGTTTATTAGATCATCTTTTTGCGATGCAAGTTTTTTTGAAATTTAGTTTAATACAAGAAAAGTAATTGTGCATCAACGTGGCATTAAATCTATAAGGTTACAGTGCAAGCAGTCGTAGGCTTATGTTTCTGCAGCAACAATAGTTGTCTAAATATGAGTATAAAATGTACGGGGTGAATGCATAGAAAACAACCTGATGCTAAACCTAATTATTTAAATATCTGGGTGTCAAAAAAAAAGATGGAATCTGTACACGAAAACTTTAATCACTCGAGACTAACAAATTCAAATTGCTTTATAATAGCCATTTTCAAGCTCGTTAATTCCCTAAAACAAGATGCAACAAATATTTTAAGTACATAGGTATTTTAAAAAAAGGAAGAAAGCTGTACACAACTTTTTAACAACTCGCAAGCTAAAGAATATTTAATTTTTTAAAATAATCTGTAAAAGCTCTTTAAATGCTTCAAAAGTTTGAAACTTCTGATCTAACCAATCTGATTAAAACATAAAGAAAAAAATTTCCTTACTATTGATGTTTTGATGGCAACTTACCGACCTATAAATTTGTTTTAAACTTACTTTCAGAAAAACCGACATCGAGAAATAATTCATTTAAAGTTCTATAAATTATTTTAAGTTCGGAATGTACTTTCAAGATACATCTAATATGTTAGTTGTTATTATAATCTTTGTAGAAGCCTATTACCGACAAAAAGATCCTATGGTAATAAACGATCTGGACTTACCGACATTCGGTATTTGTAGGTAATTATCGACCGAAAAGATTTGATGTAACCTGCTATCAGACTTACCGACAGTAGACAAGCTTCTTGCTAGGTTACCATCGAATCTTAGCGGTCGGCAAGTTACCATCCTAAAATCTACGGTCGGTAAGTAGTGTTTTTTTTACCAACCAAGTTTATCTTCTTTCGTAAACTACCTCTAGATGGCCCTAGCTTACATGACGTATCCGTTGCTTAGCAACGCATTGAATAAACTAAAACAAACGTATGTTTCCTAAAAAATGCACGGTCCACGTGTATATACACGACAGTTACACGAATAAAATTAGGTTATCTAGAATGTTTATCTACTTTAGTATTAATATTATGTTTCGTCTGGAATGATATGTGAAAATAAAAGAGTCTCCAAAGAACAGTGAATGTCTAGAAAAAAATGTAAAAATTTAAGTGTATCCTATGGTATCGGTCTCTCACATCATCTTTTAGCGTGCAAGTTTCTTTAAAAAGTGTATTACAAGAAAATTTATGCAAGCAGTCTATGGATAATCTTTCAGCCATGCATGTTTCTTTGAAAATCAAGATATTACAACGAAAAGTTATGCGCCAGCAAGTGATAATAATCTGAGCGGTTTTAGTGCCACAGTCTAAAGCTTATGTTTTGCAAAGCAAGAAATGTAAAAATAAAAGATTCTTAAAAGAAAGGTGATGCATTGCTAAGAGCTTACAATCTGAGTGTATTTTATGCTGGCGGTCTATTACATAATCTTTCTGCGATGCAAGTTTTTTTCAAAATCAAGTATAATACAAGAAATGAACTGTGCATCAAAGTGCATTTAAATCCTAAGGTTTAGTGCGAGCAGTTCTATAACCTCATATTTCTGCGAAAACAATTTGTCTAAAATAATAAGTCTAAAAAGAGATGTGTATGCGTAGAAAAGAGTGTACAAATGTATTCTATTTTTGCTAGCGCGTCTATTAAATAATCTTTTAGTGATGTAGGTTTTTTTGAATATTAATTTTATGACAAGAAAAGTGAATGTGTACAATGAGTTTATTAATCTAAATGATTTTAGTGATACCGGTCTATAAGCTGATGTTTCTAAAAAGCAAGGTTTATAAGAAATTAAAGTTTCAGGCAAGAAAAATCAATGCTTTCAAAGACTATATTTTCGATACGTTTTTGTTTCAGCGGTCTATAAGGGTATATTTCTTGTGAAGTTTTCACAGAAATGACTAAGATGTAAACTATACAGCACTGCATTCTGACTTATATGCACTTTGCGAGCAAAATTTATAAGTCGATAAAGTATTCTATTCGTAGAGAAAAGAGTGAACTTTTATTTAATAAAATTCACTTACATCCGCTGGCTTTCGGTATTAAAAGTATTGATGCGAACTATCCAAAGAAACGACATTTATTGCTGGTCCTACCTTAGGTTAAAGTTATATTAACGGAAACGACCCGAACTGTTCTCTGAAATTTTGTGAATCTTTACGGAATTTTTTAACTCGATTAAAGTATTGCGTATGTAGGAAAAAGAGTTTAATTTTATTTATAAGGTCACGTATATCTTTTTACTTCAAGTATAGGAAATCTTAACGCAAGAATTCACAAGAGATTACAAGATGTACACTGTTCCGCAGTGCATTCTCTAAAATGTTATGCCTAATCAGAGCGAAACTTGGTGTGTTTTAAGGTTTAATATACATTTAACAACTAGAGAACGCAAACTGCAGACAGTTGATAGCTTGGCATCGATGACCCAAAACAAAAATTAATTTTATATATAACAACGTATATAACTTATATAATTTTTATTATATTTATATTTTCATATCGTAAATGATGGCATTACAAACCTTGAGATACTATCGTAGAAATTCGTAAATATCCGTTTTGATAAAGTGGTATTTTTCAATATTAAACCTTACGGCTTAAAAAAAACAGTACATTCTAAACAAAAAACTAATTAAAAGAGCATGTGTGGAAAATATAATTCAATGTCTGATCCACGATCAAAACTTTTAAAAGGATTATTTAATTAATCTAATTTAAAAAAAAAAAGAATTTAATGACCAAAAAGTGGACATTACAAAATACTGAATACTCGATGCATTAGAAAATGTGCCTTTCTATATTTACCAGTGAATATGAAAAAATGCATGTTTCTGATGCATGCTTTTTAAATTATAAATACATAATAGAAAAATGTTTTAATTTTATACAAAATTGTTAATCGATTAATACGATTACCAATACGCATAGGAAATTATTCAAGACGCATTATTAAAACTTAATTTATTGTGAATATTTCGCAATATTTAAAAATCCCCAGGTGCATTTACAATCCCGTATGCAAACCTGGGGTCCCTGTTCTTAACTTATTTATATAATTTACACTCTCGAGAGAGTGTGGGGCAGCCTTTTAATTCGGTTTATTTGTATATCAAGATTTATGCATTTTTATTCATATCATATAATTTCTTCTATTATAAATCTCTGTGTAAAAAATATTTCAATGATTTTTATATCATCTCTCTTTGGTTTCCTCTCTTTGGTTTCTTTTCTCAAAAAACTTTTATTTATATATATATTTATTAAAAATACTTTCTTTAAATATTTCTTATGCAAAGTTGATATTTATTTGTTAATAATTTTAGAATCAAAATGCACAACCTTGACATAATTTATATGCACTCGCATGTGCTGGCTGTACTTTCGTGTATTTTCATTCGCTTAGCAAGACTTATACGTTTCTAATCAGAATCATTCAAATAGCTTTTCATTTTAATTTGCACTATTTATTATATATATACGATTTATACAAATGAAATATTACAAATATTTATTTATTAAATACTTTCATCAGTGCACTCATTCATTCATTTTTGATCATTCTGAATGAGAAATGTATATTCTTACCATTTTCATCTGCATTTAGCAGGTACGTTCGACTGCATTTAGCAGTTTTGTTCATCTGCGTTTAGCAGATATGTTTGTACTTACTGCGATTTTCGTATGCACTTTTAAGTGCAGGCAAGCCTTTTAAATTGTTTCATTTATGTACCAAAACTATACATTTTTATTCCAAAAAAATTATTATTCTACTTTTATATATAAAAATAAAGATATATATTAAAAAAATTGTTTTCATATTACTCTTATTTCTCCTCCATATATCTCTTGTAAAATCTTTCTTTAAATATTTGTGTATAGTAAAAATATTTCTCCCACTCTCTCTTATGAACTATTAACTTTTTCACTTGATATTTATTTAAAATAATTTTGGAATGAAAATATATATTCCGGACATATTAATATGCACTTATGAGTGCTGGCAGCCAGCAATTATATTCATCTGCATTTAGCAGGTATGTTCGATTGCATTTAGCAATTATATTATCTGCATTTAGCAGGGTGTTTGTACTTACTGCGATTTTTGGTATGTTCGATTGCATTCAGCAATTATATTTATCTGCATTTAGCAGGTGTGTTTGTATTTACTGCGATTTTCGTATGCACTTTTAAAGTGCAGGCAAGCCTTTTAAATTGTTTCATTTATGTACCAAAACTATACATTTTATTCCAAAAAAATAATTATCTACTTTATTATAATAAATAAAAAAATATATTAAAATTGTGTTTTCATACTACTCGTTATTTCTCCTCCATACATCTCTTGTAAAATCTTTCTTCAATATTTGTGCATAGTAAAAATAGTTTCTCCCACTCTCTCTTATGTACTTATTAACTCTTTCATTTGATATTTATTTATCAATAATTTTGGAATGAAAATGTATATTCCGGACATATTAATATCCACTTATGAGTGCTGACTGCCATTTGTTTTATTTCATTTATTTAGCAAGACATATACGTTTCTAATCGGAATGATTCAAAATACCTTCTCATTAATTTGCACTATTTAAATATAAATCATTTATTGTATGTATAGAGTGTGTGTGTGAAATGAAATTTACTAATTATTGTTAGATAAATTTCTGTGTTTAAAAAAAATAATACGCAGATTGAAATATTAAAATATTTATTTATTAGATACTTTTATCAGTGCATTCATTCATTCATTTTTGATCATTCTGAATGAGAAATGTATATTCTTACTGTATGTTCATCTGCATTAGCAGGAATTTCCATCTGCGTTAAGCAGGTATGTTTGTACTTACTGCGATTTTCATATGCACTTTTCAGTGCAGGCATGTACTTACTGCGATTTTCATATGCACTTTTTAGTGCAGGCATGTACTTACTGCGATTTTCATATGCACTCTTCAGTGCATTCGATAAGAATGATTCAAATTTTCTTTTTATTAATTTGTTACTATTAAAAAAAAAAAAAATCAACGATCATATATTCATAAAAAGAAATGTATAATAGGATAAAAGACTATGTAAAGCAAAGTGAAAATAAGAGTCTGGTAACCATTGGGATGCAATAAAAAATACATTACTTATATATTCAATAAATTATTATTTTGGAAAGAAATTGAAATATATTAAATTGAGAAATGAATTGAAATATTGAAATATTTAAAATATTTAATTATTATATACTTTGATTAATGTTTATTAATTCAATTTGAATCATTCTGAATGGTGAAACCTTTATTTTGTGTCCTTATCTGCATTCATGAATGCAGGAATGTCCTCTTCTTCCATCGTTGTATCCAAATGCACTATTTGTGCATGCTGCAGCAATCCATGGACGTCCACACAATTTAAACGAACGTGACTCTAATTTCATAAAAAATATCTAAGACAGACTCTAATTTATATACTTCAAAAATGCAATGACTCGACTATTAATTTATTTTAATAAGAAAAATGCAATGGGACTCTAGTTTTAATCTAATGTAATAAAAAAATTGCAATGACTCGACTTTTAATCTAATTTAATAAGAAAATTGCAATGACTCGACTTTTAATATCATCTAACGAGAAAACTGCAATGACTCGACTTTTAATTAAATAGAAAAAAATGCAATGACTCTATTAATTAATAAAAATAGCAAAATCTAGATTCTAGTATTTAAAAGACTTTTAATTTTTCACGAACGCGAGTGTGGGACATCGTTGGGAGATGGAATGGTCCATCATCTCCATTCAGGAACAACTTATAACTAATACTACTACGAGCATAAGTGACAACGTGATAAAGGGGTAGACAAAGGGATTTTGATATGACCACGAACCATTGATCAAAGTTATCAAAGATATCCTTTGAAAAATAACTCGTAGTCGAATAGTTGCCCACTTGATACCACAATTTGTGGGGGCCTCTTCGGCATTTAGCCTCTTCTTTGCTTCGTGCCCTGACCACTGCAATGGAGCATTCCCTACGTGCGACGCAAGAAAAGAATTACGTGTCAAAAAAACGCCCTACCGTTTGAAACGATACATCATAAAAATTGGCACATTTCAGTGGATTATATTAAAAGAATGAAATCGTCCCTGAGCTAAACCGACCTAATCCCGACCTGTTCTCACCATACGCGACAAGACTCAAACCCTCGTGTTTAATAAAACGCATTTTATTATACGAGACGCATTTGTGATCTAAGCTGAAAGAAAATTGGGAAGGAATCAACACAGTTATTAGTAATTTTATTTCCGCAGGTTTTTACGCTGGTATTTTTTTTATTTTCGTTTTTGTTTTTATTTTCACTTAAACCTAACGAGAGGTAAGAGCTTGCAACGTACAGTATCGATTTATCCTAAATAATATAACCACTGAAATATGACAAAGTTCATAAATGCATCATCCCAAACGCCACTGACGAATCCCAACACGCAAACTCAACTGCGTTCCTACCTGAGTGCGTCTCGATTTTTTCTAACACAAGTTTTATTTACTTACTTATTTGTAAAATAAAATTAAAAAAAATAAATG
Organism: Polistes fuscatus; assembly: GCF_010416935.1. NCBI lineage: Eukaryota > Metazoa > Arthropoda > Insecta > Hymenoptera > Vespidae > Polistes > Polistes fuscatus. The sequence continues at coordinate 7,526,608 of NW_025112997.1, read as the reverse complement.
TGTAATAGATTGAAAAAATATTGAATTAATTCCGTAAAGTAATTATACTAGCTTGTGGACGATCAATAAACTCGAAAGAATTCAATGATCGTACGCAACTACACAAGCACATTTAATCGAATGCTCCAGCAGATATATTTTTCTGAATGATGAACCTATTAAAAACTAGGATTAACACGTTGCACATTAAAGGTGACAATGTTTCGATAAAAAGAAAAAATTACAACAATTGTAATAATCTCAATTTATTCGAATAAGTGTATGTTATTTCTAACATTAAGAATTATATTACTAAAGATCGCGAGGTGCAAGTGTTAATATACTTAAAAAACTAAGTATCAAAACTAATTCAAAATCCTTTGCCAAGTTCAAAAGATATGAGGGTGATTTATCTAATGTTCTCATTGGTTGCAAAGTATTTTTGAACTGCTTGATACAATTATCTTAACTTAAAATGCATAGTATCAGCAAAAAAATGGAGACATAAGGAATAATGGAAAGTGTAAAAATTTGCTGACACTTAGCCAAAAACCCCGGAGGCATGATTGCGTCAGGGTTGCGTCCGAATAGAAGCAAACCTATTGCCGTACCCGGTTCTTACCTACTTAAAATTAATGTTTTCACATACACACAGAAAAGTATGCTACCTGCCTATCCCTCCACCTATATTTAAAAGTGCAAACAGACACACCAACACAATCATTCCACGCTGGATCTGTATTCGCATACCACCAGGGTGCAAAAAACCTAAACTAGAGAGCATGCCCCGGGGCACCTCCGACACCCTAGTTCAACCACGTTTTCTAAACTTATATTCTAAAAGGTTACGTACCCCATGCTGTAATCGTCTGCCAAGGCTAGTGATTATTGCAATAATAACTAATGCAAAAATACTGGTACATACTAGTATATATCTGCATACTAATATGATACAAGTATTGTTAAATTTCCACAATAAATGTGAAAACTCTACTACTCGAAACGATTCGGAAAAAAAAAGGAGAAAATTTAATATAAGTATAAAAATACAAGTACATATCACGCGTGACTGTACAAGTATTTATTTAAATATTGAATGATGCATTAAAAAAAACTTTCGCGAAACGATGTACGATACACACTACCTGATACGCACACACTGGTGTAAGTACATCGTGCAATCACTAACGCAATGACAGCCGCCAAAGGAGGAAAACTTAAAAACTAAAACCCATGCAAACTTTTTCTCACCCATACGTGTAACACCTGGGCAACACGCATCGATGAGAACGAAGAGAGCATAGGGGGGAGAAAAGGGGAATTAGTATATTAGGCTGAAAATCCTGATCTAATAAAACATAATTAACATACGTGAAAAAACATTTTTATAAAAATTCATCTAAACGGATTAAGGACTCTACAAGTCATTTGGTGAATAATGACTTAAGCAAGTGAATGAAAAAAAAAAAAATACCCCATAAGAAACGTTTTATATTATTATATAATACTGTTTCGAGGTAGTGCAGTGTAGAGTGATTCTAACGGTGACAAAAGATGGATATTTCTTAAAAACCTCGGACGACTCTTTCACTAAATGGCTGTTCTAATTAAAGAACTGGGTTTTAAACCACCACTTAATTGCCAGAATCTATCCGGTCGCGAATTTTGTTTGTCTTCTTGCTCATTTATTGATAACAATATCAAGTATCGATATATTGAAGTAAATTACGATTTGAAAAACTAATCACGATTTAAAAAACTGATCATTATTGAAAACTAATCACAATTGAAAAACTAATTACGAAGCAATGCATATAAAACAATTTTTACATGCTTTTTATTGGCACGAAATCGAGTAAATTAATGCTCGATTTCACCATTACTAACACGATTAAATACGTAAAGAAAAAAAATAAGTACAATAATTAATTGCAGTGTTAATTAAGTGAATTGAAACCGATGAAACAAGAAGACCCTGGCCTAATCTAAATAAATCACATATATAAAAATCACTATATATTGGGAATCACTCGTGAGCAAAACCAAAGGTTCTACTCACGGTCGCTTATGCTCGCTTTGGACAAGATACATCTACGAATACAACCAGGAACCCGTGCCGATATTGGAACTTTCATCCTCGGCATGATTGGGTCACTGGAGGAACTTTAAATTTGTTCGCTCACTCGTTACCAATTGTTACCATAAAAATAAAATAAAAAATGAAACTGAACAATTGGCAGTAGAAGTTCTGCGATGGCTCAAAAACACTCGTCCCCCTCGCTGTTGGTTGAACGATGTCGTGAAGTTGATTTAAATTGGATGAATTGTTGAATGAATTGTTGATCGATGAATTGTTGAATTTTGAATCGATGAATTGTTGAATCGATGTATTGGAATCGATGAATTGTTGAATCGATGTATTGTAGAATCGATGAATTGTTGAATCGATGTATTGTAAATCGATGTATTGTAGAATCGATGAATTGTTGAATCGATGTATTGTGAATCGATGAATGTTGAATCGTGTATGTTGAATCGATGTATGTTGAATCGTTGAATGTCGAATCGTTGAATCGATGAATTGTTGAATCGATGTATTGTAGAATCGATGTATTGTTTAATCGTTAAACCGTTGAATCGATTATTATAATCTATATTTAAAAATAAAAATAAAATTAATTATGTTTCATATCATTCAAAAGATTTTTCATGAATAAAAATAATCACGATTTAAAAAATGAATATGTGAGAAGTAATAATTGAGATTAGAAAATAATAATAACCGTTGATTTATCTAGACGAAGCCAGATGCATCGATAAAGATGTTCCAGAAGAAATAAAGATGTGAAGTTGATTTAAATTGGATGAATTGTTAAATTGTTGAATCGATGAATTGTTGAATCGATGTATTGTAGAATCGATGTATTGTTTAATGTTGAATCGTTGAATCGATGATTATAATCTATATTTAAAAATAAAAATGAAATTAATTATGTTTCATATCATTCAAAAGATTTTTCATGAATGAGAAACATGAATAAAAACAATCACGATTTAAAAAATGAATATGTGAGAAGTAATAATTGAGATTAGAAAATAATACTAACCGTTGATTTATTCAGACGAAGCCAGGTTCGTGATAAAGATGTTCCAGAAGAAATAAAGATGTTAATTCACACTTTCGACCATGACAATATTTTAATCGAAACGCAAATCCTCTTCTACCGAATTGGCCGAAAGTGTGTTAATGATTCTAATCGCGTACCGAGCAAATTGTTTTCTCAACAAGATTATTTGCATTGATTTTAAATATAACGATTTAATTACTGTTTTGTATGCAATCTATACGATCGCATACAAAAAATGCAACATTTTTCAAAACGAACACTGATTCTATGATTGCATTGCCCGCAATCGCAACTAAAGCTCTGAAAATCAAAGTTTAATTAAAGCAAGTCGTAGCGTACTTCTGTTTATTTATTATGTTAATAATAAAAAATATATTATAATAGTTTTATTATTCAATTATTTAAACTACGTATTTCAAAAATTCTGGAATCGTGCTACTATTTTTTGTATGCTTTAATTATTAATAAAAAAAATTATTCAAAAATTGTAACCACAAACTTGTAAACTATATAAAAAAAAAAGATAAAATACAAACGAACAAATATCGCGAATAAAGAATAAATTTCATCGCGATAGGGTTATTTTTACAAAAGTATGCTAATTGCCTTAATACTTATAGGAAAGAATAGATATAGCATTAATGTAAAACTAAACAAAGTACAATATTTATAAATTATCGTTTGAACAATAAAATATAATCGACTGTGTCTTGAATTATTTATGTGAATTAAATACCGAAAGAACTAAAATGAATTTAAATTAAAAACATTTAAACAACAATTGCAACGCGTAATTAAATAATTAATTCGATAAATCATTTCATTTACTTTACAATTAATTAACGATACGAGAAGTTAAAATTTTCTAATGCATCGAACGATCCATTTGGAAATTGATGCATTTTAAAATTAAAGAAAAGAAAGAAAGAAAGAAATACACTTGCACGTATGTATGCAGTTGTATATACCACCATTGATTAGTATAATTTCCATGGAACGATGGTGAACGTCTTCTTGAAACCATAAAAAGAATAAGAGGTTATGATAGAAATTTTTGTGAAACTATCGATACATATAATCGATAATATAATATAATTCTAATTACAGATCTTCTTACCTAATTTCAATGCATTCACGTCATCGATAATGATTGCATGTACCTGTAATGAAATTTGATTAGATTACAAAATTTGATAATGAAATATTTTTTAATTACGGAGTAATTAAGTTCTTACGTGGAGCGAAACTAGTTGAGACTTGTCTCGACGGCGTCCGACAGCTGAAGAGGTATGACGTAGCTCGAGTCACCCCACCCCTCCTATTTACCTTATATGGCAGTCGCGAAATGTTTTTCTATGCGTACTCGATGATAGACGATGTGTATACATAGACAATGCTCGTTACCTCGTTTGACTTTGACCTTCACCTTCGCATGTTTTTCTTTATCTCTGCGTACGTTCAAACGTATTTGATCATTAGTACACATAAACGTTGATATAAAAAGTAAATACGTTATGAATAATACGTTAAATATGTTATATATAAAATCTCCTATAATAAAATATTTTATAGGACGTTTGTTTAAACAATGCACAAAAATTAAAAGACTGCTATAATATAATCATAATTTTGGTTTAATTTGGTTTATAATCATAAAGTCGGTAAGTCGCATTACCGACCGAAAAATGCTGATAGTAAATTACCATCAGAGTTACCGACCGAGAAGAGTTAATGGTAAGTTACCATCAGAGTTATCGACCGAGAAGAGTTGATGATAAATTACCATCAGAGTTACCGACAGTAGGAAAACCTTCATTGTAAATTACCATCAGTGTTACCGACAGTAGGAAGACCGACAGTAGAAAAACTAATTACTTTATAATGTTTTTTAATAACTTTTATGTATTTACAGATACCAGGGAGTTGTACAAAATTATAGAAATTAAAGTTGCGATGTATAAAAGAGATTGCATTCGATTCATTCATTGCATTGCACAGGAACATTAAAAAAAATGTACATTTGTTTAGACATTTACATAAAAATGAAAAAATGCTAAAATCAGAGCGTTTTATCTTAATTTCTCTTTATTTCAATTAAAATTCTCGTTACACACATGCGCAACGTTAGGAAAGTCATATAAATAAAATTTAAAAAAACAAATTTTATAGAGCACAATGGCTCAATCTAACGACGAATTTCGAGGAGGAGGGATCACAGAACATATACTCCTAGTTTTTAAGCAACAATTGACACTTGCATCTATTATATTAACAATTATTTTAATGCACTAATGCACTCTCTTTATGTTTTCCAAATCTTCAAATACTTGCAAACCTGAAAATCAGAATATTGTATTAGTAAAGTATCAAGCAAACTGAACGAGTCTATATATGTATAATATGTATCATATTTGTATAAGATGTCACTCTCTCTCTCTCTCTCTCTCTTTTTTTCTGTCTTATACTTTTTATATTAATCTTCTTTATGTTATAAAAGAAAAGAGATATAATTACCACAACTGATATCAATATAAGAAAGTAAACACAATTATTATGTAGATAGAAAAGTAATCACAATTAGACTGACGATGAGTGTATGTATTCATGCTGTATTCTACCAGATGTTTGGAAACCTAAAAAAAAGTATTAATTAACATAGCATTGGTATAATATAAAGAAAATTAAATATATAAGTGTTGTTTATACGTGTAACACTTTCCTTGTCAATATTTAAAGAATAATGTATAGAATAAAGACAATATACACTAAAAACTTTGTCACTCTAGACAGAAAAACACAATTGTATAGAAAAGAAATCACGTTGTAGATATTTCTTAAAACAATTGATATCACATTGCACAGAGAAACATAATCGTATAGATAAGAAACCACGTTATAGAAATCTTTAAAACAAATGACATAAAGCAATATAGCCATCCTTAAAGAATTAAAATATATTGAAACAAAACAATTGACATCTCTCATGCCAACTATGAAAGTATAAATTCCCATATTCTGTATTTATATGGAAACATTCTTGTTATTTTAATTCTTTAAGGATGGTTACAGTGCTTTATTTCAATTGTTTTAAGAAATATCTACAACGTGGTTTCTTTTCTATACAATTGTGTTTTTCTGTACAGTTTCTTAAAGTTTCTAGTGTATATTGTCCTTATTCTACACGTTGTTTTTAAAATATTTTAACAAGGAAAGTGTTACACGTATAATAAACACTTATATATTTAATATTCTTAATATTATATATCAATCTATTTGTGTTTACTTTTCTATCCAAAAAATAATTGTGTTTACTTTTTTATATTGATATCAGTCGTGGTAAGTTTATCTCTTTTCTTTATAACATAAAGAATAGTAATATAAAAAGTATGAGAAGGGGAAAGAGAAAGAGAGAGTGACTTTATACAAATATCATACATATACATATATAGCTGTTCTACATACATATAATGTATATTAGTTTAAACAATTACACAAAAATTGAAGGAATGTTTAAATCAGAACGTTGCCATGTGATAAAGTTTTTAGTCTATATTGTTTTTATTATCTTCGTTATTTGTTAATATACTTATATTTGATTTGTTTACTTTTTTTAGGTTTCCAACATTTGGTAGAATACAATATGAATGCATATACTCATTGTCAGTACAATAATTGCTTTTACTTTTCTATCTTGATATTTGTTGTGGTAAGTTTATCTCTTTTTTTTTATAACATAAAGAATGTTAATATAAAAAGTATGAGAAGGGGAAAGAGAGAGAGAGAGTGATATCTTATACAAATATCATACATATACATATATAGACTCTTTCAATTTGCTTGATACTTTACTAATACAATCTTATGATTTTCAGATTTGCATGTATTTGGAGATTTTGAGAAGCACAGCATCGATTATGCTTTTTATTGTTTCGTATCAAATACATACATAAAAGAAAAGTTTACAAGATTTTAAAATTAATCCAGGCAATTTTTTTATGATACTGAAACGAGCAAACACCCAAGCTTTCTTCTATTATTAATGGTAAATTTTAATAATTCACATTTTTCATTAGTATAATGTTTATTAATTGTTTTAATATATCGAAATGTTTTCATTCCATATACGTGTACATAACGTATACATTAACAATTATTTTAATGCACTAATGCACTTTTCTTATATTGCAGCTAAATTTTATCCTCGAAGTCCTCAGTGCGCAGGAGCATTAAAATAATTACACAAAATAGATAAAAATACGAAAATCATAACGTTATAAACTTAAAGATTATGTATTACATGTATGACACCCTTTATATACATGTGCAACGTTCGCAAAGTCATATAAACAACATTTAATAAAAGTAATTTCATAGAGGACAACGTCTCATTTCAACGATCGATTTCGAAGGAGAAGGTACATTGATCATACATTCCGATCTTTTAGACAACAATAGGCACTTGCATCGATTAATTAACAATTATTATAATGCACTAATGCACTTTCCTTATATTGCAGCTAAATTTTACCCTCGATGTCATCACTGCGCAGGTGCATTAAAATAATTACATAAAAATGATAAAAATACGAAAATCATAACGTTTTAATCTTAATTTTTATTGATTAGATAGATTATTTCTTTTATATCCATGCGTAACGTTCGCAAAGTCACATAAACAACTTTCACCAAAAGAACTTTAACAGAGGATAATTACTCAGATCAACGGTGGATTTCGAGGAGGAGGGATCACAGAAGATATACTCCGAGCTTTTTAACAACAATAGACATTTTTATCGATTAATTAACAATTATTTTAATGCACTAATGCACTTTTCTTATATTGCAGCAAAATTTTACCCTCGAAGTCCTCAGTGCGCAGGAGCATTAAAATAATTACATGAAATAGATAAAAATACGAAAATCATAACGTTATAATCTTAAATTTATCGATTAGATGGATTATTCACTTTATACACATGCGCAACGTTTGCAAAGTCATATAAACAACATCTAATAAAAGTACTTTCATAGAGGACAACGTCTCATTTCAACGGTGGATTTCGAAGGGGACGGTACATAGATCATATATTCCGATCTTTTAGACAACAATAGACATTCCTATCGATTATTTAACAATTATTTTAATATTCTAATGCAATCTCTTTATATTTTAGATTGTTTAAACATATATGTACTGGTTTAAACATTACATACTTATTAACGTACTTTGAATATAAAATAATTTTAATGTGATATTTTTCTGGATAAAAATTTTATTATCCAAAGTCATCATTGCTCAGGGACGTTAAAACAAATGTATATTAGTTTAAACAATTACACAAAAATTGAAGGAATGTTTAAATCAGAACGTTGCCATGTGATAAAGTTTTTAGTGTATATTGTCTTTATTTTACTCGTTATTTTTTAAATATTAACAAGGAACGTATACACCTAATAAAAAAATAAATTAGATAAGAATAATTATTAATTGGATTTGTAATTAGATAATTATAATAATTCATAAAATTGATATTTAATTATTGTAATAAATAAATTATGTATGTTTTTCTGTTCTGTGTGATAAGGATTATAGAGCATATTGTCTTTATTCTTTTCGTTATTTTTTAAATATTAACAAGATACGTGTACCTTAAATAGTAAAATAGAATAAATTTTTTATTTATTTAAAAAATAAATTATCATATCTAGCTTGACTAGCGTGGTCATGAAGAAAGCCGAGTTACGTACGTGACGGGGCAAGCTTGGTTCGTGAAATTTCTATATGGTAATTGGGAATTTTTGATTGGTCACTTATCTCTGCAATAATTATCAGCCAATCAGGGCTCTTTGCTGATCATTCTTCTTTCTTTTCGCGGCGTCGGTGCTGGAGATCGAACGGATGCTACGTCGTTCCGTTATTCTCAGGTAATTAAAAAATATTTTCTAACGTAAATAATCTTCCTATATACTAATAGATTCTTCTAGCAAATGACTTCCAAATGATATAATCGAAAGATTACGATAATGTCGAGGATAAAGAATATTTGCGTAGAAAAAAATTCCATGTACATTGGTATGCATTTTTCTACGCGATGATATATATATCTTGTTTTACGGCATCATTTCTATGGATATCGACTTATAATGTTCAATTTTGATTGTTTGGATTAATAAAGTATATATTTCGACAATTTTTATGTTCCTATATCCTATTTTTAACTATTCGATATTTTTCTATAATAGATGGAAAAAATGCAAAATCTCAAGTAGCCATTGGTCAACGGATTTCGCTACTTTTTTTGAAAGTTGACTACCGCGCATACTACCGCGCGCAGCAGATGCGCAGCAGAGACAACGCAGTGGCACGCAGGGGGCGCAGGGGAAAGGTAGAGGAAACGCCATTTTCTGTCAGCTGTATATGTTCCAGCGTACTGCGTCATCTCGTTTAATTCAGGTAATTGAAAAGTATTTTACACCTTTCTATTATATATCAAACGATAGTTACACATAAGATTTTCATACGTGAATGTTTTCAAAACGAAATATTAAAAAGTTCGTAAGAAATTTGTGAGAATATAACATCGATATATCTCGATATCCCGCCAAATCTCACCAATGTTACTTAACAATATTTCTTCTAATTTCCAGCTTTTTTCATGGTATCGATACTTACTACCATCTCTAATGATGCTCTAATTAATTATTTTTCATAATTATGTATTCAAAGATCGTATTTCGTATTAAATTCGATTCCTGTACATACACACACATACAAGCATATATTCATAAGTATAGGTAGCTCGTACACATACACTCATATATTGGATTTTCTTTATGTTATACTAATGTAATCTTTTTTTTTCCTTTTTTAGGTACCGAGCATTAGGAGAGTCCAGCAGGAATACATATACTCAGTCTAACAATTGTGTTTACTCTTTTTTATCTTCATATTCATCGAGGTAAGCGTTATTCTTTTTTTTAAACCATACAGAAATGTATACAAAGAGTGAGAACGAAAGTGAGAGAGAGAGAGAGAGAGAGAGAGAGAGAGAGAAAATAAGAAAACAAAATATTCTATCTACGGGCAATAACGAATGTGTACGTATATTCCAGGAATTTCTCGAAGTGAGAACAGAAGAAACGAAGACAGCCGAAAACAAAACGAAGACAGCCGAACGTTCGACATGAAGGACGCGATTACGTGTTCATTCCAGATCATTCCTTCAACGAGCTAACAATAAGATCTAACGACGTGACGTATTAAACTATTATATATATATAACGTTATCGATTTTTATTAACAATTTTTACTGATATTAAATACTTTATATGTAATTTTATACAAGTAGTGAGATAAAGGCAATTAATATTGCTTGAATTTATATTGATTCTTTATGATAAAATATCTTTAAAAGTGTGCAATGCCTTCAGGAATGATTCACAGGATATATTGTTCTATAATCTTTTTAGTATGTTTCAGCTTTTCAGAGTTTTATTTAATTTTATTTTATTCATCGTCATCCTAAGGGTAGGATACCCATCCTGCAGTCATCAATGAAGACTAAAAGTAAGTATATTTTCCTATTAAACGTTTCTATGATAACTTTAATGGTTTTTTATTATAACGATGATATTAATTGTTCTTTTTCTTTTTCTGTTTCAGAACATCATTGCAATCGAGCGCGTAGGCAATGAGGTACTCGTGTGTTGCATCGTAAAAATAAAATACAAAAGAATCGGAAAGTAAAGTCAGTGTTGATCGTCGCATGTTAAAGTTTCGTTTGCTCGGTTAAGAAACTCCGTAAGTTTCTTTTATTCGGTTTAAACGTGTGCTCATCGTCATCCTAAGGGTAGGATACCCATCGTGCATTCATCAATGAAGAATAAACGTAAGTCAATTTTTATTTTAAACACTTTCTCAATAATTATAATAATTTTTTTACTTACAACAATGATATTTATAATTTTGTTTTTATTTCTGTTTCAGATCATCATGGGAATATATCAGTGTTGGAAGTGTTTGTGAATTGTGTTTGTGAAGTGTTGCAAGTGTTCGTGCATTGCTATCGTGCGCGAAGCAATATACGGGAGTGTTGTATCGTTAAATATAATTAAAATCACGGATTAGAAGCACGTTCGTTCGTTTTATTTCAATTCCGTCGCGTTCGCGAACTATTTTTGAAATTTATATATTAAATTAACTGCGACCAATGCAGTAATTGCATTAGAGTTTGTTCGAGTAAAGTTGTATTTTTATCTTTAAACAGTCGCACAGACTGTTCGCGTATTAGAATCAGTGCATCAATGAAGATTTTTCTACTTGCATTGACTGTGTGCAAAGCAGTCTTTGAATTAGTTGTGTAGAATCAGTGATCGGGCGTAAAACAAATTAAAATCAAACGCGAATTAGAATCAGTGTTGTTCGCCGTATAATAAAATTTCGGTTTCGCGATAAGAAACTCATCTATAGTTTCTTATTTTCGTTTATACCGCGTTTTTAGATTCACGCGAGGTGCATCGCCATGGTGCAATTGAATTTCATCCCATTGAATGCATTGTAAGTATCTATTTTTATTTACATTTTATTCGATTTTATTTTATATGATTTTGGATTATATTGCAAATAACTTATCGTTTTGTTCTATTTTATTTTACAGATATGACGACGGACTTTCTACCTTATCAAAGATGTGGAATGAATTCTTCGATGGATCTTCGATGGATCTTCGATGGATCTTCGTGGATCTTCGATGGATCTTCGATGGATCTTCGATGGATCTTCGATGGATCTCGATGGATTCGATGGATCTTCGATGGATCTTCGATGGATCTTCGATGGATCTTCAATCAGCAACAATACTTGCTGAAGTAGGAGTGTTTTGGAGCCATCGTAGAACTTCTTATGCCGTGAGTTAAAATTTAAAGTCCCTCCGGTGCTCAATCATGTCGAGGATGAAAGGTCCTAATCGGCACGAGTTACTGGTTGTAATTATTCCAATAAATTAGTGACGAGCACATGAGTAATTCCTTTCTAGGAGTTACTCATGAAAATTGTATATTATATTGTATTGTATTGTATTTTATTAGTTCAGGATAGGTTTTCTTGTCTCATCGATTAAATCATTTAATTAACAGTGCAATTAATTAATGCACTTTCTTTTTTATTACTTGTTTTGTTCGTGTAGTAGTGGCGAAATCGAGCATTAATTTACTCGTTTCGTCAGAAAAGCATGTAATAAATGTCTTACATGCATTGCTCGTACTTAGTTTATCTAATCGCGATTAATTTTGATATATCGATACTTCGATATTATAAATAAATGAGCAAGAAGACAAACTCATTCGCGACGGATAGATTCTAGCAGTTAAGTGGTGGCTCAAAGCCCAGTTCTTTTATTAGAACAGCCAACTTAATGAAAGGAGTCGTCCGAGGTTTTTAAATATATTAAAATATATTAAAAGATATTAAAAGATATTAAAAGTTAATATTATCAAATAAATTGTAGAGTCTTAGCCGCTTAGATAAATTTCTATAAAAATGTATTTATGTCTTATGTATATATGTGTTTTAATCATATTTTTTAGATCAGGATTTTCAGCTTCTAATGTACTAATCTCCCGTTTCTCCCCCCTATACTTTCTGCGTTCTCATCTATGCCTGTGCCCAGGTGCTACTCGTATAGGTGAGAAACAATTAGTATAGGTTTAGTTTTAAGTTTTTCCCCCTATTGGCGGCTGTCATTGTGCTAGTGATTGCACGGTGTACGTTGCACCTGTGTGTGCGTTTAGGTGTGTGCATTGTACATCGTTTCGCGACACGTAATACCGCGCTTATTATTTTTTAAAGTTATTGAATAAAAATAACTTGTAGAGTCACGTGTACGATACGAACTTTTTTTTTTTTTTTAACAATCGTTTTGCATAGTAGAGTTACCGCATTTATTTGTGGAAACTTTGATATACTCGTATATTACTAGTATGCATATATACTAGTGTATACTTGTATTTTTGCTGTAGTTTTTTATGCAATAATCACTAGCCTTGGCAGACGATTACAGCAATCAGTACGTATACCCTTTAGCATATAAGTTTAGAAAACGTGGTTGAACTAGGGTGTCGGAGGTGCCCCGGGGCATGCTCTCTAGTTTAGGCTTTTGCACCCTGGTGGTATGTGAGAGAATCGTGGAGTGAGTGGGTGGGTACGTATGTGTATTTGCTCTTTTTAAATACGGTTAATTGGCAGACAGGTAGCATACTTCTTTGAGCGAATGTGAAAACTTTAATTTTAAGTAGGTAGGACCCAGGAAAGGCACTAGGCTTACTTTCACTCCGGAGTGGAAATTCCGCCTCCTGGTTTATACAGAATTGTTGCAAAATTTTATCATCTCATTCTATTATGCTTGTTTTGTAAATTTATTTTGTGACTCTTCTGTAATCTTGAGTATGTATCATAATTTATAGAGGTATTTGCAACCACTTGGAAGATTCATTTCTTTTTCGATTCTATCTCGAACGAGATGGAGTCGAATCAAATTGGCAAAGCCTTTGATGACTTTGATACTTAGTTTTAAGTATTATAATATTAGCACTTCGCACAATCGCGATCTTCTCAATTAGAAATATTTAATATAATTTAAAAAACGAATGAATGAAATGAAAATATTGCAAGAAAATGCATTACATTTGTTGCATTATTAAATTTCAATTGAATTTTGTTATTTGATATTAAAAGTGCGACGTGTTATTAGGTCATCGAGGGAAATTATCTGCTTGGACGTTTGATTAATTGTGCTCGTGTAATATTATGCAATGAACTCTAAGTTCATCCATGGTTATACGAGCTTGAATATAATTAACATTAAATATAAATTAATTTTTTCATAATTCCATATTAGAATCATAACGAAATAAAAGTTAATTTGCAAAAAAAGATATGAGATATCTTATCTTTCTTGCACGTTGAAAATGTCCAATGCAGTTTTCAGGGATGAAGAAAGAAGAGGCTAAGGCCGAAGAGGCCCCCACTTAATTGTGGCTGAAGAGGGCAACTACATAGACTATTGAGTTATTTTCAAAGGTTCAACAGCAAGTTAGAACTTTTCGAGAATAGCTTTCTAGTCATATTTTATATTTTATTATATTACATTCTTGCTCGTCATTAATTTGTAGTTGTAATTGGAGATGATGGACCATTCCATCTCCTTGGCACATCAAGTCTGTGTGCCATATCGTCCAAAAGATGCATATGTGTTTAGTTACAGTCAGAAATATTACAATATTTGTATTATTCAATTTTAAAGCTTAAATAACGTTCGGTAAATATTATAGTAATTTCTCTTTTCTTGTTTTTTTTTTCTTGTTTTTTTCTTTAAAATTTTTCACTTTGATCGTATTTTATTAAATTTTCAATTTTTCTTTTCTATATAATGCAGTTTAAAAGTATTTCATAATAATTAATAAATATTACTTTTTTAGTAACATAGTATTCTTATTTTTCCTATTTCTTTATTTTTATTTATTTTATATAAATGTAAAATCACGCGTTTAAATTTAATTTTATTGCAACGGTAATTAGAGATTTGATAAAAAGTAAATAAAGGATTCAATTGAAACTTGCATCTGCGAATTGGACCACTTATATGTCAGGCTATTGCATCACTTGATTGTATGATTAATATAGTTTTCTTCTTGTTACAGGTGATCATCTTTGGATTTATCATCAAACCTTCTGGATTTTTTTTTATTTGAGTGACTTAAATTACTTCATTTTAAAATATATATAAATGCATTTCTGAAGGCACACACATGTTTATATATTAAAAATTAAATATAATTATATAAAATTCTGTATTACAATATAACTATACTATATATACTATCAAAATATATGTCATATATTATCATATACTATCATATACTATCAAAGAATATTGCATTCTTTTATAGTATTGTACCGTCATCGCATTAAGTATCTACTGTGGTCAGGTTAGTAACTAAGATGAATGTAGTTAGGCGAAAAGTGGACTTGTGAGCTTCTGTGTACTTCTGTCTAGCATTAAAAAGTTGTTAAAAATACGTTATACACAAATTGAGCAATTGACTGAAAACAAAAAACAATAGAACATTTCATTGCTTTGCTTAGAAATGAGAAAAGACGTTTTCGATTTTTTAATTATTTATAACTAATTAAATAATTAATTAATAAAAGTTAAGGAGAGCCATACAAACAAAAAGTGAGCAATTGATTGAAAACAAAAAACAATAGAAAACTTCATTGCTTTGCTTAGAAATAAGAAAAAACGTTTTTGTATTTTCAATTATTAATACCTGATTAAATAATTAATTAATAAAGCGAGTACTTATATGGATTTTAAATGAACAATTAGTGAACAATTAAGAGCACTTATTCATTTTTTTCTGCTGTTGCGGTTCTAGGCCAACTTTTTTGTGCTTCCTGTATCGTTATGCGCTCCTGTTACAAATCTTTCAATTTTGCGACGGGAGGAAAACGATTTAACTACCGAAACATTTGAATTCCCATTGGAAATTAGAAAAATGTCAAAATTTTGATTCGGAGGTGGCATTTAAATGCCTTTCATAGTGTATGTAGATATAGTAAATGTATTGATAGATACATTCATTAATATTTTATTAAAGCTATTTACTATTGTTTATTAATTTAAATAGTCTCATATAATTAAATGTTTATAATGGACGTTTGTTTAAACAACAGTACAAAAATTAAAAAAATGCTAAAGTATTATATAATTATAATTTTTATTTATTTCGAATATTATATGCGTATACATATATTCCGAGCTTTTAGGCAACAATATACACTTTCATCGATTAATTAATAATTATTTTAATATTATAATGCACTCTAATTATATTTAAGATTGTTTAACGCATATACATTTATTTAAACATTACATACATATTGACGTACTTTAAATATTAATTTATTGCGATATGATATTCTTTTCGATGAAAAGTTCTCCCTCCGAAGTCACCACTGCACGGGAACGTTACACAAATATACATTAGCTATGTAGTTTAAGCAATTACATAAAAATTAAAAAAATACTAAAATGAGAACGTTACAATCTTAGGTACAAATAGGATACAATAAGGTCTTATAAACAACATATAATAAAAGTATTTTCACAAAGGGCAATGATCCATTTCAACGGTGGATTTCGAAGAGGACGCTACATAGATCCTATACACCTAACTTTTAGACAACAACAGACACTTCTATCAATTAATTAACAATTATTTTAATTCTCTAATACATTCTTCTTATATTTCAGTTTGTTTTAACACATATATATTGGTTGAAATATTACACATTACCTATTTACGTATTTTAAATAGAAAATAATTTCGATATATTTTTCTTTTATGTTTTTAGATGACTTTTTTAAACTTGATTTCGTTACTGAGCCAATATATAAACATAAAATTTAGCGATAACATACATTGTTTTAAATCAGTTTTTTGTTAGACTTCTACACTTAAACGTATTACTTGCGAATAGGTGAAGCTCTTAGGGTGGAGCCCAAGAGTTAGGTTTCTTAAGAAACGTTGTATTTTTGTCTTAGTCATTTATGCAATAATCATTAGCATTGGCAGTCGATTACAGCAAAAAGTATATATACCCAGTAGCATATAAGTTTAGAAAACGTGATGGAACTAGGGTGTCGAAGGTGCCCGGGAGCATTTTCTCTAGTAATAAGCCTTTGCATTCATGTGGTATGTGTTGGTGTGTATGTTTGGTCTTTTTAAATATAAGTAATAGGCAGGCAGGTAGGGACCCCGGAAAGACACGTGATATGCTACCACTGAAAAGGGCAAGTCCCACAATCACCGGGCTTATACAGAATTGCCACTAAATTATATCATTTTATTGTATCGTGGTTGGGATCAATGAAATAAAAGTATTGCAAAAAAAATCATTGCATTAAGTAGTATCAGTAGTGTTATTAAGTCATCGATTAGAATTATTATCTGCTCGAACATTCGAATAAATTATTCTCAAAGGATTTTTAAAAAAATTTTCTCTTTATTTCCTGCCAAATAGCAGTCGCGATCGATGATAATTAGATATTTTGTATTAAATTTTATGGGCTTGTATCAAGCACCTATATGTTTATAATTTGTTTTAAAAATTTTAATAAATAATATATAAAACGGGAAATACTTAACATCTGGAAATATACTTTCCACTTATTTATAATACTTAGGATTTGTGGTTTTAATCTCTTTTATTCTCTAATTGCAAAGACTAAGAGTACTAGTAGTAATTATAATTTATTATTTATTTGTAGTTAAAATTATATAGATATAACAAAACATATCTTGCAGCATAATTTAATTTGACATTTGAACTTTTTTAGAACCTAATTGAAATGCGTAATTATGGGGAGCACTCCTTAAAGTATCCTCTATATATATAAATACTTATTATTAAAAACAGTAAATAAAACATACGTCCGTTTTTTCTTCCATCTTCGTAATTCTTTTATCTTCAAATACACAGCATTACTATTAGTGAATTCTAGGACGAAATCTGGAGATTCGGCTGGTTGGCTGGATGTGACACAGCCGAATATCGAAATTCATCAGCTATGCCGACATCTTGCCTTCCAGGCGCCCATTTTTAATTTACTTCCAACAAGATGCCTAATTAACATTCAAAATTGGATTTTTAAATAAGGAGTTGTTATACGATACTCAACCTTTTAGTAGCATAATATTTCAATTTCACGGTGAAAACTTTTCACGACAAATCCACATTTTCCGACATTTATTATCGCATCAGATTTTGGAACAATAAGGTCAAAATCACAAAGGGCAAAACGTTACAATCGTAGAAAGATCTCTAATGGAAATTATTTGAAATTCACAGATAGCAATAAAATATATAATAAATAAAATTACCGAGACGTTTTTGTAATTAGAAAGAAGCTTATTTTAAAAGACACCTCCACGAAGCTCGAGGTTCGCTAAAGAACTGAACGCGTCAAGTTGTTACTTTCGAAGAAGTAAAACTAGGGACGCAAGGAAGAGGAAAACGATGCTACTGGATGTCGAGAGGGGATGAAGTTCAGTATTTCTTCGCTTCATTGGTCAGAATTAATCGTTTACCTCCTGTCTCCTTCAAACGGGCATCCTTTCTTTATTGTCATCTTTTATGACAATTAATGCTTTTTTTTACCAAATTCGGCAACATACGAGCAAGACATTTGACGAACAACGTCATTTGACAAACACATAGTCTTACTAATTAATATTCAATCCAACCTACCGACCAAAAAATGTCTATCAAGTGAAATTTCGATGGTAAAGCAAAGAAAGGAAGAAAAGAGAAATGCATCGATATAGGTAGATATGGATACGTTGTCACGAGCGTGCGTGCGTGAATCCTTCGAATATCGTTAACCAGTAGTCTCCAGCGCTTCGTGACTTCCGCTACCAAGGAACAAGTTGCGCGCAACAGACTCATATATGACCCCGACCATCTATGACCGGATATGAAGAAGAATCGAGCTTCCAAATCGTTAGACAGAATTGCCGCCACGTCGTGTTAAGGCATTCTTATGCGAATCACGCGTTCACGTGTACCAAATTCTGATCGCAGACCGGTGACATCACACTTATTGTATGTATATATTTACTTGCGCTAATTTTCTATAAAAATTCTTATATATTAGTCGAATATGATAAGAAGAAATTCTAAAGGATTCATTACTAGATCTAGACAAATTTACCGAGTTACAGTACATGCAAAATATACTATATGCATTATCATTTTATTTGTCTGCACACTAATTGTACCTTTGATTAGATTGTAAATAAATAAAAAGCATTCAATTGTTGGAAGGAGGGAGGATTGAACATATTTCCAGAGAAAGTCTCCGAAAGGTTCGATAACAATAATAGACTACCATCGTCGTGGTCCTGATCGTGGTCATGGTCGTGATCGCTGTCGTTATCGTTGTCGTCGTCGTCGTCGTCGTCGTCGTCGTCGTTGTCGTCGTCGTCGTTGTCGTTGGCACGGTATTCAAGTGACGAAGAGAAGGAGTAAGAAAAAAACCTACGGAGAATAATTAATCAGTACGCGAAACACGTACGCGCGCATACTTCACGCACGGACCTATAAAACTGTAGAAAATCGCACTAATACGAACAACGATGGAACGCACCTACGTGTTCTTTCCATCCGGTTTCGAACATTGGGATCCCTAACTTTCCTACGAAATAAATGAACATAAATAATGTTAAAAAAGAACACAAATACATTTTATATTATGCTTTGAAATTATTATTTGCTCGATAACTGACATTAACTAATATATTTTGTTAATTTCGTAAAGAGTCGCAAAGACTAGTCAAACTTTTTTAATACACGTTTCTGTAGAAATATTTTTGAATACTTCAAGATAATTCTTAAGGAAAGTAGAGCGTACAAATAAGATTGGCTTAGAGAAAGATACTAAAGTAGATACTAAAGTAGATAGTAAAATAGATAGTAAAGTAGATACTAATTGAAAGACAAACGATTAAGAGTTTGAAAGAAAGCAGATATTTTCTCGCATAAAAGACGAATATTTCAGTAGAGCGAATAAGATTTGATCAGGTTTAGCGAAAATAATAACAAAATGGAAATGAAGAAATAAAGGTAAGAATTTTATTGAAAATTGTGAAGCTAAATATTAGGACGCAATAGTGGTAACAAGCGTGAAACATTATTTAAAATTCTTTCTTCTAAGAAATCGTGGCCATTCGCAGTATAACTGGTTGTTATCTATTGCTAAAGAGTGTGAATAATTTAAATAACAATTAACTTCGATTTAGATGTAGACGTTAACAAGTTACACCTGGTATATTCCTAGTCAACAAAGTATTTTACAGCTAGATCTTAATTGTATTGCGCTTTAATTAGTAAAATCTATGAGTTTCTATTTTTTTTTTGTTTAACTCGATAGTGCCAACGCATTGGCATAATTAACGCTATTATTGGTAGAATCTTATCCCATAAAAATGGTCTAATGTCATAAATCGTAATTAATATTTAATCTTGGCATAACTAGGCAATATTATTTATAACCCAATCTATCAGCCTTTAAAAACATTACGTGTCGATATTGATTTTCTAATATTTTACTATTTTTATTACATCTATACGTCATTTTTCGAATAAATCATACAAAATCAAATAACATGAAAAGCAAAACAACAAAACAGACGGCTCGATCAACCAAATGCCAATTGTAATTGGCACAAATATAGGACTCTATTTAACTTTATTTAATCAAGAAAATTTCTTTAATTCATTTAACTTTATAATATGCCGCATAGTATGTGTCGTCAATATTGGCACATCTCTTACAAAACAAGAGAGACCTAAGATACCGC
Source organism: Polistes fuscatus (assembly GCF_010416935.1). Taxonomy (NCBI): domain Eukaryota; kingdom Metazoa; phylum Arthropoda; class Insecta; order Hymenoptera; family Vespidae; genus Polistes; species Polistes fuscatus. Next base: position 7,506,080 of record NW_025112997.1, on the reverse strand, counting down.
CTATCTCCTATCTTACAATGCGATTTAAAATACGATTTACAACATGATATGTCGCGTACAAACGCATTAGAATATTTCTAATATTCCAAATGATTCAAAAATGCAATATAATCAATTTATAATATTCTTTTTGCATTTTTCTTTTTTGCAAAAATCCTACAACGATTTATGAACAAGATACCTACTAACGTAATGTAACTGTTTATTAACTTATCGCATTATGTTCCAAATTGGATGTATGAATGTACCATTCAAATGTAGTTGCTTACGAATATAAAGATAATTTACTTTTATGATTAATTTCTATTTATTTTAACTTATTTCATCTTCGATATACTTTACATCATTTGATAGATTATTAAAAATAAATTTAAAAATACTATAATAACAACTGAAGAGATATATCTCAAGATTATAAACTCTATTTTCAATTCAAACTTGAACTATTGACTAATACATAAACTATGAAATTATGCTCAAGTATTATTAGGCATTTATTTTATCTAGGCCGAAACAATTAGATAAATGCATTTTCTGTACTATAATATTGCCATGGCACCTCCTTTTTTAAACATATAAATAATTATGATTTTTTTCAAGAAATAAAACTTTGGTTTTAATTTGGTACAGTAGAGTTCAGGTCCATTAAAATTCCCAGGAAGTGTATGTTGCAGTCCATGGTGTTATAACAGCCCATGGTGGAAACTGATTTAAAAATTCTTTAAATCTCAAAGATTTCTGGTATTTTCCATGCAATGTATGACCAGCCAGAGCAATTGATAAAGAAGGGACGTTTTTTAATGTAGATACCTACAATATAGTAATTGCTTAATTTCCATTAATTATATTTAATAAAAAATTATAGACTTACATTTAATTCGAGAGAAAATGTATAAGGAATACAATCAGAGGCACAAGAATAATAAATGAAATAAGTTTCTCTGCCATTCCACATAGGACCTTTCAATGGCTCTTTGTCCGATATACTCCACTTTTCTAAATGAACATTTTTGTACGGAGAAATAATTATACCTATGTGATCTGGACCTAAAGACGGAAAATTATTATATTAACTTTTAATCTTATTATTATAAATTATTATAATATTATTATAAATTTTTCAATTTGCTAAAACTATTACCTGTTACATTAAAGGTAAAACTTGTAACATTATGTTTAATTATTTTTGATATAAGATCTAATTTGGTTGGAACATTTATAAATGGTGCAGGTCCTGATATCCAACTAGTCTTCCTATAAAAGCGTAATTTTGTTTCATTATACATACAAATTATATTCTTGGCTAATAATATTATCTAATATATTATTCATAACTATAGCACGTATAAATTGCTTCCAAAAAGTATTATAAAATAAATATATTTTTACCATAAGAATGTTGTAACTGGCATTAAATATGGTAAACCACAATATAGCTCGTTCTCACAATCCTTGATCGTTGGTATGGCAGCGTTAACTTCCGGTACCATAGATTGTACACTGTGAGGACTATTCATATCTAAATCAACCAGCCAATATCCCGTTCCAGAATATCTTAGACTACCATCAAAATTGTAATATTGTCTTTGTGTGTGCTGCTTGTAAGGAAATACGAAATGTTTCAGTATATTGCGAATGCATATCTGCAATGAATATATATTTTTAATTTTACCGCTATCATAAAACGTTGCGGCGCAGGAGATAATGGATTACCACTATAAGGAAAACCAAGAGGTGTTAAAATTAGTATACCAATTGCTATTAAAAATATTCCTGTCAATACGCTTATAATCCGTTCTGCATTCTTTATTATAATTACTATAGGCATCTGAAAGAGAAGAAAAAAAAAAATAAGAAAAAACATAAAAAGTATTTGAGTAAATATATTTCATTTTCATGAAATAATGATCGACTTACCGTAAAACTAAATAACAAACAAAATAATAATGACAATATATTAGCCATAACAACTTCAGAGTTAAGACTACCGCCAGAACGTCCCATTATAGGAATAAAAAGATATAAAGCACCAAGTGTTAAATAAAATGATTGCGTATAGGGTAAAATGAGCATTCCTATGTGGTAACAAAGCCATTTCCAGCCTGTGGAATTTCAAAATAAATATACATGTAAGTATCTTTTGACAAGGAAACTAAACAAAAATAGATATGATTTAAAATTAGTTAATACCTCTCCATTTATAGAAATAATTGAGACGTAATATGTTTCCCACAGCAGGAAAAAAAACCCAATACAAAGGTATAAAGCCAGATCTTATCTTAAGTATAACACATAAGAAAAGGATTACCATCCATATAACAGAGTATGCATCGCAATAAATTTGATACAAAGTCCACATGGAATTTATTTCCTGTAAAATTTAAATTATTCTACATACACAGTGCGTTTCTTCACAAATTATTATTGCGTTATTTTTACAAATTAAAAAAACATAGATTAATTGAGATGAGAAATATTAGTATTTATTCATTATACTAACAAACATCAGCTATTTACCTTCTTTTGTCGAGTTCCGATGTACAAGAATAAAATCATTGAGGTGAAAACAGTTGGACAAACATATAAAAAGAATAGCCATGCTGGTCTTACATACCAACTCATTACTTTTCCTAATTTTGTAAGAGTTCGTGCAATCGTTGTACATATAAACGATGATAAGAGCCACGAACTAACAATAACAGCGACGCAAATTAATAAATGTTTTAGATATGTGAACTTCTTTGCATCTAAATAACAAAATATAAGTTCCAATCTAGTAGTGTCTATAGTCAATTATATTAGTATAAATTTATATATAAAAAAAAAATAAATTTAATTATTTAATATTTACCTTTGCGTGCATTTTGCATACTCATATATACAGAATATATTCCTATACAAATAGAGAGAATATTTATTGTGCTTGCAATATACAATGGCCATCTGATTACGAATGCACCCAAAAAATCAAAAAATACAATATTTTCTACTGCATTCTGTGACGTCGTTATAGCCGGCAAATCCTCTAGCATTATTCCTCGGGCAAGAGCAAGAATATTATCTCCAGTCCTCTGCAAAGATCCTAATGGAATTTGATCGACTGTGTCAAACTTTGTATGATAAACATAGCCATTGGTTGACCAAGCAAAATCTACACCTGGATAATATATAATCAATATAAATATAAAAAGTTATAGTATATATTTAATAATATTTTATTAAAAATGATATTTTTAATATATATAAAAATAAGTTTTTAATATGAACATTCAGTTACCAGAAATATTTCCAAAATCTCGGAATATTCGGAAATCAGTATCTCCAGGAACTATGCCACTTACGAATATTTCTTGCGCCAAGGATGATGCAAATGGATATGGAACTGATTTAGAATAAATCTGAAAAATGGGAATCTATTGAAATCAAATGAAACATATATAAAATAGATAAAATAAATAAAAATGAATTAATATAAACCTCCAAAATCCATGGACTGTTAGGACCAGCTTGAAACAGTAATTCTCTGCCACCTGCACCACATGCTTCCAAATTTATAAAAGTTCTAATCTCCTTGGCCCAAGGGTGTTGCGTTATAAAACCATGTGAAGCCTGTAAAATAAGAATTTATATTTTTTATTTGTCATTTTCCTGAAGTTTCAATCAATCTGGAAAAAATTAGATATACCTCTAATAAATTCTCTTCTGCTCCATTAAATAAAAAAATAATATTATGCTTCAAAAACTGTGGACTGTAAGCAATTACGCGTAATATTTCTAACATCACAGCACATCCAGCAGCATCATCGGAACCACCTGTAATTATATTCAAAGAATATATTAAAAGAAATGAATTTTCCTTGAAAAGACAAAAATAATAAAATTATTGTTATTACGTTATATAAAATATTTACCTGGACTCTCTGGAAAGGTATCAAAATGACAATTTATCAATAAACTATGGTTCGCTGGATTACGTGGCCCAATTTTAACAACAACATTCTGAACATTTCTATATACATTTGTCATGCCATCTAAGAATTTCAATGGAAATGATCCGCTATGCTTAGTAATATCGAGTGTAATTTTATGACTTTCATCATGCATATTATTGACAATTTCATTAATTGCCTTCGTTAAATATTTAACAGCTAATACTTCATTCTCATAGCTTCCAACAATTCGTGGGCCAATAGATGTAAGGTTTATTATGTGATTACGAGCTCTTTCGGCAATAAATCTATCAGGATAAAGTTCTTCATTTTCTATCGTACAAGGTTCTGGTAAATGTTTCTCTAACACAATAATAATGAAGGATAGAAATAGAAAAAAAGTAAGCACAAAAAATAAATGTGGAGTTTCATTTGGCAGTACATCTTTCCTCTTAAAAATAATCCTATCCTCTTGTGAATTACTATCCAAGAACCTGCGTGTAGTATTCTGGCGCAATCTGACTCCATCTTTCTGGAACTTGACACATTTTAATATATTTATTTATATTACATAATAAATATATATAGATATAAGTAGATAAATAGATAGATAGACAGATTGATTTGAATAAAATAATAAACAAATAATATTACATCAATGTTCACTAAAAAATATTCTAAAAATGGGAAAAAGCCTTACCATGGTGTTTTATTTGGTATTTATATTATATTTATCTTATCGTATGCGAGCAAAATTGTAAAAAAGCATAGAAAGAAATATAAGAAGAATTTGACGAAAGAAATTGTGTCACGTTACTTTGTTGACCGCATAATACCGCATCGAAAGCAACGTTTGTGCTTTTTAAGGTAAAAAAAAAAAACCAAGTCCTATTTTTTCCTCTATGGTCCTTCTATTATTTATTTTTATTTACACGAAGTCAACTTGTTAAATAATGGTCACTATTTGTTGGTGACACGGTAATCCGAAAACTGAGGAAATAATTAAGATACATTAATATGTCGTTTTTTTATAAGAACGGTGCAAAGGTGAATGACAATTATATCTAATCTTGCTGAAATGATACGTACTTATCTTTTTTTTATTATTTCATTATAATTGGGCTCTTTTTTATGTAATCTTATTTAATATTAATGAAATTTAATTTAGGTTATGGCAAAAATTTCACATTGCCAATGAGTATATTCGATACTCATGACATTAATAAAAAACAAAGAAACTATTAACTGCCCTAGTTGAAAATTACAATAGATGTTAGAAGAAATACTTGCTGATAACATTCGTTTATCATTTAGTATTCATGGACTTGACGTAAACGGCATAGGTACCAGTACATGAAAGGAAAGAGGTAAGAGAGAGAGAGAGAGAGAGAGAGAGAGAGAGAGAGAGAGAAAAAGTGTTTTGTTTGGCATATATATATATATATATATATATATATATATATATATATATATATTTATTATATCGTGCATGATGCATTACCTGGTAGATCTACATACACATTATACATAGAGAGACAAATGTTGCGTAATACGCGAATTCTAATTGATCATTGATCCAAAATTTTGAATAGATCCAAATTATTTCAAATTATAATAATATATATTTCGTCGATAGAAATGGTTTCCTTTTTTTCTACCTAATTTATTATAAAATATAATGTTTGGTAATAAATCATACAATTATTCTCGTAGAAAAAAAACAAATTGTGTTATATATAAGTTTTTAAAATCATGCATATAAGCCTAATATCTAAAATCATTATAATGAACTTGCTAATCAATAAATTATCATCGATAAGTAAAAAGTTATGATTAATAGTGATTATGATCAAGAAATCATAAGTAATGGAAGCTAAAAGAGGTTAACTGATATACCGAAACGTACTGATAATCGCGCTATCAAAATAATATTTGTGACATGAGACATTTCAAGAAATCTCTTTTATTAGTTTTCGATACTTCCTTCTACCTTGATCGTGGTGAATTACAACAATAAAAATGCACTTAATCATCATTTAATCATTTCCTCGATAATAGTAGCAATTACATAGGATAAATGTATTTTCATATTTTTCTAGAAAAAAAAGATACATTCGAAATAATACATGGATTATGTGAAATATGTTTGACAAATAAATGTTATAATTACACATTGATAATAATGTAATATTATCCTCATGCAAGTGAATTGAGACACAATGTGCATTGATATGTGTTTCTAAAAATGTAAATGAAAATTTTTAAAGCGTACAAAGAATCGTATTTAAGATTCATAGCGAGGATCAGTAAGTCTCATCATTTAATACATATGTGTAAGTGAATAAATGGAATAGATTGAAATTAAAAATAACACAAGATACAATGTATATAAATTGTAAATATGTTTATTGCTTTCTAGATATAATTATTATTTGATAGAAATTTGATTTAGACGTGATCAAGAAAAATGGAAAATATTATACTAATAAGCTGGCTGAACAAGATATTATTGTTATTTTGTATAACAAGCATTTTTTTGTGTTTAATTATTCAACAATGGGTTGAAGTTACACCAATACCTATATATATTTCCCTTTCATGGACTACATTTGTCATGATCATGTCGATATGGCTTAGTTGCATTTTACTTAGATTTACTTTAAAAAGAACTGTGCCAATAAATATAGAATTTATTAAGAAATGGATTTATAAAAGACTACCAAAATATTTAGAGTTGGAATATTTGGGTATGGAAGAAAAAGCAAAGATGTCCAAATTTGAAAGTGCATGTAATAACAAAGTACATGTAAAAACTGTCAATCCAGAAAATACAAATGACTTATACAATGGAGATTCCTTATCAAAAAATAATATTATATATGTAGACAACATTATAAGAGAAATTAATGTTGACTGTATAGATGTTTGGTACAAAAATATAAGTACCGATAAAGCATTTCCTAATGAAGCCCAGACATTATTAAAAATATTATTAATAAAAATATTTCAAAAAGCTAGTTCAATAGATAAAATAAAGCTTGCTAATAAACTGGCCGATGTAGTATTATTGCATTTAAAAGAATATCGCAGGTAATTAGAATTATACCATGAATTTGATTAATTACATCTTATAGGACAATCTTGGTTTTTATCTTTTTTTATTTCAACTTAATAAATATTTTACAGAGCATTGCGTAGAGTTGAAAAGGGTACTTGTACAAATTTAGAAGAAGCGTACAGATGTTTGCATCCTGGTTCCCGAAGTTTGCTAACTTTGGAACATATATTTCATCGTCTAGTTACTGTTTTAACTCAAGAATTTTTGCAGTGGGAATTGACTAGTTCCCTACCTTGTAAATTATTAGTATCTATTTTAGCTAGAAAACTTTTGACAATGATCCAAACGATTAGTTGTCCTAATTGGATGTTTGAAAGTTTATTAAAATTACTACAAAGTACACCAAAAGAAGCAAGCAAACAGTGGACAAAAGATGATGTAAATAATTTATTATTAATACATATATAGATTAAGTGAAACAATTCAAAAAATAATTGCTATTAATTTTAGGACATTGTTTCTATAGGGTTGAGCGATGGTATAACATCCGCAGTGGCTACAGTAATTCCATGTCCATTACTACAACCTGCATTTTCTAATAAGTCGATGACAAGATTAGTGCAAGAAAATCAAAATTCATCATCGTCGATCGATCTTGAAAAGCGGTCTTTAAGTTTGGAAGGTTTAAGAGTACAACATAGGGGTCTTTGGGGAGACATAAACATATCAGAGGTGGACTCAGAGATCGATAATAACAGAATATCACCCATATATGAAGAACCAACAGATTTTGCCACAACTATTGCAAGACTAAGAAATTTGTTACAACAAAAGTCTACTGCAACTACACCATTGTAAGTTATTAATGGATTGTTAATATTAAAATTGTTCATTTTTAATTTATTATTACAGGCGTACAGAAGAAAAATCTTATGTAATATATGAAAGTAATCAATTTATAAACTTATGTATACCGTGGACAGAATTTCATACAACAATCGATGGTTCGCAGCAATTATTATATTGCATTCAATTTGATGATGTCGAACAACGTGGAGTAGATTTGTTTGAGACTACAACTGCCACGGTTAAAAGACAACACTCTGATTTTGTTCAATTACATACTTCTCTAGAAGAGGTAAGATTATGTTGAATTAAATAAATTCAATTTAAAAATTAAAATCTATAAATATAATTTTATTTGTTTCTCCCAGATACCATCAATAGCTAGTATTATGTCAGAATTAGAATTGCCAGAAGGTGGACGCGTTGAAATGGAAACTTATTTACGAAATCTTTGTATACGTTTAGCCAATGAATGTCCAACGCAATTACGTCATTTTTTGCGACCAAATAGTAATGCAGGAAAAAAGGCAGATATAGTTGCACCACGGTTTGATAGAATTTTAGCTAAAACGGTCAGTGGGGTATTTAATACTTTAAAAACAGTTGTGCCTAGATTTGAGTTGGATTCGGAAGAAGAAGTTATACCATTGCCAACATTAATACCCTTATCCGATATACCATGGAGATTTGTAGAAGATATTAAGTCGGCGAGTAGATATATTGTTATTTTATGAAATATACTATGCAAGATATATTACATTATAACTATGCATTATCGTTATAGAAAAATTTAGCATACGAATTACAACAATTGGTGGCCGAAAGGATTTATTATTGTTCTGTGGATACAGCATACGAAGCAGTTGATAGTATGGAAGGCAGTGGAGATTCTGAGTTAATGGCACATTGGTGGGACATAGTTAACACTTCTTACGATGGTAAGAACATTTTATCAATTTGACTTTAACAAAATTTATGTAATATTATATACATTACAGAAGAAACGGAGGAGTTAGATTCTAAATTATCTTTAACTTGTGTTGTTATCGATTTAATTTGCGAGATATTGACTGGTATTGGAAGTAACAATGTGTTACAACAAGAAGCTGTTGTTCGATGGGCTAAATTATTATTTGGAAATATAACTGAACCCCTTATAGAGGTATTTCTTGAGCAGATAAAATACGATTTGACATTTATTATATATATACAGGGTGATAAAAAAAAAGAGGGTCCGATATTTGAAGGACTTATAATACTTATATATATATATATATATATATATTATTTTCAGAAAATGATTATGAAGCTATCAGACAGTTTAAGCAATATGTCCTTTACATATAATTCACAAAGTAACGTCACAACAGAATCTGCTCTACTTACAAAGGATAAAATATTTGAAATATTAAAACAAATAATCCCGTGCGATATGAAACTTATTTTTGGAGAGGAAGATACACTGAAGATTTTCAAGTATTTGCTTACTTCATATGAGATAAGAAAGATTAATTTGGATTTAAATATGCAAATTTTAGATGTTTTGATGTCACAATTACTGATTTCCTGTAGAACAAATCATGATGCATGTTAATTGTTGTGTTTTGTATAACTTGATAAAACAGAAGTTTAAAAAAGTATAAGAAAAAATACACACATATTAAAACATGTATAATTCATGAAAAAAAAATGAAGAACTGTGTACCTGATCACGTATTTGCAATAAGAAATGCCAAGTATTTATTTAGTACTATCTCGCGCAGAATAGCGGATAATAAAGATTATGTGTAATCTGTAAATCAGTATATCTCTGTATCAGTGTTTTATAATATAAATATTTAATGAACCATTTTCGTACAGTATTTTGTAATTGAATTTTTATTACTATCAGAGAGTAATTTTTTATTTTATATATCATATCAGTTGGTATAATGTAATACCATTTAAGATAATATAGTTTTCTATATTATTATTCGTATTTGAATGTTTTTGCATTATTTTAACTTAATCTGAATAATTTGCAAAGTACATCTGTAAGATTGTTGTATTCGCAATATTAATTTAAATACTATAATCAAATAGTCTTTCTATATTATATATATATATATATATATATATATTACGTATAATAACAGAGAACCGTAATGCATATGTACATTGTTATAAATTTAATGCAAAGAAGAAGCACACATTAAAATTTACATAACTTATTAATGCATATGAAGAATAGAGTTAAATATCACAAATTGTTTAATCTTCTTTTGTTGGTTCACCTTGACCTTTTTGTTTTTCTAGTTGTGCTCTAAAATGACAATGCTACGTATTAATCGCTATGCATTTATAAAGAATATAAAGAAAGGCACATTGTAGAGACATACAATCATAGGAAAAAAATAAGGTTATAAGGTGAAAATATTTATTACGTGATATATACCTCAATTGTTGATTAAAGTCGTCTTCAACATCGTCATCGTCCCAATTATCCTCCCATACACTAATATCTTCATTATCTTCATCTTTTGCTGTCCAATCTATCAAATGATTCAGCGAAATAAAGGTTATGTTTCGATATATCTCTATATTCCATAATAAAAATGTAATATATACCTTCTGCTGGGAATTCTTCAAATTCATCATCTTCTTCAAGTAATCCTAAATCTACTTTGGTTTTGTCGTTCTTGCCGTCTGTCATTTTACAAAATCTACTTTGACTTAATATCAACTGGCAAAGACCACGCGTATAAGTTACATGAATCACCTTAGAGTTGCATATACTGCGACTATAAATTTTTTTATGGTGGGGGCTCTCCCTCCATGCCGCAAAGTTTCTCTATCATTTATATATTTATCTCGTGTTTGCGTACGGCAAAGTGTTAGTTGTGTGATTTATTACAAAATTGGTGAATTTGATCGCGATTTGTATAAATGATTTATTCGTAATATAATTTTTTCGTAATTTAGTTAAATATTCTTATTGCATTTTCCACGATTCTGTGAGGTTATCTGATATTGTTAAAGAAACCAAGTTATTTTTTTCATGTGCATACAATATATTATGTGTATGTATATATGTATGTATGTATGTAATTACTTGTTACAACAACTACACAGTTTTCATTTTTCACAAAATATATTATAGTACGATATAAATATATTACGTTAAAAAATAATTTATAAATTTAATAATGTTATCTAGCAAGTAAATCCGTAATATTTTCATGCGCGAAAAAATTCGTATATTAAACATCTATATATCGTAAAAGTAACATATATATCTCTCTAGTTTTATAATACTTTGATTTACTTTGTTTATTAATAAACAAATGTTAAATGCTTTGTACTATTTCAGCATACGTTATATCATCTAATAATGAGCATATAATAAATAATGATACTGAGATTGCAAAAGATAATACTGATAGATATGAGGAATGTTAATATCATTTTTGTTGTTTGCAGCAACAACTTGATGCTATAATGTGTTATCAATAAATATTGTATAAAAATTTATACGAATAATAATAATATAATATATAAAGTCAACTAATTAAAGGATAAAAGAAAAGTAAGTAGTTTTTACTCTAATGTCATAGCATTAATGTTCTATATCTTGAGAAGAATATGGTACGTTATACGATTATGTAAAATGATTTTTAAAACTTTGAGACATTCGCTTTTGATCTACATTGTTAATATTTCACAGACTTGTAGCTTTGGTTTCACTAATTTTCTATTGTAACCCATTAAAATGTACTTCCTTTTAATAGAAGCTTTGAACTTCCGGACTGCAAGATCTTGAAGAAGCTGGTGTATTTATGTCCATGCAAATATTTGCGTTACACGCTGGTTTTTGGGATTCCGATATTTCAACTTTTTGATTAGTAGGGTTTTCATCGTTTCTTATTGCACATATTATATCCGTAAGAGCAACTATATAATTTTTGGCTAATGTAAGAGTTTCTATTTTGGAAAGACGTCTTTCCTTGGTAACATGTGGAATTACTTCGCGTAGAGACTAGTAAAAAAAGCAATAAACATTTTTCAATATAGCATATATCTTTCAAATAATCTTGTACGAGGGAAATTAGTATTTACCTGGAATGCATCATTCAAACTGTGCATTCTCATTCTTTCTCTTTCATTACTTTCTAATCTACGAAGCGTCCTTTCTTTGGATGTAGATGTTCGCGGGGACTTTGATAATCTAAATTTGTCTGATTTTCTTGATGTTCGACGTACTGTACCGCTATCTTGTACTCCTTGTCCGGTCCACTTTGCTTCCCAATTGCTTTCACCCGTTACTTTAGATCTCATTATACGAAGCAACTGCGTTATAAAATATAAATTAATCTATACTCATTTATTATATCATTTAAAATGTATGTTACTTAATCTAAAAATTAAGATCTTAAAGTATCTTATACAACCAATCCGATACTCATTGTTTTTATCCAAAGAGTAAAATTTGACATTATATTTTTACAAGCAAAGATATATTGAATAAAAATAAAATATATATATGCAAGTAGTATATGTATTATAATAAAATTGCTATAAAAATGTAATTTTCTATGATATACTTGAAAGCTTCGTAAAATTAATAAATAATGAGATAATAAGATGAATTATATATAATTGAAAAAAGAAAAGAAAACAAAACAAAATGTGATATAATTAATATTAATATTAATATTTATATTTATTATATGAGAAATTTGTAGAAATAGAATTATTTAAAGTGACGATCTGAAGAGGACTGTCTATTTTTCCGATATTGTAAAGAATCGTACCTTATATTTAATTTAGCGATGTTAAAGAATTTGAATCGCTGTTCGAGTACCGCGTGTACTTGTTGAGCCACGCTGGAAGACTGCCGTCGCGACGTCGGGGTGCGGTCGGCGCCACCTTCCACCCTCCAATATTGCACCACCTACGGCGTGGCTGATTCTTCATCGTTAAATGTCAGAATTTCTTTTCAACTACTACCTATTGATAGATCAAACCAAAATGTAAACTTATTTTTTTTATTTCCGACAAATAATTAGATCGAACGTTGTTTCGATAATTGTACTGTTTAATGTTTGATAATTAAATTGAAGTAAACGATATAAAAGAAATCAAATAAATTAAAGAAATGCAGGAGTTCAATTTTAAATAATAAGTCATTATTTCGTTTATTTTGTATTTCTTCAAATGATTTCAACGTCATTCTTGCAATAAATCTTTTATCGCTAATAGAATAAACAAATGTAAGATTCAAAGAAGAATTGTATTGTTATTTTAATTGAAAGAATAAAAAGACCATGTTTAAAAGGACACCTAGTATATATTATAGCGTTCGAAATGTTTGTATGTATGCGTCGTAAATATGAGTGGCTACAGGTGGGCGTATGACGTAATTCGCCCACGCGGAGTCTTCTATTTGCTTATTACCGCTTTACCACTAACTACACCAGTCAAGAGTGTGTATTAAGAAAAGGGTGCGCGCGTTATATTAGGGATGATTTTATTTTTTTCAAATCAAATCAATTAATATAATATATAATATATATATAAGAAAAAATATTGATATCTAACAATAAGATAAAGAGAAGAAGATGGAGAGTGAGAGAAAGAGGGAGAGAGAGAAAGAAAAAAATAAAATAAGGCATCGTATATAATTTGTTTCTTTCAGATATCAAATCTATAGGATTATTTATTGGCAATAAACTATCAGTAAGCTATAAAAAATATTTTATTTCTTATTCTCCAGTTTTACATTTACCACAACATGTATTAACGCGTTTCTCTAATTCAAACTCTTTATGATTTGGAGTCCATGGACCTAAACTAGCCGCGGAGTAAAAATCCATAGGATATGCTTGATTTCTATCATATTCAGCCATCTCCAGGGCGACCGCACCTTCGTAGGGTGTAAGAAAAGGTTTATGGAAATGAGCGCCCCAATCGATGCTGAGACGTGGACATGCAACCTTAAACATTATAACAAAATAATTTTCTCAAATATCATATTTGAAAAGAAAGAAATCTAGCTAATATGAAGAAGCTGTATTTGAAAAACTTTCCTTAAAGTTTTATTAATATACCTGTATAAAACTATCTACGTTTCTGAATAATTTCATTTTATCTGGGAATATTTCGGAAAGCAAAATAATAATACTTTCTTTTCTTAAAGCTTTCAACCTATTTTGTAAGTGATCCACAATTCTTGGATGTCCCTGCCGACCTAAAGTCCCAAGTATCATTCCAAATATTTGAGCACTCTTTGCTATATTAATCGCCGAGAGTCTTGTTTCACGCATTTCTTTGTGATCATAGAATTCTTCTGTCATTTTTTTTTCATAAGGATCATATCTGAATGCTCGTAAATTTGGATTAGCAATCATAGCAGCTTCGAGGTGAAATCTACCATCTCCTATATAGACTATAGCATCCATGCAATGCGTTTGTGGCGCAGTGCAACCTAAAATCTTTAATAATGATTTATATTAATTTGATATATTATAATAGAGTAAAATAAGAATATGAAAATATAAGAAAAATCACTTCGCCTGGGCTCAATGGTTTACTCTGTGGTATAGTAACTTCGTATCCATTTTTCTTTAGTTCCGTTGCGATAGCTTGTAATGTTCCTACAAACTGTATCGTACTAACGAGTGAAATTTTAGAAGTAATTAATAAAGATGCTTTAATGCTTTCTATACAATGTACAATGTCAATACTTATATTAACAAATACATAGAGAATTTTAATTCCAATAGTTTGATCGATAGGTATTAGACAAGAGTGTCCATAATGAATCATGAAATCTGCATCTAATGCTCGAGCTGTATAATCATCTATGCAACAAGCACCTGTATACAAATGAATATTAAATCAGATAATCAAATTAATAATAGATAATATATTCAACGTTTATTTATAATTATAATTTTTTACCATATGTTACATCACCCATAATAATACATTCTGCATCCGTAAAATTTTCAATAATATCAGCTATAGTTGTCGCATACATTAATAATCCTTCGGGCATTTGTAAAACGACTCTTTTCGCTTTTGTTTCTTTGATTCTCCATATCGATTTGTGTATTTCAAAATTATAATTATTAGGCAAAGCTGCAACGGCTGCATTCAATAATGGATCATTCAAAAGTTCTTGCGGTATCTTATTAACTTTGATTGGAGCTTTAAATACTTTACGAACTGGTTTGGCCTTAATTACGACAGCAGATTCATATTCTGCGATCATGATTAAATGATCTGCTTTTATTTAAATATTATGTCATCATTATATAACTCGTATCATATTATTTCAATTAAATGTTTATTAAATACACTAGTTACTAATATATATACACCTTAATAATTCAACGGCCTACCATTATTCATGTATCCGAAAATATAATTTATAATCAGATAACCTTACCGACATAATAACATTATCTTTCTTTTGTTAAACGTCAGTATTGGCAACTGAATAACCATAACATTTCTAAATTATTGCAATACGTATTTTGAAAAATAACCAAACGACATAAGCAAAGTCTTACCAATGAATTTTGATTGGACGATCCATGTGATTATAATTTAATCGGAATCTCACATAGAAATGAGGCCATTTCTCAAGCCACACACACACACATATTATTATTATTTCTAATCTACCGATCCTTAATGTTATTTTCTTAAGTATTTTAAATATTAATGACAGAGAAACAGATTTTTCAATTGTATTGTTGAATTTTTGATAATGATTAAAAAATTTATGATTGGCCAGAAGAAAAGAGCTTCGTTATTTGCTGCTACTCTTGCTCTCGTTTACGGGATTGGCTCAATCCGATTTCATCCGACTCTGCGTGGTAGCTTCTTGTGTATGCTTGCACTATGTATATATATATATATATATATAAATATATATAAATATATATATATATATATAGATAATATGGATTACGATAGCGGTGTGACGTTGATTTAACTTCTCATTTTGTTATAATAAAATGAAGTTGTAAAAATGTATAAAGGTGTAACTGTTTTGGAGTGATAAGATTCTTGTGTACTCTGTTTTTTTCCTTTTTATTTAACAATGATTTGTAAAAATCAATGAAGCATAAGTCATTTGTAAAATGAAACGCAGCATCATTAAGATGACATCAAATCTGTCACCCTTTGAGTACGCTATTTGACCAAATCTATTGTTATTATAAATTTTACGATTGAAAAGATGTCTGCGAATAAGTTACTTAATGCTCACATTATTTCAAAATACGTTTTCTACGTTTTCCTAATATTTTCTCTATCACATAATTAATTTTATTTGTCATGAGTAACAACTGCATACGTAATTTGGTCAATTTGACAGGCTGAATCAATTGTACTTTATAAGTATAATGTACTTTAGTATTCTTATAAAAAGAATAAAGTAGTTTTAAGTGACTGTTGGAAAGAAATCATAATTGGTGACATGTTTGGAATATCAGTTTTGTGCTGTGTGGAAAGGAATGAGGTTTTTACTGTTGTTTTATCTTAACTATGCAATTTATCTACATACATTTGTAACGTCCTCTAGCTTACATATAATAGTGATTTAACGCTTAAGAATAAAACACTTCCAAAAATGCTGGAAGTAGGTTTGCGCGTCGTGCGTGGTCAAGATTGGAAATGGGAGGACCAAGATGGTGGAGAAGGTCATGCCGGTACAGTGGTAGAAATTGGTAAACCACCATCTGGAAGTTCAGCTTCTAGTCCTAATCCTGCTGATAGAACGCCTGACAAGACTGTTATCGTTCAGTGGGATCATGGTTCTAGAAGTAATTATAGAATTGGATATCAGGGAGCTTACGACTTACTTGTCTTTGACAACGCAGCTATCGGTGTAAAACACTGTAATATTATTTGTGATGGATGTAAAAAGCGTGGCATAATTGGTATGAGATGGAAGTGTACAGAATGCTCTGATTATGATTTATGCACGCAATGCTATATGGCAGATGTACATGATTTAACTCATACTTTTCAAAGATTTCAAACTCCTACTTCTATAGAGTTAGTAGAGTTTATCTATCAAAATTATCATTTTTAACTTGTTCATTTTCTTTTTCTTTTGCATATTTTTCTAAATCTATAGAAATTTATTTCAATATATATGGTATATGTTGGTGCATAGGATACAACTGAGTGCGAGAGAAGGTTGTACAAAGATACCATTGAAAGGTATTTTTATCGGAGCAAAAGTAGTTCGTGGACCAGATTGGGAGTGGGGAAATCAAGATGGAGGTTCAGGTAAACACAAATATATATATCATATATGGTACAATATTATGCGACGTTTCTAGGTCATCATTGTTTAGCATTATATGGTTTCTTTTCTTTTTTCTTTTGAATAGGTAAAAGTGGAAGAGTTATGGATATTCGTGGTTGGGATAATGAAAGCAGTCGTTCGGTCGCTACCGTTACATGGTCCATTGGTAGTACTAATGTCTATCGACTTGGATATAAAGGTTGCGTAGATTTATGTTACATAGAAGAAGCCACTGCTGGCACCTATTATAAAGAACATCTTCCACTACTTGGACAACATATAATCGTATATCCAGACAGTAAACACGATCCTATATTGAACAGAGGCAGTACTCCCAATGTTGTTGTTTCTAGTCTTCGTCAATCAACATTTAACATTGGGGATAAAGTCAAAGTTTTGATTCAGGTAGAAGCTCTTAAAGAAATGCAAGATGGTCATGGTGGATGGAATCCACGCATGGCAGAATACATAGGGAAGGTATTGTAAAATAATAAAATGCATTATTAAATAAGTTAATATCTCTCTCTCTATATATATATATCTAACGTTGTTGTATATGTGTATTTTTTTTTTAGATCGGTACTGTTCATCGGGTAACAGACAAGGGAGATATTCGTGTACAATACGAAGGTTGTAATAACAGATGGACATTTCATCCAAAAGCTTTAACGAAAGTAACAAGCAAAGATATATTCTCTCTTGGAGATATAGTTAAAGTAAAAAATGATTTAATTACGGTGAAACATTATCAACGAGGACACGGAGAATGGATAGACGTAATGAAAACAGTATGTATTAATGAAGTATCTTTTTTTTATATTTAATAAAAACTCTTTACTATTCTTTTTTTTTTTAAACACATATAACTTGTTTTTTTTAGCTAATCTTACTTTTTAAACGTCATATCTTGGGTATATTTCTTAGATAAATTATTTTACAGGCTCTTGGAAAAACTGGAAAAATAATAAAAATATATTCGGATGGAGATCTGCGCGTAGCACTGGATGGTCATACGTGGACATTCAATCCTTTGAGCGTATCATTGATGCCACCTGGATCGCATAGCATACCTGTTATAAATGAAGAAGCAGATAAGAATAGAGATCGATCAGGTATAATGATGTGAAATATGATAGTGATATTATATATATGCAATGAATAATTTTGAATTATCGCATAATAGTCGGTGCAACGGATAATGAAGTAGAGAAATTGTTAAGAGATGCTGCCAGAGGCGAGGCAGGCGTTCAAGCGGTAAGGGAATTTTTGAAAAAATATCCCAGTAGAGTAGATGCTCGAGCTGGTGGTCCTAGCGGGGAGAAAAAAACCTGCTTACAAGTAGCTGCACACCAAGGACAGCACGACCTTTGCATACTTCTTCTCGACGCCGGAGCTTCTTTACGTGCGGTCGACGAAGATGGGGATACTCCATTGCATTATGCTGCTTTTGGGTAAGAAAAGAAGAAGAAAAGAAAATATAAATTAGAGAATAATTAGTCTATCAATAATATTATATTGTTAACTCTTTGACAGCAATCAACCAGAAATAATGGAATTACTTCTGTCGCGAGGTGCGGCTATCAATGCTGTAAATAATGGTAAATGCAGTGCTCTGCACGTTGCTGTAAATAAACAGCACGTTCAATGTGTAAAAATATTGTTACGTTATAATTGCGATGTGAATCTACAAGATTCATACGGGGACACGGCGTTGCACGATGCTATTGGAAAAGACGCGCTTGATATTATCGACGCGCTTTGTGCTTGCGAAAGGATTAACTTTACTCTACGTAATAAGCGTGGTTTTAATGTATTACACCATGCTGCTTTGAAGGGTAATGCACAGTGAGTATGCAGCAGACGGATGGATAACTGATTGTTAATCTTTTTTCATTAAGTTAAGTTTAAATTGTTCGTAACTTGTTTGTTCTAGTGCTACGGAAAGACTGATGACAAGAGCACGGCATTTAGTAGACGTGAAGAAGGAAGATGGTTTTGCGGCATTACACCTTGCAGCATTGAACGGTCATAAAGATGTGGCTGCTACGCTTCTATCTCCAAATGGCGGATGTGCGAAAGTAGATTTACGTAATAATAGAGGACAAACGGCTTTGCATTTGGCTACATCGCAAGCGCATTGGTCCCTGATAGAACTGCTTATAGATTATAACGCAGATATTACTAACACAGATGAAGACGGAGATACGGCATTGCATATTGCTGTTGCCAAAAGTCCGAATCAACCGTCGACTATACCGACGCCAGAATGTAGCAGAGATTCACCTATTATTTACGGGGTACTGTATTGTCTATTATCAAAAGCTTATTTGCTCGTAGATATACGGACAACTGTTAACGCGATACAACTATGAAAAATCGCGGTTTGTGCAGATTTGGCAGACTTTAACAACGCAAAAAGCAAAATCTGAGTTAGCATTGGCTTGTTTTCTGGTAAGCGTGGATAAAACTCGTACACTTTTGGAACATGCGAAGAATTCGAAAAATAAAACTCCTTTGGATCTTCTCAATGAGGACTCGCAAGTCACAGTGCTCACTAAACTTTTAAAATCATACGAATATCAAAGCAATAATGTGCAACTTGAGTAAGTATCATTCTTAAATCTTGATTTTGTTCTTTTGTGAATTCTTTCACTTGCCATGGGTAAAACGATTCGTATTATAATGAACAATATTACAGAATAGGAAATAGTTCATCGTCCAGTTGTGCAGAAGCTACGATACATCATAGAACTTCCACATCGGAATCAGAACTATTGCGTGAAAACGTTGAAATTAATTCTCCCGATTCTGCTAAATGCTGTTGTAGTTGCCCACAGTTTTTAATTAACTCAAAAGAAGAATCTCGTTTCGATCCTAGTGGTAGTGTTCCTAATTTTGTTGCTTGTCCACATTGTAGACACAAGACAAACAAATCAGAAATAATTCAAGGTAATAATATCCTACTATAATATTCATATTAACAAGTTTAAATGATATTGTTTAACATATTTTCTTGGAAACAGATGGTCCAACGGCGATGGCGAATATACCTACGGTTAAAACGGATAAGAAAATAACAGATGTTTCATTGGAATATAAAATAAAAGAAGATAAACGAGATGATGAGAAGGAAAAAGAAAGACACCTCGAACGATTGCGTTATTTGGAAACTAGGGTAGCTGATCTCGAAGAAGCTAATATGTGTAGCATTTGCATGGAACGTCGACGAAATGTTGCCTTTCTATGTGGTCATGGTGCTTGTGAACATTGTGCAGCACCTTTAAAAACATGTCATATGTGTCGTAAAACGATTACTAAAAAAATTAATCTATATTAGAAATTAAATTAATGAGATAATAATTAATGTCAGACTATGCAAAAGGAAAAGAAAAAAAAAATAGTAAAAGTAGATAGACAATTAAATTCCTATTTGGGACTGAAAATTATAAAACAAACTCATTGTCAGTTGAATTTCAAGTGTAAGTTAGATTTGAAGTGTTTCTACCTTTTTCTTTTATTTTTCTTTATTTAATTTTATTAGTTCAATACAAAATAACACTTTTTTAAATAATAGCATTTAAGAGTATTAAGCGAATTATTTTAACAAAAGAGATTAGTAATTAATGTATGCAATTTATTTGAAATATTGCTATACGATAGAATCTTCATTATATGAATGGTGAATGCGTGAAGGTTTACATCGTGTGAACTATCATATGAAAGGTATTCCTACTATAGTACTGTAAATAAACCAAAATATTACTTGTTTTTGTAAGACGAAATTTACAATAATGATTCAGTTCCAAAGTGACGCTTGTTGCTCTATTATATGAAAAATTCTCTCAATTAATTGAAATAACTTATGTGTATATATATATATATGCATAAGAACATCATTCACATTTTTATACCAATTTATTGAAGAAAAAAACGAATGTATTATATTATTAATTAAAATAAAAGAAAGGAAAAAGAGAGTGCGTGTGAGAGAAAGAAAATTGGATTAATTATCCTTTAACGTAGATTTATCTAACATAGATTTTTCTATCATCGAATATATACAGTGCGAATAACATAGGACTTATTGTTAGATAAGTAATTATAATGGTAATATTTTAACTTTTATCATGTTTTTACGGATGTACGGAATTTATATTATGCCTTCAATAAATACTAATTCAAAAATAATAAATACTAGTACACAAAAGCAGATTGTTTTGCAATCTTTTGAAAAATACTTTATCTAGACTACTATCATCTACTCGAGATGATTATATAAGATAAATAATACATCAGGAACAGAGTAAGAAGGGTCACACAATTGTTTAGTTCAAAGATAGATAATAAAAATGATAAGAAGATATATATAAGGTATATATAAGGCATTTAAACGCTAGGTAGCGCTGACAAGTATGACTACTAGCGCCGTTAGAATCAGATATAATACGATTGAAGAATTGTATTATCATGTTTTCACGTGTATTTTCATTTTGTACGTTTTATGCGAATGTTGATTGAATGATTGTACATACGTAGTTACGCCACAAATTTTTATTTAAGTGAGTTGAATATGATCTGAAAGAAGAAAAATTTCTTGTTCATTTTACAGAACGTTTGATATATTTTTGTAAGTGTAAAGGGTGATTATTTGTAAGAAAGATTTGTAAGAAATTTGTCAGCGATAATGGCAAGCAAATGGAAAGTTTTGACTAGCTTCGCACGCAATTACTCGACACCAAAACAGTGGGAAGTAGACGCAGTCAAATATGGAAAGATTAAATATTATCCAAGGTATGAATATTCACGCGTAACTTGTATCGACTCGTACCGTAACTGACAATTTGAAATGGTCGATTTTAGATCACCAAACCACGAAGATCCTCCGATTATACCATCGAAGCTTTTAATGGTTACATTGGTAAAACCTTTTGCCGGTAATCCATATTGGGAAAAAACTACACTTAAACGATTGGGTATCCAAGAAAAAGTAAGAAATGTCATAAAAAATATTGGATAATAACTTTGACAATATTTGCCAATATTTGCCAATATTATTATAAAAATAATAAAATATTTGGCTTATAGGGAAGAGATCCGGTAATAGTTAAAAATATTCCCGAGATATGCTCGATGCTGTGGAGAGTTAAGCACCTTGTGAAAATAACTCCGATTAAACTACCGGACAAGTTGCCCGATCCGGATGACTTTGGTGGAAGCTATCTGCACGAGAATGGAACCTTTTATGTCGTCCCTAAGATAGATCCATTGCGCGTAGAGAGTACCGACAAATTTATAAATAATCCCAAAAAATTAGAAAACGTAAGATTAAAAGAACAGTTAAGATTGCAGTGGTTAAACGGTACTTTACCATAATATGTAATAAGATGTATTAAATGTTGAGCTTAATCTTAACAGGTAATATAAAAGTATAGTCATTGAACAAATAATATATTATTTATTCGTGTACCAGATTAATGGTCGTGCAACGATTTGTTACAATTTAACTTACAATTTATATCCTACTAACCATAATGTTGAAATTTCGTCAAACTTGCTGCAGTTTGTTTGTTTGTAAACGGTACGATAGGACCCGATAGAAGTAAAGGATGCGTGCCGCTTTAGATCAGTCGTGCGGTCCTATACTCAGCGATATTAGATTATGCAATGTCTACGTTGAAAATGAAGAAAAGTAAAAAGGAGGGAGGAAGGAGAAGAAGACATTGGAAAAATCTAAATCTGTCAGTGCGAATAAAATGGTTCAATGGTGTTGTTCTTAGATTGAAAGAGAAATGAAAATTATTTTGCTAGGCCTACATCGCGCATCTTCCGTAAAAAGATGCATATACACGGGTGCATAAATAATAAGCATAGTAATAACGGCAAAATACGAGGACGAGACTCGTAGATCGTGCGCAAGTGGTGCTGCGCTTGAAAATTGGTTATCTATTTGGAAGAATGCTAACAAGTATCTATGCTGAAATCGCAAACTCGATATCCTATTAGTATACTAAGCTCTAGGAAAACAACTGTTGATATAGTAAGTAGATTTGAAAAAATTCTAATAACATTATCATTTTTGGAAGTCCTAGTAAAAGAGATATAGAGACAATAATCTCTGTTTCGGTT
Source organism: Polistes fuscatus (assembly GCF_010416935.1). Lineage (NCBI taxonomy): Eukaryota > Metazoa > Arthropoda > Insecta > Hymenoptera > Vespidae > Polistes > Polistes fuscatus. The sequence goes on along the minus strand of NW_025112997.1, from coordinate 7,482,817 downwards.
TCGGTTTCGGTTTCGGTTTCGGTTTCGGTTTCGCTCGGCTTGTCCTATTTGAAATTTAGGTCGAACTCGATCGCCTACGACTTCGAAGCTTCCAAAATCGTCTGTCTCTAGACGTATGGTGGTGGATGCAGATTGTATTCTGCGGATTGGTAGCTTTTTCAGGCATATACATCTTTAAGAATTTTCCTGCTCGTTCTTCTTGCGACCGATCGTACGCTTTGCCGCTAAGGAAGCTCAATAATTTCAAACTACGTCGTTTTATTCTCAAACGATTTAAGAAATTACTTTCCGACGTCGCTATAGTATTATCACCGTTGTTTTCACTATAGGATTCTTCTAGGAGCTTGTTGCTTTTGCTTTTTTTAATCATAAACTCTAATTGTTTTCTACAATCGTGTTGCGCATCTAATTGTCTATATCTGCGCCTATTGTCGGTCGGTTCAATCGTACCGATCGCGATCGCGGCGTAAGCTTCCTTTTGCAATCTTTCGAAACTAATCTTTTCGGCATTTCTATTGCTAGACTCTTCGGCTCTCAGCGCGACCGATTCTAATTCTTTCAAACGATGTTCCTCTTTGACATTCCTCAGAGAGTCCGGCGACGTTAATTCGAGCTTCGATCCTTCGTCAACGTCGGAGAGTTTTCTATGAAGATCTACGATTTTTCGACGAAAATCTTCGTCTTCTTGGTTCAATTTCGCAAAAATACGATCCCTCTCGGTTGCATCGGAACTCGAGCTAACGTTTTTCAACGTAGTCGATTGCAACCTCTGTCACCACCATCCGACTTGATGTTTTCCACTTCCAGGCGAATCCTCCTCTTCGAGTAAAGGTTCGAGTCTTCTTCTGCTTAAGAAGCAACGAAGCGAACCGAGGCTACCTCCCCCGAGTAATTGATCCATGCTTAGCTCGGGCAGGCCGCAATCGTCGTTATCCGATTCCTGATCGTGATCCTCCTCCGTCGATAAATTCAGGCCGTAGTTGTCTTCACCGGAAGCGGTCAAATTGTCGGTCAAATTGTCGGTCAAATTGTCGGTCCCATGTGACGAAGGCGGTGGCGGCGGCGGTGGTGGCGGGGGCGGGGGCGGTGGCGGCGGCGTCGGCGGCTAAGGAAGTCAGGCACATCTCGGGCTAATGATTCTTTGCAAACAAAGGGCAAGCGAGTCATGCAAAGGCGTGCGAAGCTTACTGACTATATTCGATGCTTTTACGGAAGGTACTGGTAAATGGCATAAGAAAGACTTATGTGATTTTTTGGCTTTTGAGGCAAACTGCCACCGCGATACCTTCCCGTACACGTATAATATAAATGAGCTGCTAAAAATGATTACCGAATGCGTTGTAGTAAAGCTCTCGTCGTCTGGACCACCGGACGTTGGAGTACCCCAAATGTCATCTCCCGAGGTTGCACCCGATGTAGTACCCTCCTCGTCGTTAGGATCGAGAGAAAATTCCGTCCTTTCCGGAGGGACCGGCGGTTGAAGAAGGTAACCACCGACTCCCTCGCTAAATTGCTCCAAAAGAACCATTTTGCTAACAACATAATTACTAGCTCTTGCTGTCCAAGCTCTTAAACCCGAGGGTGGTGATTCCGTTTCACGATTTTCGTCGTCTCCTTGCTGCTCGTCCAATTCGTCGTCTTGGTCCAAACTACTCATTGTGCCAAATCTTCTTAAGGTTCTACGGTAAAATTGGGATATAGGAACTGATTAGTTGAATTGATTAGCTTAAATCTACCTGTAAGGTGGTTCCCCGTCGCAATCGAGATCATCTTCGCTTCCGTCTTCCGTATTACCATCGGCAGAAACATAATTCGGACTGTTACGTCCTGGACTGTCGTGTAGGCCGTTTCTTAATCTATATCTTGCCGTATAAATATCTGGCGTAGGTGGCATAACAGATATTTTAGGAGGTAACGGAGAGAAGGGGTCCCTCGGAAGTGGCGGTGTAGGGCAGCCAGACCTGAAAGCAAAGGAAGAAGAAAGGAAGGAAACGTAACGAATGAATATTATGAAATCTTAAATGTACACTTCATTTAATAGATTAGGCATATAACCTATGACATCGTCTACAGATGCTGATAGAACTCGTAGAATTGTCTCTCGAAGATACGTAGCTGCCATTTTTTCTCGGCGTAATGCTATTGGATTTGACTGTACTTAAACTGGCACTCGAGGCTGTGCTCTGTTGCTCTACGTCCGAATTAGCGGTTACAATCTCTTCCGTCGTAGTTTCCGTAATTTCTTCAACGGGCCTCTCTTTATTTTCCCCAGGTGCCCTCGCGGCTAACTCTTCGGCAGTCCATTCCTCGAGAGAGCCTTCGTTATCGGATGGCGGTATTTGATGAGAATTGCGCACCCATTGGGCCAAGTGATTGTCCTCTCGCGTATTTTTCAAAATGTCTACGAGACTTTCTCTCGAACGGCATTCCTCGTCCTTATCTTCCTCGCGCTTACTCGGGTCCCGTAAAATCTGCTAGGAGAAATCATTAAATTAATATCACTCTAGTGGATCTAGTGGATCATTATCATCGTACCCGCGGACTTTCGATCGTTTCTCGAACTTGAGCAAAGTTGGCGTTGGTAATCGGGCTTTCCTCGGGGCTGGCAACGCCGCTCGACGTTCCACCATAGCCTGTATTTAGATAGATTCTAAAATACAAGGGATTAGTATATATATTAGTATAGTGTAAGAATATTTTGTTAGTTTTTGAATTACTTTAAGTTCGTGGCTACTCACATTTGCCGTTGCAACAAGTTATGCCAGACAGCTTTGAGCTCTGGACTGGGCGCTCTCAATATGATGACTCGTCTCCGAGGACGACTGTGGGGACTACAACCGCCGCCGCCTCCGCTGTTGGTCACTTCTGTCTGACCGTTCTCGGAACTGCCATTCGAATTAATTGCCACCTGTAATCTGAATTCCGTTGGCCTCTTTCTGATGGTAAAACATGCCTCCGCGATATTGGCCAGTCGCAATGGTTCCTCGGTAACGAAAAGGACGCGATCCCTTGAAACGCGAGCAAAGACCAATAAATCGGTAAGAAGGAGCGCCCAGGATGGTTGCAAACGAGCACGACCTTCGACCTTAGCTAAGGCACCGCCAAAAAGCCTGTCGAATATATAGTATACCAGCCGTATTATAGTAGCAATCGATACAATCGATATGTTGAACGATTTCTAAGGACAGAGTCGACTGACCATTGCCTTCCTGGCATAGCTAAAGTGAACGGTTTGCATTTGGCAAAAACCAATCGCGACTCGACTTCCTGTAAACTAAGTAACGGTCTTCCGGTGTCTCGCGGTGGTTCCATCACGCCCGCATTGGCGGTAGCTTCTCGGTAACCTTGCGCCAAATCTCGAGCTTGCTGGCAATTCCTCGGCGACGCCAAGCTCAATAATCTCGTCATTTCTCTGAAAGGTGGGGGGAAAGGTGGTTATCGAGGTCCCTAAACGTATACCGATCTAGTACCTGTAATGCTCCAATGGAAGCAACAGGACTCCAGTGAGGTCGGGCCGCCTTTTATGAGGAACGGCAGGTTCGCAGACCAACTTTGCGAAGGCCGCGTTACGTCTGAGCGCAACGAGCAAATAACAAGCCCATTGGAGTCCACTGAGGTATCGTCTGTAGGCGGCCGTAATCTTGGGTATCCTGCAGAGATAGCAATCGACCCCGCCACCCTCGTCCCTAATCTCCTCGGATATCTTTAGCAATTCGTCTAGATTTTGAAAGAGGATCATGTAGTCCGCCGCGGAGAGGAGGTCGCGCCTTTCGGCCAGCGGCCGAATGAATCTCGTCTGACCGCTCTTCAGAATCCCCCGGTATCTCGTCTCTCGTACCGATAACTCTTCCTCCGGTGGTGCGTCCGGAGCAAGATTCGGAAAAACCTGACGTAGACGTAGACGTGCAAGATTTTCGTCCTGTCTTTTCGAACTACTACCAATCATCGAGAGACCGCATGCATTAATGTCCTTACCTACGAATGTTCTTATTTGTCAATTAACTGATCAGCTATCGACTAATCATTATTGCTTAAGAACGTTGTCTACGTATACGTAATTCATGATTTTGTTCAACGAAGTCGGTGAGAGATTGGTGCGCAGATATCGCTAACCATAATAATAAAAACCAGTCGATACCAAAATCATGCGATTTTGTATCGTGTATCGTATCATGTGCAATCGTATTAAAATTCATTTGCTTAACTTTACTCCATTATCTTTCGACTTGCATGCAAAGAGAGAGAAAGTATCGAACGGATTGGCTAATTTCGCGTCTTATACCTACTTACATAATACAACATAGGATTCGCGAAGAAGGAAGATGGACGGGGATGTGACGTAAATAAAAAGAAAACAATGCGATTGTAGTTTAAAAGAAAACTTGTTGACAAGAAAAAAAGAAAAGATAACCGAATAAAGTACAAACAAATAAAGTTGGGTGGAACGGGAACAAAGGGAAATGAGTATAAATGCAAAGGTTGCGATCGTCGCTTCTTGCTTATAAAATATCGCGATAGGGAAAGGAAAGGATTTGAAAGCGGCGGGGTGGCGGGGTGGCGGCGGCGACGGCATCGAACTCAGACCAGAACGCCGGTACCGACCTCGGCGTTAAACGCGACGGCGTGCTGACTAGGGGGACCGACGACGGTTTGTTGAAGAGTGACATTCATCGAGCTGGGCCTGTGCTGCGAGGAATGAATGCCTCCCTTGCGGTAAACCTCGAGAACGAGCTGATTCGTTGCCGCCTGGATCAAACTCAATATTTCGTCCCTTGGTTTCGTAACGACGTTCACCGTTTCGACGAAGACCACGTAATCGCCTGGCTTCAAGCCGGATCTTTCGGCAGGACTTGCCGAGTCTACGCGCTCCACGCGCGGCGGTCTGCCCCAGGATAAGGAGAAACCCCATGGCACCTGGAACGAGCGTAGATGAGACGAGATGTATAGATTTGAATATGTAGATTATGTAGATACGTATATTGTAACATTTCCATACCTGATTCACGGCACTTTGTCTAATCAGTCTTCTAGTTACAGTACAAGGCGTCCTACCACCTTTCGCGGTAAAACCTGGATGCAGAGGTAAGCCGGTCAGAGGATCGACTGGTTCTAATTCGAGATGCCTCAAGTACGTCAAATCATCGTTCCCGGAATTGTTGTTATCTGATTCTCCATCTTTGGATAAAGGTGGCGAGACTCCACATTCTTGTGGTACTCCTGCATAAGGGGTACTTGTATTTCGGCTGGATCCAGATTCGAGCGGGTGCCATGTCGCTTCCTACGATACACCAACACCAATATAATCGATCTCCCTCACTCGTCTTGAGAATAACCGAGAAATGTCGCGAACTTCATTGACGTCTCTAAATGCATGATGTCGGTATTAACAAAATTATTAACAAAATTCGAGAAGTTTTAAAAGAACGCCGATAACGATAAAAGCAATGCAATAAATGGCCACAGCGATCATTGTTTGTTACGTTACGTTACGTTACGTTACGTTACGTTAGGTTAGCGACGACCGAACACTAGACGAATATAGCAAAGATTCGTCGAGCACTGGACAAGCGAGAGGAGGAACTATCATCGGCTTAACCGTGACCTTAAGCGCGAAGACCTACGAATCGTCCACGATTACATTATAAGCGTTCTCGCGCTCTATTCGTATTCGCGCTTTTTCCTATTACAGATAATAACCGTTACCTTATCCTGAGACAGAGGTAGAGGTAAAGTCATACAGCCCAGCAGCTCGCTACGTCTGAAAAGGGAAAAAACAAGAAAGCAACGTGAATATTTAGTGACTTTTAGCTGGTATTTATTTTATATATGTGGTCGTCACCGATGCGTGTCACCAAATACGCGCAAAGTCAAATAGGATTGAGGGATGAGACTATTTTCCCGAGATATATCTACGATATACACGTTATAGCGGTGCGGATGTGACGAGAGAGAAATGCACGTGGTGATCTCGATGCGCATGCCTCGAGAGAATCGATTCCCCTCCTACCGCAAAGAACCCTCGATAATCTAGATATTAGTTTTTATATTAAAATTGACCATTGGCTTCGGCTTGCCAAAATAAAAAGCCGATACGTAAGATTTAATAAACGAATAATCATCTTCGTTCTACCTCTTTTTTTACCTTTTTCCGCCTACGTACGATAGCAAGCCATTTTAAGATTGTTCTCCTACTCGATGATAATTACGAATGTGTCAACTGTCATGGGGCTAGGTGGAAATGTTTTTCTAGTAAGACAAATTTAATACCAAACGTCGACTCGTTTCGCTCGTCACGCGTATCGTCGTTACGTATTTCAATAAGGATTTTTCAATAACGATTATTACTAATTCCTCGAGCATGCTCACCTTGCTCGACGATCTCTGTGCCAGACCGCGATATCCAGGGACGTAGACTTGCTGATGAACTGATTAACCGGACAGGGCAATAACAAGGTTTCGTGAAAGGCGGGATTCGGCGTGGCTCTGTGAACTGCAGTTCTCTTGACGACTCCCTCGCCGTTGATATTTTTTAAGCTGACCTTGACGTAGGCGTGAATAGGTCCCTCGTAGGTTCTTCGAAGGTCCTTGCACCTTATCACTGCGCGAAAGAAAAAAACCATTTTTTTGTTTTCTAAGATAAAGAAGTTTCCTTCTTCGTTAAGTATTCTATCGTTAACCTCATCGACTCTAAGCCTAAATCAATTGTCCTAACGTACAGTACAATTGGACGAAGGGAATTTCGTAGCTGTTTTGCGCAGCCTACGCACACCGGTACACCCCGTTACCAATACCACCGGTACCAATACCACCGGTACCACGAGCATTAATTGCTCGAAAAGGAGGCACTATTTGCGCCTTGCACCTCGCGCCATGCCGTCGTCGCGGCTAAGGGCGAAATGATTCCAGGCCAGCTACCGAAATTCGCGTAAAAAACCGATTGATTTGGTATACTACGCACACTTTTTTCACAATGAGTAGTCGCGGAAATGAAGGGAGAAGGGATAACTAACCAAAGTTTCGTCCGAATTGCAAGATTCTCGAGCTTTTCTATGTTTATTAAGCCTACTAACCGATATCAAAATTGTAGGAGGGTCTGTGGGTTACTGGCACAGTATTGCTATTTTCTACGGTGCCAAGTGATAAACCCCTTCTCTCTCGTAGAGAGTGGGTGCGCGCGCACGTCCCGTTAGAATCACCGAATCACCAATAACGTATCTACGAACCTAAGAAACCCCGTGTCTTTTTCATTATTTTCCACTCACCTCGAACTCGTATGTGATCGGCAACGAACGAATACTCGATCTCGATGGATCCGCGACGATCGATATCGGATTTAGATGGCTCGCTCTCCGGACTATATTTCAAGCATCTTCGAACGGTTGCGACCAACGGAACCTCCGGAGTATTATCGGAGGTCGGCTTTAAAATCGACTTCGAACTACGATTGTCCTCCGTCAAAGCTGATTTAGGACTTTCAAATTCCCAGACGTTGCCTTTTACGTCGCCTTTTACGTCGCCTGTTACGTCATTATTTCCCGAACGATCAGCCTTCTTCCGATCGTCCAGTGGAACGATATTTGGAGAAAAGAGCGACGCGTTCGAAAACCCTTCGACTCGTTGTTTGTCCTCGAAAATTGAGTCCAAGTCCGTCTCGAGGGTTAACTTTTTCACATTAGGATTGATCGCCTCTATCCTAGGAGTATCGTCGTTTTCTATCTTCGACGACACTTGCTTGGAAGTCGGATCGACCGTTCTTTTCGGTCTTTTACCCTCTTTTCTCCGTTGCTGACGCTTTCTACGTATACCGCGTTGTCTTTTCAAAGTGAACTCTCCGTCGAATTCGTCGGTCGCGGTTGGCGACGTAAAGGACCAAGAGACAGGCGAGGGATCCTCCAAGAGCTGACTGGCCGAGGATACCGAACTGTCGCTCTCGGCTTTGCTCTCGTCTTTGGCGTTCTCTCCGTCTTCTTCTCCGTCTTCTTCTCCGTGTTCTTCTCCGTGGCATTGAACGATCGTTTCATACGTATGATCCTCCTCCAAGGAAAAGGTTTCATCCTCCTCCGTAGTAGGAATCGTACCGCGAGTTTCGAGTATTTTTTGTCTTTCCTCGATGTCGTTTAAAAGAATCTCCGCAACGGTTTTCCCTCCAAAATTCGTTTCCTTTTCTCTGCGCAGTTAAAACATACGAAACGATATAAAGTCGTTATTTAAACAGTTGCATTATTATTTAGACGATGGGAACATATCATCTTACCTGTTGAGAACTTCCGTAACCGTATTATCCATATTTTCAAATTTAGGTAAATCTTGATCCAGAGCCAAATTTGAGAGTTTCCCGGCAAGCGGAGTTTGCTTCAAAGGACTACCGGCTTCGACGACTTTTTTGTAATACGGGGTTCTGTTTCGAGCATTGATCTTTGTAATCTTAGACAGTTTCGATTGGAAATGTCCCTTTTTACGATTACCATCCTCCAATTTCATTCTAAAGTTGTTATTTTGGGTATACGTTCGAGACTTATCCAATGGCACTGACTCGACTTCCATCACGTCTTCGGGACTAGTGGCCATCGAAATCTGATGAAAAAAGTCCGATACGTGGGACTGTAAATGAACGCGCGCCTCGTTGACCACGTTTTGCGGTAGCTCGGTGTTGCTTTGATCGATCGCAAAGGATCGTTTGTTCGATCGACTTTTTAAGAACAAAGTTGGATCCGTTGGTAGAGTCAAAGCCGTCGAACGTTTCAATCCATTTGGGAAAAAGGTCAATGGTCCTATGTCCGCGTCCACTCGCGGGGTACCTTGATAAAAGTTCTCCAGCTTGGGTGATCTCTCCGATCGTTGAGAGAGCGATTGCCGTTTTCCTGTCCTTACATTGGTTTTCGTAGCCTTGGAAAACAATCGAAACAAAAGTCGACTCGATTATCATACTCGAGGGCTCTTTCCTCCTTTTCCTCGTCGAAATAGACGAAACTTACTTGAAAATAGGTCCTCAAGTCGCTGGCATGACTACGACATCGTCTCCGACGAACTGGCGTAGGTTTGATCGAAGCATTTTGTAGGTTCGACGAATTGACGTGCCTTCCTAGAATACCGACGGCCGGTGGCGTGTTCGACAGATCTCGAAAAGGCCTACGGCCTGGCTCGCTCAAAGCGGGGGCTGAAGCGTGGGGCGTCGAGCTACTCGCCGACAACGATCTCGAGACGGTCCACTTGAGCATCCTTCAAAAAAAATACCAAATGACGCGTTCGATGACGAAACAAAGGGTTACACCTGTCGAGGAGTCGAGGAAATAACATATAGCAGGTGTTACCGCCTTTGACGAATTAATATTTATTTACGGGTCTCTCCTAAAAGACCAAAATCAGGCTGCAAATACGTTTTATCAGTTCGTTCGACCGTTGATTCGATCAAAAACACGCGTATTTATAAGCGAACAGAGAAACCAAGAGAAAAGCATCGATGACTAAAATAATAGACAAACAAATGATTACCGACATCAGGTTTTTACTTTTAACGGTTCTTCAGGGGGGTAAACGCGACGCATTGTTAGGTAAGTATAAAAATGCATTCATTTGCATACAAGCTGTTGCCATGCTGCGCACGCGCTTCTGTCCTTTAACACGCACTATTTCGCTCTCTTTCTTTCTCCCTCTCTGTACCACATCGAAACACATAAATACGGGAAAGCGAGTAGAGTGCCTTAGCGAACACGAACGCGCGAACGACGACGACGACGGCGACGGCGACGGCGACGACGACGACGCGTAAAACGTCGATGGTAAGCACCTGCCCCTAAGGTGAGACTCACGAGGACAGACATAGGGAGGACCATCTGGCTTTTGTAAGCCTCCCTCCTATGAGGTGCAATTTCAATAAACGTCGATATAACCGCGCTCAATTTTTCATCGAGATTCATTATTATTGTTCATACTTATTACTTTACGATTAAACGGTGATGCGTCAAGTGCCCGCCGAGTCTTTACCAATCCTCATAGATTAAGCGCGATTGAATTATAATACCATACTAATACATAGTATGTAGTATTCTCCCGCGATAATAATTTATCCGTAGATGTATCGGTTTTATAACTGTCAGATGTAAAATATCCGCAACTAGTTTGAAGAATGGAAAAAAGAGAGCTTTGCTCGAGGAATAATAATATCGGGTCTTAACCAATTCTTTTCATCTACATACCCTCCTTCTTTTTCCCGCTCCGTTTATCCAAGGAACGAAACAGGATTGACCTCGTGCCATCGTACCACGAATAAGCGAGTAAAATGGAACGACGGTTGAAGACTTACCTTCCTAGCGATTTAAACTTTACTCTCGAAAACGGTTGTACCCGATACGAATATTGCCATTCGAGGAAATAGAAATTCCAATCGCGTCATAGATACGTGTCTAGTCGTATGGTGTCGTGCCTAATCGATAGGCATATCGATAAGAGAAAAAGCAGGTGGCGACGAGGACTTGTTTACCCGATCCCCTTTTCCCTCGCCAGCAAGTTGCGAACGCAACGTATACTCGCGATACGGCTTATATACGCACCGCGAGCGGTCCCGCAAAATCCTCTCTCTCTCTCTCTCTCTCTCTCTGCCTGCTGATTTATGTTGGATTGACCCTGTGCACCTTTGCTTGAGAGAGAGAGAGAGAGAGGGACCCAAGAGTTCAACTGACGACAATCAAAGGTACATTCATTCGGAGGTTACTCGCTTTTTGACGACTTAAGAAGAAAGAAAGATAGACCAGGGGAAGTGGATGGGGAAAGAAAGAAAAGAAAAAATAGGAGGGAAACGCGTCGCAAAAAGACAGACCTTAGGCGCACGTTATTTGGAGCACACCTGCCCCCGTCTGTCTTTCTCTCTCCCCCTTTCTCTTTAATTCCCATTCCCAGCGTTTCTGTATTACATGTCGTACGTAAAACGCATCACCGATAATCCTTGCTTTTCTTACGATCGTTGGCACGAAAGACGTTCTTCTCTATACTAACGAATCAATTCCATTGCAACGCATTTACACGTTCGCGTATCGCGATAAGATTCGTAAACTGGAAAGAATAATCAGGGAAAATAAATCAAAGGTAAAATGATCTTAGTCTTAGTTAGAGTAAGGTTTTATAGTAAAGAGGGTGAATAAAATAATCATGGAAAAAAATATGTTCCGCGCGCACGTACGAATTAGTAAATGAAAGATAATAGATAAAAGGTAGTACTAACTTTATTTGACTGGATCCTTGACTAGCATAAATCCACGAATTATATCAATGATCACTGTTATCGTATATCACACATCGAACTTGCGTGCACATAATACGCTGAAAAAGCAAATCGAACAACGACGGCGACGACGACGACGTCGATGACGACGACGACGACGACGACACGATCGCAACACAAATGTGGTTGCTACGACGGTTGGTTCCTTACTGGTGTGGTGGGGTAAAGCTACGGGCCTTATGTAAGTAAGGTAAGGGTCCCTAGACAAGGTTTTCAAACTACCTTTCTCTCTGGCCCTCTTTCTTTCTTTCTTTCTTTCTTTTTATATCCCCACTCTAGAATCGCGACCTGACTAAGCCAACCATTCAAAATCTCTCCAGGTGAACGATCACACTCGAAGATACATGTAATTACTTCTATATGAGAAATGATATGGAAAAGATCGACAATTTTTCTTTGACAGTTTATCTTTCGCAGACAAATATCGAAAGTTGTTCGAGCTCGGCACCGTTCTAAACGTAAATGTAAAATCTCTAACCATCGTCGTTATCTTTCTCTTTCTCTCGCATAGCCCAAGACTATTTTCAAATATCAAAGATGCTTCCTTCTAACCGGTTTTTGTCCAGTTTGAACGTTAACCATTACAATCGCGCGATGCATCACGGATAAAAACGAAAAGGATCCTTCCCGAGACATACGTATGATAGTACGTTGAGGCGTTAAAGCGAAGAAACGGCATTTTTGTACCCACGGCATGAACCCCTGCGAATATCTGCTAGGTGATTTTTTGGAAAGCTCGAAAAACTCGGACTTGGCCAGTCGACGGCAGCCCGAGTATCCATCTATTTATACGATTCGAATCGAGCGTGACGCGAAAGAGCGACAAAGCGAGCGACTAAGTTACTGACAGCTACATAATTGGTAACACCTAAGTAGATGCAACGAACGAAATTCACGTTGAATTGTCCAATTGAATACTTATATCCTAACTAGGCGTTGTCCACCTATGGTAGTAGGAGTAACGGGTAACGTGCTTCACGCTCTGTTAAACCTACACCCATCGCCAACTCGGTGTACATAGGTAAAATAAATGAATTAGAGCGAGAGTATCTGTAACGACATTCGACGAGGGCGAGAGAAAGGAATATCGAAAAGGAGAGCGCGCGCGTTTACGAGGGGTGTCGCATGCGTAAAATTATCAGCAGCACTCCTCGCAGTCAACCGGCGAAAAAAGGAAGACAACATTTCTAGCGCTAATTGGCAGGAATGACGCATGGTCGTTATAATTGCTCGAACGACCCTCCTAACATCGTCGGGCATGTACGATCTCCGTGAAATCCGGCGATCGATCTAGTCTACGATTTGCGTCTTTTCGATGACAAAAGACAGTCAAATTTGGAGAATGAGAGGGATAGAGAGAAACGGGGATGTCGTCAGGCACGCCTAATAATTCTCCGAGGGCGACGCGCGACGTGTACGTGTCAGCGCGTCGCGACGCGCCCGTCCGTCTCCTCGAACCTAAAACACACCGAGTTAAACTCTCCCCCTTTTGCTTTCCAAATTCTTCTTCTTCCACAAAAATCCATTATAATATCCGTCCGAAGATAGATAGATAACAACCATCCTATAAGCTTCCTATAAGCTTCCTATAAACATCTTATAAATATATTTTGGCCTGCTGATTCTAAAACAGAGCTGTTCAATTTTTCTTATTCCAAGTCCGCGAACTATTTCATAATGGGGAAAAGCCAAAAATTAGTGCACCCCTTTTTTCGTTGGGTTCTTCGTTTTTTTCGATTTTGTCAACGATCTAACATCGATATAGTAATAAAAAAAGAAACGACGTTAAGCCAAAAAGACGTACGCCTTCGCGGAAATAAATAGGCTCTCGGATCTGTCGTTAGACGCGCACAGATAGGCCTTTTTGCTTCCAAGATCCGAGTCCTGTCTATAAAACGAAACGTAAGTACAAATGTTTGAAAACCAATGAGCGCCTAATGAAGGTGGAGCCTGCGAAGAAAATCTCCACCTACTCTTAAAACGCTCTATTTCTCCTCTCCTCGCATGTTTCGCTGCGTCGCTTCTGATGACGACCGAGGGAGAGAGAGAGAGAGAGAAACAGAGAAAAAGATGCGAAGAGACAAGAGGAGAATCTTTCAGTACGTCTCAAGTCGGTTTAGTCGGTTGATATCCCGGTACCCCGAGTAATATCTTCTCCCTTTTGCGTTTTTTCAAGTTCTTGCTTTTCGTTGAAACGCGCGAAATAAATTCTTTCTTTCTTTCTTTCTTTCTTTCTTTCTTCCTTAAAGATGAAAATTTGACACGAATCAAAGTTACATGTAAAGGCAATTAAATCGAATAACATCTCGTGGATTCGGTAGATTAAACAGCGCAAAAAGATTTATACGATCAGCGTTTCGTTGATTATCACGACCAAGTTGTGTAACAGATAACTCGTATAAAATTAAATGATACTCTACAAAACGATAGTAGCAAAGTTTTCTTCCTTTCATCGGTATCACAATCAACAAAGTATCTATTTTCTAAGATATATGACGGACAAAATATCGTCATGCTTTGACGGTAACTTTGTTCGATCGATGAAACTAAGTGACTTAACGTTCAGGTGACATCAAAAACAAGAATAAAATAGAAAATATATAAGAATCATTCGAACGAACTGAGAGCAAAATGATCGGCGCGAATATGGATCAGGATGGTAATAACATAATAGCGTCGCAATCAACGAATCCTCATGCGTCACAAGATTTCACTGTTTCACGACTATTGTCAACGTCGACGATGCATTCGTTGGGTAAGAATAAAAACATAACAAATAATAAAATATCCTAAAATAATGTTAGATCGGTCTAAATTGATTCTTTTAAGAAGAAACTTAGTAACTACTTGATACCGACGATAGGCGTTCGATTCCATCGAAATTGTGTGTTTCCGCCCATGCTGCTCGCGTTATACCGCTTTGATGAATACTCAAGCACAGTAGATTCATTCAAGAATAGCTGCCGCGTCTGTGCTTGCTTCTTTCCTTTTTTTTTCTTTCTCTCTCTCTTTCTCTCTCTCTTTTCCTTCCGAGCGACTACTTTATCGTATGCGGCATCTTCCAGTATTTCCTATATTGAATAAAATTTCGAAGAAAAAATTGATCTATGACACACGCGCACGCACACAAACACGCAGAATGTCACACAGAAGGAACATCGGCGAGCAGGAGACCAAGGAGAAGTAGGACAACCTTCTCGGCGCAACAGCTGGCCGCTTTGGAAAGAGTTTTCGAAAGGACACATTATCCCGATGCTTTTGTTCGCGAGGAACTCGCTACTAGAGTATCCTTATCGGAGGCAAGAGTTCAGGTAATTAAATCTCGATCTAAGTATTATTTGTCTATTGCTAGTCTATTATTCGTCTATTATTCGTCTATTATTCGTCTATTATTCGTCTTGTAACGCGTTTACTCATAGAAAAGTAAGGTCTTTCAAATAAGGCAGCAGAATCTTCCAATGTAGAAATAAGAGGACAGTTGCCAACTAAGAAAGTAACCAACTGTCTCTCTTGACACACGTGTTCTTGAGATTATATTCGAAGGATAGAAACATGTGAGCGAAAATGAGCGAAAGAGAAAGAGATGGTAGCAGGAAGAGTAGGGAAAAGAAGAGGGAGGAGGGAGGCTACGGACAGCTAGGCAGAAAATCGAAGGAGACAGGTTGTCAAGGAAAGAAGCTATGATTAGCCTGCTGCGACCTAAGATCGTACGCGTCTATCCAACAGCATCTGCGTACTTTAGCCTAGCGTACAGTCGTAGAGACGCGATCCAGCACGTGTGTGCTTTGCAAACTCCTTCTCACCACCCTTCGTTCGCGCTTTCATTCCTGAGACTCTGATCGTCTGTCCGTCTTTCCGTCTGTGCTCTGTCTCTCTCCCTGTCTCTACGAATATGCGTACGCCTGCCAGGAGCCGTCACGCTGTCCCGTCTTTCCTAAGAACGCGTCGCTAAGCCAACGTATGCGTTGTTTGGGGGAGACATTTGTGCGGCATGCCGCAAAGAGACACGACGAGCCTCTTTTCGCTATCACCGTCACTTTTTCTTTTCTTCCTTCGCCATCAGCGCGACTATTTTCTCTCTCTTTCTCTCTCTCACGCGCGCGCGCGCGCGCACGCATCCGTCGTTCATCTTATTTCATTAAAACTATGTAGAACTTTGCCTTTTGCAGGTATGGTTTCAAAATAGACGTGCCAAATTCCGGCGAAATGAAAGAAGCTCGGCTCTTAATCGCAACACGTGTACGAGCAGAGAACTAGAAACTACCACCTTGCCGCTTCGACCGATAAGAGTGAGCAACCACGCGCACGGAAACAATGCGGAAAATAATACGTTCCAAGCACAGCAATTTCCGCAATATTCCTATAGCGAATATTGGAGATCGCCTCAACATTATACCGCCGTTCAAAGTAGTAATTGTCACGGATTTGTCAACGCTAATCTTGGAAACGTAGCTGCTTTACCATCGTATCATCAATCAGCAGAAATTCACAGTGCCGTCGAAGGAACGACTATAACTGGTTTAAGCGCATTGAGATTGAGATCGCATCCTTACAGTGCTACCTATTCCGCCATGCACGCAAGCATGTGACTCTTTCTCGATAATGATAAAACGAAAAAATGCTGCGATTCAAACCTAGACGCCTTCGATAATACTTCTCTTTGGTGCTTTATATGCTTCCTGTGCTTGCTTCCAAGAGATTTAGAGCGTTTGCACAGGATTCGTTTGTTGAAACCAAAAATGCTCTTGCTCTCAACTGTAATCAACAAGGTTGAGTTAAAACTTATCTATTACAAAAATTCAAGTTAATATAATAATCAAGACTTTTACTTAGTTATTACGAGTTTTATAAACAGGGTATATATAATAGATATTTACATAAATGAATAAATAGATACATACGTATACGTTTATATATAACTATGACGAGTGCCAAGGATACGGTATACAGGGTATACATAACGATTCCTTAACGAGATTCACTGTATTGCATATATGCATATATATATATATACTTTGTAAAATACGCGAAATAATGCATATGGTCCTAGCGTTGGAAGTCAATTAAATTAGATATAAAACATCCTCAATAATACTGTAAGAAATATCATTAATTACAATGAACATACATAATCGCTCGATTACGCACGATAAACAATTGTTTTTTTTTCGTTACAAACGTTTTATCATTTTTAAATCGAATATGCTTTATGATATAAATATAATACAAATGTTTAGCAGTTTTACCGTAAATACAATGACAGGTATGACAATCGTTATCATTGTAATTATCCGTCCAAACAATCGTACGTATATATATATATATATATACACGTACGCGTCTTGGTTGCATAGATTGTCTTGGCATACTAAACCGTTACCTGGACATTCTGAACTGCGTTACTCCAATCGACTTTAGAAGGAACCAAGTAAAATGCCGGAGCTATTTTACTACCACATGGGCATTGACTACCAGCTATCCAACTAAAAGAGCCTAACTTTGTATTACACTTTGGACAATTCAACTTTCCTTCCACGTTGTGCATTATGTCTGGCATCCATGCCAAGGGCTCCACAAAATATATTTTAGTGCAAAGTTCTGTCATTTGATTTTCTTTCTTTACATTGACATGTTCTGCTCCTTCCTTCCCATCTTTAATCTGTTTGGGCATTCGTTTGGAACTAACGTGTCGCCAAATTTGTCTTTGATGCGTTGTATGCGGTAAAATATTACTCGCGCTGGCAACGATTCTTCGACACTTTTTACAACGATAAACAGTTGGTTCTGGACGTACAGTCGTTAATGCAGGATCTGGCTTAATTAAATCGATACAATTTTGAGGTAAAATTTTAACTTTCCTCACTTTATCCGCAGCTATTTGCAATCTGTACATCTTAAATTGAACGTTAGTATTGTCTATGCCAAAATCCATCTCTTCGTATAATTTCAGTTGAGCTATAAAACCAGGATTTGGCCCTACGAAATGTCTTTTTTCTTTGACCATTTCTAACGCGTCCAAAAAAGATTTTCCATGTTTCTTCATAATATATGCAATGACAACGCTAACGGATCTTGATACACCAAAGTAACAATGTACCAGGATTCTACCTTTTGATTCTAAAGCTTGATTGACAAATTCATAAGAATCTTCCAAATGAGTTAATAAATCTTCTCTCGGCATATCTGTTATTTGAATATATTTAATGATGAGATTGGGCAAACGTTCTTGAATCTTTCTTGGTAGAGGGCACGAATCAACCGTAAGTATGTGAGTCATATTTATTTCTTTCAACCATTCCACATCGGTAGCAGCTGTTAGATTCCCTAGAAATAAATCTGGTTCGATTTCGTCAAAACTAGATGGGCCGGCATCAAAATCCTCTCTGGTTAACTTGTTGTCTTCGTCTTGCGCCATCCTTGCCCTGTACAATTATTATATATTAAAAAGACCAATCATTATAATAAAACTATTTAAAAAAACATTTAATAACTGTTTAACTAAAATTTAAACTTCTTGCCATAAGAAATTTTACATTTCCATCTGCAATATCTTATGGAAAGAACAACGTAAACTATGGATTTAAAAGTGGACTCACCTACAAATTTCAAACTATTCGATAATTATTATATAATTGATATATGACAGAATATTCTTTGAAAATAGAAACACAGCACAACAGACATAGGCATTCACGCAAACACAATATACCGTTGATAATAACCTATTTGGCAAGTTGGCTCATTTCACAAATATGCTAATATTTCTACTGATATTTATTGTTCGTTCATTGTTTTTTTTTGATCGTGAAATATAACATTTTGGAAAGATCAATGAAAGGGTCTCCATAATAAACACACTCGTCATCTCGAAGTGTTCTCTTTATAGTTGAAAAAGGTTAAGAAAGTCTATTTTAGAATAGATTTTTCAATTTGTTCTTATCCAATTGTCATTTTGTAATGATTTTCGATGGCAGAGCCAGGCGAAACGCAACGTTCACTTTCCGAAGCAACCAACTTTTCTGCATCCCCTGTATTAGACTCAACTTATCTAAGCCTATAACAACTTCATTGTCTCGGTCGGTAAAAGCGAGCACGCCATTTCATTAAGCAAGTCTTAATTTTGAAATATTTCGTGTATATGTTACTGAACACGTGACAATAAAGGACAAAAAAGTGGCTTGTTCCGACCAGAAAGGCTTCGACGCTTTGACCTTTGCCATTTAAGCACGAGTCTGTTGTAAAGAAGGATGGCGGATCTCTTGGATCTTCCCGGTGCTTCTTCTATGCAGAAGATGTCGACTAGAACGTTTAGACAGAAAGCTCAAGAATTTCTGTCTTCTCGAAAATATGCCAACAATCTTGTCGACATAATTAGCCAGTGGGATGTAAGCTCTAATTCTCTCTCTTATTATATATCAATATATTATATTATATATATTAATATATTAATAAATTCATAAATCCATAAATCCATATACCCATGCATATATGTATATTTGCTATCAATTCGTCCATCCATCCGTTTAATCGATTCCATTCGATTGCATCGTGATACATTTTTCTTAAAGTTCATTTAGGACCTTATTAAGGACTCATGTGTATTTTCTTTCCATTAGGAATCTTCCTCTGCCTGTTTACTAACCATAGAAACAATATTCGTGGAAGTCCTTAAACGGGGTGACATGTTTATAGAACATACAATTACTCTTACCATCTCAGGTAAAAAAATTAATAAACTATAACAAACTAAATTTAGTTGTTCTAACGAAAAATATTCTTTTAAAGAACCTAGTCCAGAATCTCGTTATATCAATTGGTTGCGCAATTGTTACGAAGAAGTGTGGGAAAAAATTCTCCTATCGCTGGAAAAATCTCGTCCAGCCGTTCAACTGCAAGCTCTTACTACGGCATTGAAACTATTAGCCCAAGAAGGTAAAACTCCGTTGGAACCAACTGCCCATTTGGGATATTACTTACCGTTACATCGTCTCAAACCTATTCTAATGTCTTTACTTTCCCCGGAGAAAGACAATATTAATCTTATAAACAGATTTCAAGAGATAGCTACATATTTGGATGCGCTTTATTATACATGGAAATGCCTTCCATCTCTCACTCCAAAGAGACAGCCACGAGAGATATACATAAAGAATTTACTAGAACTTATAGATAAATTGCCACTGCCTAAAGGTATGGAAGGTATGTGCATTTTTTTTTTAATAGCTATAATATATGATACATATATCTATATACTATTGCGTTCTGAAACTGGTTTTCTCCTTTTTTCAGAAAATGAAATCTGCGAAAGTAAACAATTATTGTGTGGATTAAACGGAGGTAAATTTATATAGTAAATACTAATATCGTACTAAAAAAAAGAGAAAAGATAGATCTATTATATTTATTAATGATCTAATTATTTTTACCAGCCACTAATAACTTTACTTGGGATCAAGCCAGTGTAAGACGTTCCCTTAACAAAGTATGGGCGTGCGTTATGCATTGGGAATTAACGCCTCAACTACACAAACAATTGTTAATAGTGCTTTTGGAAAGAATTATGCCGCATCTTGAAAAGCCATTAGTATTAACGGACTTCCTTATGGATTCATTAGATGCGGATGGTCCTATCGGATTACTTGCCTTACAAGGCGTATTCTTACTGGTTACAAAACACAATTTAGAATATCCAAACATTTTTACTAAACTTTACTCCATGTTTGAGCCAGAAATTTTTCACACTAAATATAAAGCACGATTATTTTACTTGTCTGATCTTTTCCTCAGTTCGACGTAAGTAAAAATCAAGTATAAAAAAATGATATTTGAAGAAAAACTAATGTCATATCTTACATCTTATCATCATATCTTACTTGATTATTTTTCAGTCACCTACCGGAAGCATTAGTTGCAGCATTTGCTAAGCGACTCGCACGTTTAACATTAGTAGCACCACCCGAAGATATTCTTATTATTTTATTATTTATTGGCAATCTCCTTCTAAGACATCCAGGTTTAAAGAGACTTATAGACCATCCTCAAGGTGGGGAATTAATATCAGAGGAAGGTACGGGAACCGGTGATCCATTTCTTATGGAAGAACGAGATCCCTTGCAAAGTAATGCGCTTCTAAGTAGCCTTTGGGAAATCAAAGCTCTTCAATGGCATATATTACCAAGTATCGCTACAGCCGCACATTTTATTCGCGAATCGCCTTCCTCTGTCGAATACGATATGGCATCCGCACTTCAACGTACTGGAGGACATATATTTGATCGAGAAATAAGAAACAAAGTGAAAGATATCATGTTAACGTTTGAACGTCCAGATTCTATGGCATTACCAAAAGGTGAGCGTCTATTACAGTACTGGCAACTTACATCTATACATTGATTTGCATTATTAAAACTAATAGTGGAGCATTTCTTAAATAATGCAATGCATACGTACGAGATGACCAAAATTCTCGTGCGAGATCATCGTATTAGTGTGATGCAGTGTGATGTTATAAAGGATGAGTATTAGAAAAGGATTATGATCAAATAAGACATTCGTTCTCGTTTTTTACCTTCCTATCTGTGAATAAGAAAAATTGACGTGTATATGCATCGGTAATATAATTAACTTTATATCTGTTAAATATAATCTCTGTTAAAATCATATTCTTCAACCAGTTGATTTATAACGTGTCATATGCAATCATAATCTTAAGCTATAAATAATAGTGTAAGAATTATTATTAATTATCTACGAATTATCGGGAATTAGAATAATCACTTTCGTCATACTAAGTCATTTGTACACACGAATATGAAATAATAAAAAGATATTTATTTTAATAGTATTCTATTTCTCTCTCTCTCTCTCTCTCTCTTTCTCTCTCTCTTTCTCTCTCTTTTTCTATATATATATATTTTCTATATATATATATATATATATATACAATGTATGTAATATATACATATATATTCTATGTACAATGAATTATGACAATCAGCACGCAACAGAAATACTCTTTTCTTATTCAACATCCTTCTTTTCCCATGCCTAAAAAAAATATTAATTTTAATATGATAGTACGGTACAATAGTAGTCAACAAATAGTAGAATAATGTATTAGATAAAAATATTGATATGTATGTAAAACAGAGTAATAATAATTTAAGTATTATGACCTGTGTCAGTCTTCTCCATTCTTCTTCAGTTAATGCATGCTTTATCTTTACTAAAATACTTGGAGATATCTCTGGAGGAATAGATAATAGAGATTTGGCATCCTGCTTGATAGGTATATACTGTATCTGTAAGAGTTCTGCTACCGTTGGTCTAGCTTTAGGATTGTGTTGAAGGCATTTACGCATCACATCGATCAAAATAGGAGGTGGCTCAAATTTCTTATTAAACAAAAGAATAGACGTTGGAAAAGCAATCTTCGGATTCGGATTCGTTATTGCATTGACCTTAGCCCACTGAGAACGTATGTGATGAAATGGAGTTTGTCCATATACAAGACCATATAAAATACATCCCAAGGACCACACATCTGATTTGTAACTAATCTATACGGGAAAATGGAATAATGCATTATTAAAAAATTCATACTACATAAAACATTTCTATTAAAAATTATTATTTCCTTAGTACAAATACATAATACCAACTTTATATTTAACATTGTGATTAGGAGAATCTCCATTTCCTCCTGTATCCATTAAAGCTTCCGGACTAATATAATTTAAAGTACCGATTGGACAACTTTTTACAACAGATGTCATATCTGCATTCATACTAGAAGCAATACCAAAGTCTATTAATTTCAGACGACCGCGTACCAATAAAAAATTAGCTGGTTTTAAATCTGAATGTATGACTCCTGGAAAGAAAACTTTGTCATTATTTCCTTATTCCCAAATACAATTTACATATATATTATTTAATATTAGATTTGATAAAAAAAAATGAAATTTTATCTACCGTGGTCATGTATATGTTTAACAGCCGTCAACATTTCTGTCCAATAGTAAAGAATCATTGTTAATGGAAGTTGTTTTTCCTGTGATGTAAGTTTTAATAAACGACTAAGATCGGTATCGCCCATCTCCATTACTACATAGACTAAAGGGTACTTAATCTCACTAGAAAAATATAATTTATTTTAACATTATATACAATATTTCTATATCTTTTATGAGTGATCATATTTATTAAATTCAATCTTACTAATCAAACATCCTGACTATACAGGAGGCCTGCAGTTTATGTAGCATAGAAATTTCTTCTAAACATCCTTGGGCCGAATCTTTATCCATGCGGTTCAAATTGACGCATTTGATAGCTCGTAATTCGGACGACATCAAGTCTTGTACTCGTAAAACTTCTCCGCTCATGCCGCGTCCTAAAGCACCCAGAATTAAATATTCTTTATTTTTCACTATTATCTTCTTATATCTTTCCATGGGGCAGGAGAAATTGGATGGTATTGAAAATTGCACATTAGATATTTTATCTACGACTTGTTTTATATTCTCTTCTACTTCTTTTTCGTTAGAAACGACATTTTGTTCTTTCGAATTCATAAATTCTTCTTTAGAGATGGATGTAGCATGTTTATCGGAAACAAATACCATTTCTTTTAGACTATTTTTTTTCCTCCCATCATTTTGTCCAATTTCCGATTGTTCGGCAGAACTACTAACGAGCGTCTGTATAAACTTATTCTCTAGTTCCTTTGTGTTTTCTTTGATTATACAATTTCTATCCGAATTGATCTCTCCGTATGGTGTATCAGCTATATTGCTATCAATTTCAGTTTCTTCTACTCTCGACAGTTGTTTGCTGTTTAACGTTCGAACTTTAGCTTCCGTCGAGTAGGTAGACAAGTTATCAACTGGATTGGATTGATCTAAGCACATAGTAATTCCCAGGGGTTGTCTTATACGTTTTTCTCGTTGATAAGGATACCTGAAAGAAAGGAGAAAGAAAATAGTAAAAATTAGCGCGTAACGTCATATTTATACTCATTCAGGTTGAATTTATTTTAATAACCTAGGCGTATCATCCTTCTTTCTTATTACTTGCATTAACATCGAATTGGCAGGAGTCGGCGTAGATACAATGGATAAACCTCTACTTTGCAATGGCACTTGTCTTGCATTATTTTGCAACAATGTGGAATGGATCGTGTCGGAATGAACGGATGATCTAGTATCAAACGTCGTCGGAGTCTCGGAAGAAGAAACATTTTCCGAATTTAATTTCAAGTACTTCTCCTCGTCCATAGGAGATTTAGATTTAGATGGATTTGTAAGTTTAGGGTTGATATCTCCTAATATATTTTTGTCATCGATCAATATAGAGACCATACCGCAATCAGTATTTTTACCAACTTTATTTTCTCTCTTATTATTAAATGTTTCTCTACAAATATCTTCTTTGGCAATCGCATTTCCTTCTTTCTCTTCCATACGTTCAACATAGATATTTGCTAGAACATTTTCATCAACTTTAATGCCTGATACATTTTTTGGATACAATTTTAGTCTTAAATTAGTATCTCCTTCATCTTTTATCGTATCATGAAATATCAAATTTCCATGGCTTGTCATATTCGATGAATCGTTGCTTTTGATATTCTCTGCACGAGTACTTCCCAAAGATATTGCTTCGTGATTATTTCCCTTATTAATTTCTTTTTCCTGGTTATCGGTCCTATTAACATTATTGCATAGAATAGTACCCACTTCCAGTGATGAGCCAATACTACTATTTGGTTCATAGTCATTATTAGCTTGTAAATATCCTTTAAAAGAAGAGTTGGACCGTGTACTATTACCCATGTGTACTTCTATTGATTGATCATGGATACTTTCAGAAAGGCATATAGGTTCGGAGTAGAAATCGTTGTGACATGCATCTTGGGTAGAATCGTGGTCTGCTTCGTTTTCTAAATTTATTGTTTTGTTTTCACTTTCTTCGTCATCGCTTTCGCTAAAATTCAATAAGGCTTTGACGCGAACTGGCTGAAGCTTTGGACGCGTGTGCAATCCACCAGCACTACAACTTGACCGAGCAGAGTGATCTTCCATTCTTGACAATTATTTAAATAATAATATTAAGTAATTTGCAATCTAAAAATATGCAAATTTGGAATAATAGGGATAAAAATATAAATAGGATAAATGATATACTTGTCAACTACCGACTGATTTCACTCTAGTAATAAAAGTATAATGTGCCGTTGTTCGTTTAAAAACACCATTATACGTGCACTTGACAATATTCCTCATGTAGCATAGTAGAAACATCAATTTTCTTTCAGTTTCCTTGATACAAAGGAAAAATCAAAATGCGGCATGGATAAAATAAATTAACGTGTTCGCGTATCAAAATCACGAATTAATTGAAATCGTAAGAAATGATTATATTAAATGATACATTGTCATTAATCCTTGTGTATTATCCATATTTTCAAATACAAACTGTTTCTCTTATTTTCTACCGGTTATTATGATTTACTACGCCACCATTATTTAAATTCTCGGGACAAATTCTGATTGGTTGGTATTAGAGCACAATACTTTTTCTACTATGTATACGAAACGCGTCCAATTCAGATTAATAACCTACAAAAATATATGATCTAAACAAGAGATTTTTATTAAAAGATTGGTCAAAATCAAACAACAACATTAAAATTGTATACTTTACCACACATACATAAAAATGTCTATTCTATTCTAAGTAACACATCAACAGAGCACTTTCATTTTCAGATAGAGTTTTTCTATTATGTAAAATCTTTTAATTCTCATCGCGATAAGATCAGGACTATGAAGAAAAATTCAATAATTTGAATACATTTCTTCTATTTTTTTTATATAATTTTATTCATTGTAAATAATATTATGTCCTTAGGTATATAAATCATTATTTATTTTATTTCTTCTTCGATCTGATTTTGGAAAATTATTTAAAAATGATATCTTAATTAAATACAATTAATGATATAATTAAGCAAATAATATTTCAAATAAGTTCAAAGATATTCCTAATGTCTCTCTTCTATATGCATGTTTTATGATGAATCAAATTAGTAAAGAGATTTGAAAATTATAAAATAAAATAAGTATAACAATAAATGTCATTAGTTTGATATTCTTAACGATACACACATTATTATCTGATTTTTCTCTATCAGATATTTTGAATGAATCACACGCATAAAGAAGTCTTTTCATTATGTTTCATTGTTTTATTTATTCGAAAATTAAATGAAAGTATGACTAACAAATTCTTTTATGCATTTACTCGATGTGATATTGATGCCAACAATGCTCCTCAAGTAATGGTCAACCTTCGTAAGGTCATACATAGGAACTACCTGGCAGCAGTCATAGTTATACAATGGGACTCATACGAACAATTACATTCTATCCATATTTCTTATCTTCCTTCTTATAATCTAGCAATTATCCTAAGTATGTTTTATCCCTTTTCTCGCATATAAACATGATTTTTTGAGTCAACATAAATTGTCAGTTGATAAATGAAATAAAAATGCCAATATCCTCCCTTCTCGTATCAATTCTATGATTGATAGATTGCTCTATTGTCTCATTCTCTCTTTCACTTGTTCTCTTTTTCTTTCTCTCATTCTCTCTTTCTCTCCCTCTTTCTCTCTCTTTTTCTTTTTCCTCTAACTTTTTTTCAATACATAAATACTTCTTTATAGGTAAACTCGGAAAGCTTTGGGAGGTTTTTGTATCGTACAGTTCGAAAGATTAAGAAACAGCCTTTATCGCAACATGTTGCACAGATGTATGAAGAGAGATATAAAAAATAATATTTTATTTAAATCGAAGGGACAAAATTAGGAATTGCATTATGAGCAATGAAAAATGATCTAAAGTATGTCAAAGTGTTTTTAGCGTTTCCCATTATTGTAATTAAGACCTCGTAATGGTGGCGCTTTGAAGGTTGATGCAGATTGTTGCTGCATCTGATATGCCAATGGATGAATTTTAAAGCCATATAACCTGCAAGTGCAATGTAAATGAGAAATCAGTTATTATAGTTTTTATAAATGCCATACTCAATGAATAATTTTATTATTCTCATAAGAAAATAAAAATAAAAAAGTAAGAGCGATAGGAATTACCTAGGTACAAATTGATTTGTTGCACGTTTTGGTCTGTACTCTGGATGAACCATGAACAGCATGTGTGGAAATCCTGTACCAAAATATGCACCATCGGTATGATGGTGTCTAGAACTTTTAGGTGTATAGACATCCATACACTTGGGACAATAACTCTTAACCATCGCTTCTCCTGGAACGTCACTCAGACCCAGAGGTAACATTGGTTGAGACTCGCAATATACACGTGGACAATGACCAAAATCACCCGACTGATACTTTTCTATCATTTGAGCAATTCCTCGATTTGTAAGGATGTAACGTGCATGAATAAGACCATAAAGCATTTCTGCAGCTTGTTCAATCAAATCTGATTGATTTGGATTGTCATCTAAATCGTCATCTACTATAAATAAAAAGCAGTTATCAGAACTAATGTACAATAATGTATTTCAAGTGAATGCAAGGAACTTAGCACAACGGGTTCACCTACGAGGCTCGAGATCTAATATCATATCTAATGCTTGTCGGTAATGCGGCACTTGTTCGTTCAACCCTGTTAAATTAAATTTGTCCTGGATATAGTCTTCGTCGACCTGAAACAATTTAATAAATATACCTATGCATATATATACATATATAGATTACAGGTATGACACATTAACGACAATACAAAATATTAAACAATATAATTCTAAATAAGAATAATACTATTGAAATGAAGAAAGATATATGGAATAATAATTGAGAAATGATAGGTCATAGCAATGCGTGTAGCAATGAGCATAGCAATGTTACATTATTCTTAAAGTTAGAAATATAAATAAATATCCATTTTTATCATTCCCAAGCGCATCAAGCAATGATTACTAAGATGCTGATGATGATAATAAGAATATATTTAGATTCGGTTAAAGATTTATTATTGCTTCATTGACAGATTGCTAAAGAATAACTAATTGTGAAGAGAACAGAGACATATAGATATTTGACTTACCTCACAGAAAAACTCATTGCCTCTGAGGCCACAGAACCATGATATCCAAGATACCTCCTCGGAGCTGCTCATTTTTCTGCGGAGGAAAAAATAGAAGAAAACTATTCTTTATTAATTTAGTGAACTAAGAGGCTGCCGCCGCCGCCACCACCGTCGCGTTGATCGAGTGTAGAGAGCGCGTGTGTAATGCGTGAATATGCGTGTGTGCACGAGAGTCGCAAATCGTATCTCTACGAAGAATACGTGTGCGTGTTTTAATCTTGTGTGAATTGCGTGCGCACGCACGCGCGCACGCGCGTACAAGAGAGAGAATGAGAGAAGGTTGTATAATACAATAGAACAGATGCACGAACACACACGTGTGCATTGATATGAAGGAATAATTCCATGTATACGTACATATATATGTATGCAATATGTGTGCACGTGTATCATATGTAGACGTATGTCCATAGGTATATACGTATGTGTATCACATTTGTGCTTAGTGGCCGTTTGGCAATTGGTTAGAAAGACGCGAATGGGTGCAGAGGGAGCAATGGAGTTTTGGCTTTTACTAAGCAAGATGCCCGACATTACGGCCTCTCCGCGGCTTCACCTACATTGGCGTGGTCATCGCTGCTTCGTCAACTGATTTTCAAGTACAACGTATGATCCGACACGACCAGGAAGCACATTACTCGAAAAAAGCCTTGTAGGACCGAACGGCCCAAAGTAAACCCAAAAATAAACAGCCCTTACGGCTTACCTTTTGGTGCTTTGATTAGCCACGCTTGCTCGTCGGAACGATGTAGATGGCGCTATTGTCCTTCCTAATTTCTTCCTTAATACCAACCTTATATTTAACGTTGTCATTAGGAGCTATCCGTTTCCCTTCTTATCCATCAGAGCTACTAGACTAATATCATAACTTTTTATAATACATGTCACATCTGTATTTATATTAAAGACCAATATCAAAATCAATACAATAATAAGCTTACTTCTAAAACGAGTATTCAAAACAAAACGTTCAAAGATATATCCAATAAAGCATGAAAATAAACTACATACATACAATGTATCATTTTTATTATACAAATTATCATCCTTTCAATATTTAATTAATCACACACACAAAGAAATCTTCTTATTCTATATTTCTATTAAGTTTTATTTATTAGAAAAGAAAATTTAAGTACGACTAACAAATAATTCTTTAATGCATTTACTCTATCTAATAAGCTTGTCAATTATACTTTCCGCATAAATGGTTCAACCTTAATACGAAGGTCATACAAAGGAACTACTTGGTAATATCGTAATTATACTTTAACATAATGATCACTTGAATGAACTATTAAATTCTTTCCAAATTTCTTATCGAGATTAATAAGCTGATCGATCATTCTTTCCATTTAACTTAATTGCGAAATGGTCTGAATCACAGCATTCTGTAAAGGCATTATTACAAATTATTTATAGTGTGTATCAAAGCTCTTTTAACGTCTTCCATTTGTCTCGTCTTTAAAATCTTGTAACAGTGTTGCGATGGTTGACACAGACTGTTGCTGCATCCAATATTCTAATGGATCAATTTGATAGCCATATAATCTGTAAATGGTACAAATTGTTGTAAAGTAAATGCAATGTAAATTTCAATAGAAATGATTCCAAGTCAAATTTGCTACTTGTTGATAGTATGGCACTCGCTGACTTAACCCTGTTAAATTAAATTTATTTCTAATGTTATCTTCATCAATCTGAAACAATTTATTTAACTATATGCATAATTTATTAAACATTTTAATTAAAATTACATACATTTGTTATCGCAAAATGTTAAATGCAAGCAAATATCCATAATTCTTATGATTTAATTTCGATCATAGAAGGATGAACAGATACTTAACTTACCTGGTAAAAAAATTTGTTTCCTTTGACTAAACACAAGCACGATATAGAAGACATTTCTTCGAAACTGCTTATTTTTCTGTGGAGGAGAAAAGTAATTATTTATTTATCGATCTCGTATAACCTCGTCGTTGTCGCCATTTTTGTCGTTATATTAGACACATGCGTTGATTCGCTCATGCATAGATTCGCGCATACGTTGATTCGCGCACGCGTTGATTCGCGCATGCCTAGACTCACGCTTACGTTGATTCGCGCATGCCTAGACTCACGCTTACGTTGATTCGCGCATGTCTAGACTCACGCTTACGTTGATTCACGCATGCCTAGATTCACGCTTACGTTGATTCGCGCATGCATAGATTCACGCATGCGTTGATTCGCGCATGCCTAGACTCACGCTTGCGTTGATTCACGCAAATACAACACGTTTACGGATATGTATTATATAAATAAATACGTTCGCAAAAACGATCGTTGATATTACAAGTTTTGGATATTATGTATTAATTTTTCGTTGAGATGTAAACGATAATGAATAGCATTATAATTGTTAAGTATATATATAAGTATGTATGAAAGTATGTGATTTTAGAGGTTAGACGTCTAACCTGAAAACTTTCGTTTTAATGTTAATTTAAATATTTCTATTTTAAAATATTTGTCAATAATAAAATCTTAAGATCTTCTACTTATCTATTTTAACTTGAATTGAATAAAGACATTTTTTATGTATTCTGTCGTTGATTTGAAACGTGATTTTAGTGATAAGCATTAAAGAATGTATAATTGATAATGCTACAATTACGTACAAGTAATTGTAAACAATGATCTTTTGGGTAAAGCTAGGTAGATATTAGAATGAGTGATCAACTAGATATATATGTCCCTTATCATACCAGTGCATTAACATGAAAATGTATTTTTAATTTTAAAAGATACTGCAAGCAATTACGGTAAATATAAATTTAACATCGTTTACAATTAATTGTACATCATATTGTAAATATTTTTCTAGATGCATAGGTGGTATTGGTTCGGAGAAGACCTGGGTACATTCTTGTTTCCAGGGTACAACATTTCAACTGCTAGTACTTTTATCTCTACTTGTATAGGTTTAATTAGTCTTGCAATATTATACGAGGCTATGAAAATATCTCGGATTAAATTGGAACAAATAGCGATATTCAAATCAAATTCCATTTCTAGATCTTCAGAGAATTCTTCTTTATTGTCTGAAATGTCGCCAAGATCATTTGCTTCTTTTTCTTCTAGGAATTGGTATTATTTTGTACAATAATAATTCTTATAATAAATAATCCATGCAGTAAATTTTTCTAACAAAAGAAAAATATAATTTTAAGCTAACGCTTAACATGATTATTTGCTATTATTAGTGCGAGCTGCAGCGAATGGATATTACAAGTACTTCATTGGTCTATTCATACTACCCTTGGTTATATGCTTATGATGGCAGTTATGACATATAATGTATATATTAGTATTGTTCTTGTCATTGGAAGTTGTTTAGGATATTGGATATTTGGTCCTGTATTGATAGAATTAAATATGAGACGATTTCAAAAAAGACAAAAAATCATTAAGTGCGACAAGAAATGTACAGGTAATTTAATAATTGCTCTTGCTTAGTAATGGATCAAAATCTTTGTATCTGTGATTTTTGTAGATAATACTCATAACCAAGAAAGACGCGAATCTGCTGTTTCTGTCATCGCTGAAGAATTAGTATTGGAAGCAACAGTAGAGATTCATATGCCGTGAGATGTTTAAGAAGATGGGTTTTGTCTATACTTTTTATAATTTAAATCATTATTATAGCAGATATGTATTTGTGCCTACAATCGAGTACAACGAAAAATTACAATAAAATAAATAACAGAATAACAGAAACTAATAAAATGATAACTAATTGCTTTTATAACGCCCTATATTAAGCAACCGTTAGCTCGATTTTACTTGTGGCGCAATGCATATCATAATAAAAAGGTGGACAAAGAGAAAACAAGCAAATTGCATATAAGCTATTTAATTAAAAACTGATCTGTTACAAGAATGCTCCAAGAAATGATCATAGCCAGAATATATATTTATTTTCATCATTTATCCAATCTGTTTGAATATGATTTTCTTTTGTAATTTTAATAATTGTATCTTTTTCAAGAAATATTCTTTCCTTTTGTAATCTTGTTATTATGTAAT
Source organism: Polistes fuscatus (assembly GCF_010416935.1). Taxonomy (NCBI): domain Eukaryota; kingdom Metazoa; phylum Arthropoda; class Insecta; order Hymenoptera; family Vespidae; genus Polistes; species Polistes fuscatus. Next base: position 7,451,293 of record NW_025112997.1, on the reverse strand, counting down.
ATGTCTGTTAGGTATGTAAATTTTTTTTTCCATATATCTATTGTTACATACGATACCATTTAAGTGACAGATGTTTAAAATGAATGCTAATTATGTACATTTTGTAAATGGTAATGTAGACAATTGATCTTTTAAAAGGCAAATAATGACATTATGCACATTAATCTAAGGATGAAAATAACTAACATTTCGGAGAAGATCACTCTTATAAAATATATTTTTCAAATATTCATTATAATTTAATTTTAGGATAATCTAGATATGCACATTATTTAACCATGTGAATAATTTGTAGCTACAACTATTTGTAGCTTTATTATTAGAGAAATAAAAATGTGACTCGAATGAAACTTTTGTTATACAAATTTGTGTTCAATGATAGAATGTGTTTTATCGAATTCATAATGAATATAGAAAGGAATTGATAATAAGCACACTAGCAGTGCACGACTCTCTCAGTCTAGCATATGCACCTTGTCAATACAGTCAGTAATATCATGGGAGCCAAAGTAAATAATTTATCCACAATATTTCATTAATTCTATTTAAATCTAATTATAATTTGATCTATCATTTAATGAACTATCATTAACATTGATATTTATATTTACAGATGCACAAGTCTAACTTTATTATAATTCTACTGATTTTATGTAAGTAGATAAATTATCAAAGTAAAAAGCATCAAATTCATTGATACGCTATCTTCTTTCTAGTACCATTTACTTTTGGCTACTTTGGCTATAGAAAACGAGGTAAACTTTAAGTTTATAATAACGTTTATAATATAACGACTTTTTCTAAATTGATCATACAACATAGATCAACACATGTGGGCAAAAAAATTCAAGTTATGCGCTGGAAAATTGCAGTCTCCGATAGCATTGTCATCTTCTAAATCTATCCCACTGGCTTTACCTGCTTTGGAAATGATTGGATATCACGATTTGCTTCCACTTCCTGTTACAGTAGAAAATAATGGCCACTCTGGTAACTATGTAAATACATAATAATTAAGTTATCAAGAAATTTATAAATATTTTTTCTAGTCACTTTAAATATCAACCGTAATATATCAAGAAATCAGTCAGAAATACCTTATATATTTGGAGCAACACTAAAGAAAGGCCAAATGTATGAAATGGAAAGTTTACACTTTCATTGGGGTGCGAAAAATAATAGAGGGTCTGAGCATACATTCAATAATGTTAGGTATTAGATATAGTGAAAATTTAACTGGTCTTTTTTTCTTTCCTTTACAACTATATTATTTATCAATATTATTGCAGATTCCCAATGGAAATGCATATAATTCACAAAAATGCAGCTTATTCTAACTTTTCTCATGCCCTGAATAATCAGGATGGTCTTAGCGTATTAGGAATATTTTTTCAAGTAAGGAAAATTTATTGATATCATTTTTTAGGACAAACACGATTATATTTAATCGTAAAACTGTCTCTAGTTACAGGAACAAGACAACGAAAATCTCAAACCCATATTGAATATCTTAAGCGATGTAAAGTGGGTGAACAAAAAAAAACATATGAACAGCTCAATTACCCTGTCTTCTTTAATGCCGACAAATACAGATACTTTTTACACGTATAAGGGATCGTTGACGACACCACCATGTAGCGAAACAGTAACTTGGATTATTTTTTCAACGCCAGTAAAAATTTCATTTCGGCAGGTATAATCTTATGTTAATTTTTTATTTTTTTTTCTCGTTTTAAAAATAATCATTTAAATAATCTGTTATTTGTTTTTTTTTTTAATATCATATTCCGTTAGATGAACAGATTTAGGATATTATCAAATGGAGAAGACATGCTTGCAGATAATTATAGACAATTACAAAATATTGAAATGAGAAAAGTATTTGTTAGATGGCTTGACCCGCTTTCTGTATTGAAGTACAATATGTCCAACATTGACTTTACGGATTCTAAATTCTGGTTTTGGCATTGAGCAATATTATTATTATTGCAAGTGTAAAAAGCAATAAGAACAAGTTATTAGCACTTATAAAATGTTAGCAAGACTTGTCGGGCGTTAATTGGCATACTTTTTCCAGTTGATTTAAAATTTCTGTTAAGTATTTTTCAACTTCTTGTAAACTTTTCATTACCTTAGCATTTTCTGAATATATGTCTTTGACCTTTTTGACAACACCTTGTAATGTTAATTTAGCACTGCCTAGCAATGCTTTTTTCGACTTTACGTGATCTTCGCAATAAGACGTACAACGTAAATACGTCTGAGATAATTTACAGCACAATTGTAAAACAGATAGAGTTGTATCTTCCTTTTGGTACCATTTGGGGTCTAAAACAGCAGCACGATATGCTTTCTGCAAATATTGTATAGCTTTCTGATCATCAACGTCCGTTTTCTTAAGCAGCGTTAGTTCAGAATATAATCTCCAAAGATCTGAATTATTAAATGTATTTTTAGATGTAATTCTGCCGAATAATTGAAGCGTCGGTATAAGTAACGAATTTCTACATAATTTGCCGTCGGCATCTTTAATGTTCTTTTCAATAGCATTCGTTAATATTTCTAAAATTTGAATATCTAAATGCTCGTTTTTTAAGTCTAAAATGCGATTGTAGCATCTTATTACCTGCAATGAACGAATTATTAATATTTAACTATATATTTTATACTACAATTAGATGAATAAAAATAATACTTCTAAAAACTGTCCCAAATCAATGGAAACGACCATCAAATTATCCCAAACTTCCCAACGATCATGATTGCATTTGATCGCCTCGTAAAGAACTTTCCATGCTCTGTATTTGTCACCTAATTTTATATATGCCTTTGCTAAATTGTTCCATGCCTCGAAATTCTGAAATTCATGTTAAAGAATAATATACGTATAAAAGAAATATAGTCATCGTCTAACTCTAAGTCAAGTGTAAATAATGAAATTGACAAACCGTTTGTTCCAAAGCACAATATCGTCGATATGCCATTGCCGCTAGTTTCCAATCCTCCATTTGTAATCCTGCAAATCCAAGTCTCAGCCATACATTCTCTTGGATATTATTTAATTCGACTGACAACTTTAAGTGTGGTATAGCTTGGACATACTATATATAAAAAAAGGTTTACAAAATAATTAGTTAGTAGAGCTAATTTTGTACAAGTATAGCGATTCTATTCATACATACGTCTTTCTGTTCAAAATAAAAGAATCCCCAGTGCTTTTGTACACGACTACTTTTCTCCTCTGATAATTTCCATGCAGTTTCATAATGCTTTACGTCGCCAGTTGCATCTCCCAACAAACACCATAATTTAACAGATGGTTTTTTAGCAATTTCTTGGCGTATAATTTCTGCAGCCTATATAGAAGTTAAACTAGATTTGTATTAGAATCATTAAAAATACTCCATATAATATCATTTAAAAATATTATTTTACAGATTATATTTGGTGTATGTATATAAATTAGGGAAAATCCTACTTTTTGTTTTAATCCCAAAATGTTATAACAAGCTATAACATCTTCCCAAAGTTTCAACTTGATAAACAAGTCTAAAGCCCCTTTTACTAACCCAAGACTAAGCATGAGATTAGCTAAGATTTTTTCCAACATCCATATAGGCTTCATTCCGCTAGCAAAAAATATGTCCAGTCTTTCTGCGACTGGGACTTTACAATCATGAATTTCTTTTAATAAATATTCAGCTTGTAGCATCGATCGTTCTACGGTTCTTTTGTCATTAGCTTCGTAAATGCATCGACGACAAAGAGCTGTCATTTTTAGCGACCAATTTTTGGTATTATCGATTACTTTCTATAAGGAAACAAATTTTTCTTCTTATTGTCTTACATATATAACTGCGATAAACTTTTAAAAAGATTACTTTATTATACTCACAGTTACGTATGGAATAATTTCTTCATCCGTAAGTTTACCTCTTGGCTGAGACAATTGCAGCTGGGTACTACGGAACAAAGAAAATATCATTTTATTGAGACAAATTCGTTGTTATTAAAATCTGCTTACATAGAGAGAAAGGAAAAATCCTTACTGTCTCGCTAAAACAATGGCTTCTCCCAATACTCCTAATTTAGTTTCATCCTGAAATGTAGAAAATTGTATACGTTCTAGTCTTAATTCGTCATTTAAATCTAAGGACTTTGGTAAGTTTTTACAAGATCTTGTCTCTAATGCATCATCTTTTTCCACATTGACTTTTAAAAATAATTGCGGCTTCTCTTCTTCTTGATATTTCGTTCTCTTACCCATAGCACCTTGCAATTCCATTTTAATTTGAGCAATTTCTTCACTTCGCGCCAAATATCTTTCTGAATATTCTATTCTTTTGTAGTAGAAATAAAATTGTGCAACTTCAAGATTAAATAAAACTTGACAAAACGTAGATTGTAAAATATGTAGAGTATCGATATTAGCGATTAACATTTTTATTTCTTCAAATATCGTCCCTGAAGTTTCCTCTAATATAAATTGATGCAGTAGATTGCTTCTCAATAACCACCACATGCAGCTTGGATATCTCTTTTGCATATACTCGTTAGAGAATATTATTTTCGAAAGATAAAGAAACTCTGGTTTCTTAACGTTTTCGTTGCATTCATCGTGCAAGGATAAATACTTGAGCGCTTCTTCTCTTTTAATTGATAATAATTCAATTCCTTCGTCGTCCATAATCGGACCCGTCCAATTATATTTAACAAAATAAAACAAACTTGCTATACTTAGGCATAACCATTCATTAGGCGTAACTGTTTCTATATCCATATTCATTTCTATATCCTTATATATGATTTCTTGTAAATCGTCATTATTATTAAGCGACTCAGATAATCTGGCAGTTACTATTTCAATAATTACATCCTCGTATTCTCCTTCTAATATTTTTTTCACGATAGTTACGTCGCATACTAAGAGAAAAATGATACATAGATAAATAAATATGTATGATAGACACGTTATAGAATTCCTTTACCTTTGTCGATGACGTTTGTCAAAAGTTGTGTTTCTATTTTCTCATCTATCCTTTCTCTTGGTTCTTCCATTATTCTTTTATGTATTTATCATTTATATATGTTGCAGTAAATTTTCTTAATGATCAACAATATTGGTTATGTTCAAACGTCGTAGGCTAAAGAATGCACGTGGCGACAAAATCATTACAAATTATTCAGAATAATTTCAATTAAAAATAGAATTACAAATGTCATTGAATTCAATGAACAAGAAGCAAATGAAATATAATATTCAATGCATCTTCGTTTTCATCGTCTTATTATAAATATTAAATTTAATTATATTATAGAAAATTGAATATTTGGCGCGTTGGTTCGTAACAGGGATGGCGATCTGTGATCGATTAATCGAAAAATCGATATTTCCAGTTCATCGGTCGTAAAAGTCCAAAAATAGACCAATGAGTTTTTAAATTTCCCTTCCCTGGTTGGTAGTACTGGTTGGTCAATAAGACGGTAAGATTGGTTGAATCTATCTTACAGTCAAACTCGTCAATATTTGTCATCAAATTTTGAAAGATACATTTTTTGACAGTCATTTTGTTGGGTTGTCAAAGTTCAACTATGAACAAAATATAGAGTGAAATTTTCATTCGATCATTCATGAAGGTACACAAAAGGTTTATTTATTTTTTAATAAACAATAACTTGATTAATTATTAAAAGATAACTCTCAATTGAACCAATCGTCAACTCGTCTAATCAATCATGAATGCCATCAATTCAGGAATCTCTGAATTGATATCATCTTATAAACATTGGGTACAATGTAATCCACAATTACTGGCTGACTTGGAGAGTACAGTAAGATGTTTTTCTTACTTTACAGCTGGTATTAAATTTGTCTATTTGTATTTCTCCTTCTTTTTAGAACTTTTCTATTCTCTGATAAATCTTCTCTTGTAGGTCGATATAATAATTCTACGTTGGCATCTGAACTTATTTATTCCATACCAAATTTAATTGAATTGTTTAATGATTTATTGATATCCGGTGGTAAATATATGAATTCGAAAATACCAAAGTTGCAGTTAAAAATTAATATCTGGTTAACTGTGTTAGAATATACGGAAGCTTTATTCGAGGTATCTGCGCATAGAATTTGGGGAAAGTCCGGAAAATGGCTTATTATTACGTTTATACAAATATTTAAGTAAGCCTCTCGTTTTAATTTCATTACAATCAAATATTGCCATTGGATGCTAAAGTTTTTATTTAAAGTCTTTTTTCTTTGCTTATAGAGCTGTGATGAGATTGTGTTTGATACATGTCTACAAAGAAAATGTAATTAAAAGTCCTTCCATTAAACCGCTAAATAAGAAGAAAATAAATCAAGCAGATGACAAAGATATTAAAATGAAAGAAGGATTTCAATTGAAACGAAGTGGTATCGTAGTTAGGAGTATTAAAACCTCTAGATCTATAGAAACAAGAGTTTGGACACCTATATCGTCTATGAGAGATGAAAACGAGAACGTTGATAATGCTTTTGTATCTAAACGAATGTTAATGTTGGCAGAGGTTTGTTTAAACTACAATATATCTAATGTTTCTTATTGTCACACATATGTCTTCTTATTATATTTTATAATTTCTTCCTTTTTTTTTTCTTTTTTTTTTTCCTTTTCAGACTCTTTATATAATAAAACCATTGTTTCATCTTGGTTGTTTATCTGCAACTGGAAAAACGAATTGGCAACCATGGTTTTTATCTTTAATCATTGATTTATCTAGGTAGCAAAGAATTTTTTATTTTTATTCAAAAATACTTATACGAAAGAAGAGAAGAAAATTCAAAGTATTAAATAATATTTTTCTCAGTTTACAGTTATTTAGTCATTATGGAAAAGCAGCTGCACTTAACAAAGAAGAATGGAACGAAATTTATCAAAGAAAATTAAGTATACTGTTATATATTTTACGTTCCCCTTTTTATGATACTTATAGTCGTCTTAAAATAATAACAATACTGAACATTTTATCTAAAAAAGTGCCTTTGGCTAAACTTTTAACAGAACCGATAGAAAAATATTTACCACATTGGCAACAAATGTATTTTTATATGTGGTCTCGTTAACAAATATCCATATCGTTTGCGTAAGAAATCATAAAGTCATATAAGGTGCCTTATAATATATATAAATATTTCTTCCAAAATATTAGTCAATCCAATTGTGTGTGTATATCAAGCAGAATGTATTACGATTATAAATCGTATACACTCCATTTTGTATATTGAAAATATACTGCAGGATAATAAGGCTCAATTAAAACACTCTAAATTTCTTTTTGTACAATTTTTGCGAGTTGGCTTGAGTCGTCCTAAGCTGAGAGATGTAAGAAATCTCGATGGGAAGTCTCTGATTTCATACGTGCTTTAAGGACGAATAATTATACTTGAGCCAAGAGATATCAACGTACGAGCTAGAGAGCTTTCATCGTTTTATTTACCGTTTTGTTTTTAAATCAAATTTCAATGAATTCCTCGTTTAATCCAGAGTGGTATTTAATATTGTACATTAATTTTCTTTAATATACAAATACGATAAAGGTGTAGCCTATAATTCAATTTACAAGGAAGATCTGGTTATTGACAAATTTATATTTTATATTTATGTATTTAGTAATTTTATTTGTAAAAATATTTTAATACCTATCATTTAATATGTATCAATCGTATATATTTCTATATATATATATGTTAATAACGTTTATTTCTTTTTGCATAAACGATGTAAAATTTTATTTATAGACTTCATTTTTATATTAATATAGTATATTCAAATTGTGTGATTGTATAAATTACAGGGTAATAAAATATAATTAATATTATATGAAGAGCCTGTTTTCCACCATGGAAAGTAATGATTCTTATGGATGATCATTATACGTAACCCATTAAATATAGTACAATTTCATATTTATGAAAGCTCTGGTTGTTAGTCGCGTATTTTATTAAAATACTTTTGGTAACGTAACGTCGCACTCTTCACATCTGTTTAAAACAATCAATGAAAAATAATGAAAGATTAGATATATATAAAAATAAATTTGATTGCAAAATTAAAAATAATCAAATTTCGTTGAAAAACGTTAAAGAAAATAATTTTTTTTAGTGGAATGTACAAGGACTATGTAGCTTAATAGATATATTTTCAAATAATTCATTAGAAATGTTTATCTCGTAAGAACAATTTTGGGATGAATATTATAAACTATATATACTACTTTTTAAATAACAATATATATTAAAATATAGACATTAAGCCTTGAAGAAGAGGAAGCTCTGCTACAATTTTATTTACATTCTATAATACATAATATCAAATTAGGAAATATATACTGAAAAAAATAATAGTCTTTCATAAATTACACAGTATTAAGCAAGATAATGTTTTTCTTTTTTAGAATTCTTGCTTTACTATATATGTAATATATTAATAATAGCAAATATACAGTTTCACAAATAACACATATAGAATATTATATACAAGCAGAGAATAAATAAAAAAATATGAATTATTAGTGTCTCGGTATTGGATTGTATATTTTCCTATTTACCGATTAAATATATAATTTGCATTTTTCTCTGTCTTTGGTTTATAACGTGCAAGAATATCTTACATTCGTATGCATGTATATATATATATATATACTGTTAACACATTCAATAAAATGAATTCATATTATGTGACGTAATTCATGTAATATATAGATTACAATAAAAATAAATTATACGTATCTTAATCGTATATCCATCCTATATGTAAAATATCAAGAATTTGAATAAATCTTTTGTATATTTAGTCTATAAATAGACAAAACGAATAATAAAATAAGTACATAAGAAATATATCTAATGTCTCTGTGTATATAACTATAGCTATAGATATTACAAAAAGATAAATCCATTTGAAGCGATAAGATTCAATCACAGCGTAAGCTAATATTAATTATATATATATATAAATTAATATATATTAATACTAGTGCAAAACTGTTATTATATTAAATTGTATTAACTTATTATCGTTTAAAAAGAAATGTTTTACTATAAAAATATGCTGAAATTATGCAAAAATTTCATTTTGCATACCAAGATGTTCCAAAAAAATACCCATCGGTGTTCGTGCCAAGCCAATACCTTCAATTTTATTAGCAAGTTTGTTTTTTATATTCCTTAATCTCAAAGAAGCATGTACAAATATAACTGTAAGAAATGATTAATCAATTATTATTCTATATTATAGAAGTTATCGAAATGATTAAACTTACCTGAAAATGGTAGCAGAATGCCAAGTAGAAAAACTAAGAGAGATCCTAAGGTGTACGTAGCAAAACATGCTGCCAATATTATGCCAATTATACCTACACCTGGATATTGTTGCTTAAATTGATGTATCAATCTTCCTTCCGTTGATACGTAAGCAAAACCTCCTAAAATTATTATCATTGCTACCATTCCAACGAACATTTTGACAGGATGAATTAATCTGTAAAAACAATGTTTACAATATTGTACTATAACATTAATTGTAACGGTTATTATAAGCGAATATGCATATGCATATGCTTATCTATGTGCATATATACGTATCCATATACATATACGTAGATTATATTCTGTACACAAAAAAATTTAACTTTGCACTTACCCTACGATGAGAAAAATAATCACAGCCATGAACAAGTAATTTGTTTGATAATAAAGCATATTATTGACGACTCTGTTGCCCCATTTATCAAAATCTTTAAAATTTGGTATTTGAAAACGAGCGGATTCTAACAAAAAATCATCTAAACTCCGAAGAGGTGGTAATTCGAAATTAGTATCGATTTTAGTTTTATCCATTGTATTTAATAATTTTATTCTTATTTCTCAACAATTGCAGTTTAAAAAACTCTGCAGATTAATAACGTTTCACTCAATTTTACTATCTTCCTCTTACGTAGTTCAATATTTTGGGACGATGACGTTTGTCAGAAAAAATCAAGGGTGACAAATAGTATACATTACAAGAGGTACATTTACACTAGTTAACATCTCTTATAGATGCTTTAGTGTCGCCCTCATCCACTTGCTCGAACTTTTATAGAAACACATTGTTTCATGGTAATTGTAGAATAAATGTAAATCATTTTTTCAAAATTCAACTTATTTCTCCACAAGTCATTCTAATATCTGGTTTTTTATCAATTCTTTCTAATTTCAATATTTATTTATTAACTTGTTAATTTATTAATAATGGTTTGACTTTTGGTTTAAAAAATATCGTTAAGATTGCGCCACATGTCCCATTCAAATATATCTAGTGTAAAACTGCATTATTTTCTTTATATAGAATGACCAAATGATGTCTAGTAAATTGCTTTTTATTAAAACTATGTATATTTTTTTCTTTAGTATTTATTTACAATGCACATTACATAATAACATGTAATTTGCTTTCGTTCTTATCTTTCATCTTTCTGACTGCAGGTTATGTCACATTTAAATTGTCTCTGAGGAATTTTTCAAATTAGAATGTTTAAACAAAATGCACTGTTAAATTTGTTGAAGTTAAATTAGCTAACAATAATGCAAATTTATCTAGTGGGTAAAAATGATAATCTAAAAAAAGTATTTGTTAATTAGACATGTTTAATAAAATATCAATGAAAAAAGAAATGATGCCAAAAAATTAGAGAGGTGGCGATACATTTTTTATTATATTATCAAAATAACACAATATGATATTACGTAACAGGAAAAAGTATTTCAATTTCATAGTAGAAATATCTTTGTGATCAAAATAACGTGATCCGCTTAAAATCTTAGATAGTATAAGGTATACTAAATTTATATCATACACTTACATATATATATTTTTTTGTTCTGCTTTATATCCTATATTTTATATCCATAAGTTGTAGCATTTACTGATAAAGCGAAAAAAATTGCAAAGAATTAAATAGAGAAGCAGTATACTTACCTAATGTGATTTATAAATGTAAAGATTATATATAAGATTATATATAATAAGTAAACGTATATTAAACTTCCTAATACGTATAGGGAAGAATTGTAAATGAATAAATACAAATGGAAAACATTGCCATTCAATGCAATTGTACAAATAAATAGTGACTGCATTTATTGTTACAAGATACTCGCAGAATAATGCTAAAAAATGGAAATCAACAGTTATTAGTTATCGTATGTTAGTATGTTAATATTATTTACATAATATTATGATAAAAGATTAATACAATAAGAACTTGTAACTATTATCCACAGTTAAGTTTTCATTGAGTTATTTAAATTGATAAATGTAACTTTTTAAATACTCTGTCTTATATTATCTTTTCAACATAAATGAAAATAAGATCTTGACGATGTATGGAAGATAAACATAATATTATAATTATTGCAATAGTAAAAATGACGTAAACAAGCATTGGAATAAAAAAAGTATCACAATCAAATGCAGAAGATAGCATTAAAAGAAATGTATAGTATGATATTACCTTAAAATGAAGAAGAAAATTCAGTTGGATATTAATAATTTTGCATGGAAATTTAGGTAAAGAATTTACTGCTTTTCCAAGTTAATAGTCAAATTTGGATGTATCGTTAGGCTGAGGGAAGTAAACGGTTGAGACAAGGAGGGAAGTTAAAATAAAAAGGATGATGAGAAGAGAAGTGGAAGAGGATGAAGAAAACAGAAGAAAAGCGTCAGTGGGGATTGACGCATATTTCTCGAGTAGTCAGGGATGTCCAAAAGACGCGACGGTCCACCCTCAAGCACTCAATGATACACCCAATGTTTGAATATTTAGCTTTGAAAGGTTTCCTGGTTACGCGTCGTCCCGGTCGAAGCACTGCGTAAGTTTCCCATTATGCGTGGGTAGATCTATTGGGCAGCCCTGGAGACGTCCCTCGTGCCCATCTTCGGTAGCGTCGCGTACGATACGCGAGCGTTATATCTGGCTTCGCAGCGCCTGCGAGCCTCAGCCGCTCCGTAGCTACATACTGATTCACAACTCACCCTCGCGATTGGTACATTATACTGCTCTTAGTTCGTCCGTAATATCGGTGCGTTCTCTTCACGAGAAACTTATAAGATTCCTGAGTATAATATCCCAAACATATTTCAAATATATATCTAATTAAGAATATTATATTTTCCTTTCAGAGATAAGAAAATAGCACAATGTGCGACGACGAAGTAGCTGCCCTTGTCGTAGACAATGGATCCGGTATGTGCAAGGCCGGATTTGCGGGAGACGACGCACCTCGCGCTGTATTCCCCTCGATCGTCGGCCGACCCCGTCACCAGGGTGTGATGGTGGGCATGGGTCAGAAAGACAGCTACGTGGGCGACGAGGCACAAAGCAAGAGGGGTATTCTTACGCTAAAATATCCTATAGAACACGGTATTATAACCAACTGGGATGACATGGAAAAGATCTGGCATCATACCTTTTACAACGAACTTCGCGTCGCTCCGGAAGAACATCCCGTTCTCCTCACGGAAGCTCCCCTCAACCCTAAGGCTAATCGCGAAAAGATGACACAAATTATGTTCGAAACCTTCAATAGTCCAGCTATGTACGTTGCCATCCAAGCGGTTCTTTCCCTGTATGCCTCCGGTCGTACCACGGGTATCGTATTGGATTCTGGCGATGGTGTATCTCACACCGTACCTATCTACGAAGGTTATGCTCTTCCCCATGCCATCCTACGTTTGGATTTGGCCGGTCGCGACTTGACCGATTATCTCATGAAGATCCTGACCGAGAGAGGCTACTCCTTTACAACCACGGCCGAACGAGAAATCGTTCGCGATATCAAGGAAAAGCTTTGCTACGTTGCTTTGGACTTTGAACAAGAAATGGCCACCGCAGCAGCCAGTACTTCTCTCGAGAAGAGCTACGAGTTGCCCGATGGACAGGTCATTACGATCGGCAACGAGAGGTTCCGTTGCCCAGAGGCACTCTTCCAACCTTCCTTCTTGGGTATGGAATCCTGTGGTATTCACGAGACCGTCTACAATTCCATCATGAAGTGCGACGTCGACATCCGTAAGGATCTCTACGCCAACAACGTCTTGTCCGGTGGTACCACCATGTATCCCGGTATCGCCGATCGTATGCAGAAGGAAATCACCGCTCTCGCACCCTCGACCATCAAAATCAAGATCATTGCACCTCCCGAGAGGAAATACTCCGTATGGATCGGTGGTTCCATCCTCGCTTCCCTATCTACCTTCCAACAGATGTGGATTTCGAAGCAAGAGTATGACGAGTCCGGTCCTGGTATTGTCCACCGCAAGTGCTTCTAAATTCATTATCGAACAGTGTCAAAAATGCGACACAGATCTTGAAGAATTAACGTCTGGGTTGCGTGTAAGAATATTCTTGAAAATAAAGATCAAATTTATGCGAACTATTGTGCTGCTACAAAAACAGATCATCGAGAAAATTATTAGCATTCGACTTTTTCTTATAAATTATATATTTACTTGAGATTTCTTTTTTAAATAGCAATACAATCTATTCAATCTATTGTAAGTTATTAACTTTTTGCAGCAAGAAGAAATGTCGAAATGAGTATTATTCCAAAGAATGTCATTGTAATCAATGGTTTACAATAATAATCATTGAATTAACATGAGCTTTGGAAGAAGTCGCGTACGAGTTGATCGATTATTACGTTACAATTAAGATCGCTCGCTATCTTAATGTCAAAGATATTCTCTGTAATCGCGTACAATTAAGTGCATTCTGTCTGGGTTATTAACGAGGCCAACGTATCTGATCTTATTCTAATTTACTTTGTAAATATTATATACTAAATCGTCGTTGTGTGTGTGCATTGTTATGCACAATTGACATGCAATATCAAATATAAATTTAAATATACATTTCACACGACATTATAAATATGATTTAATATACTGAAACACGATTATTATCCTTTCCTTGTATAAATCCTATAGACCCTAATAGAATTTTGAGACGCGTTTCAACAATGTTTTTTTATTTGATTTAACAAATCAGGAAATTTATTTTAAAAACTTTATTTTATTTCTATGTAATCAGCTAAATGTTGTCTTACTTTTGAGATACGCGCATTATGTAATATATAGATTTTAAGTTTAGAATGAAATTTGTCATCTATAATTGCGTTCTTTTAAATATCCAATCCAATCGTTATTTTGGATTAGAAATTTATGAGAAAGTTAAATCAAATTGATATACGCAACAATATATTTCTCATATATACATTTTCATAATAATTGTTGAAGCCACTTTTTCACCAGAATTGATAGTCATGCTCTCGAGTAAAAGCATATCTGGGTGATTGCGAAGCAAACGTCCAAAAAAAGCTGCCTCGCCGCACGGGGTAGCTTTTATCAAAACTTGGCTCTCCCATCCAAATTAGGTACGAGGGAGTTATTTTTACCAACAGTCACTCACATCGATTCTCCAGTAGCTTCTCATGATATTTATGAATTTCATCGATCGCCATCTGAACGCCTATATTAGATATGCGTATATTAGTTTATTCGTTATACACTTTATAATATAATAATATATATACATAATAAAAATATACACGTTCATAATAGCATAGAGAAATAAAGTTGCATATAGATCGTGCATGCGTAGAAATGATATGTCTACTGCTAAATGCTATTCTGCTCTATAATGATATTAAATAAGCGTAACTATAAAATAAAGATCCTTTTTATAAATTTCTATCTGTAATCAATTAACGTTCAGAAATCTTTGGAAAAATGAAATACTAAGTTGTTAATTATTCTTATTCGTTGTTCTTTGCTCTTTCCTACGTAAGTTTAAATGTAATCACCTACAAGTATTCATTTGCTTATTTTATACAAAAAGAAAGTTCTTTTACCAGAGCTTAGATAAAAATACAAATATGAATCACTTTACGTAATACATATGTATATACGATATTTGAAAATTGATTTAAAAGCAAACAATCGATTATTTTTTGTTAAGAGAGAGAGAGAGAGAGAGAGAGAGAGAGAGAAGACGACGACGTTATCAAAAAAGAAAAATAACATTCTTCCATAATACGTGTAGCTTAATGAAATCCATTAAATACCATATACGTTCAAGAGGACAAATCCAAATTGGTTTGGTTTAGTATCGAATGTCCGATAGGGACAAGTATTGAAGGATTTTGAATCGATTGGATGCGTTATAAAAAAGAATGAAAATATTGTTAACTACGTAAAGGTTGGTCATAAGAGGAATGTATGTAGATGTAGGAGTTTTGGTAGCTATACATTGATCTCTTACTTAGATCTCGCAACCGCCTAGTTCGGCGAGCGTCGCGACGCCCGCGAGGCGAGCCTTTTTCGTGCCTGTCGAGCATTCGCCATTCCACGAAAATGCGGGGGTGTACTGACGAGAGCATATATTCGACGCCGCGGCGCCCAAAGGCACAGACGCCACTTCAACTCTGTCTCGTGCACGGTACGTATGTATATACTAAACGGTACCAAGTCTTAACATATCTTATAACAATATTACACTTCGATCATTTATCTTGAATATTATATCAATTTGATACAAATTGTATCGGTGCATGTATACGGTTCAACGATCTCTCCTCCGTGCTTCTTAATACGCTGCAGATTTTAACGAAACTAATAGAAACGAAAGTTAAGTTCAAGGTAGAATCGAACGATCGGCTCGACTTAGGTCAAACAACATGATCTCGATGGAGACTAATTCTTTTTGGCATTTTATCAAGGTGAAGAAAGAATCAGCTCGTTTCTGGCATTTGATAAAACACTTTGAAATTGAATCAACGCGGTAACTTAACATTTTCTAATTTTGTTTTCCTTTCTAAATAATATCCATTATACATCTGGAAGTAATATTTATGTAATAGCAGATTTTTGAAAGGATAGAGAGAAAAGAGTTATTAATTCGTTAAATAATAAAGCTTTCTATCAATCTTCGGCTAAAATACCACCTATAATTTTTCCATTTTTTGCTGCGAATTACTTTCTAAGATTGCAATTAATTCATATAATAGCTTGAACATATTCGAGGTCTTTGTCCGCATATGATAGTGCGATTCTTCTCAAAGCGCAGCGTAATTTTGGCACGACCAGGCATATGAGCTATGCTTTTTCACTTAACGGCCGAGCCGGGGCGACGTCGGTTACTATAAACATTGCTTGAACTTATTAGGGAGCGTCCGTTGGTCGTTCATCTAAACTTAGCTATCCGCCGCACGGAAATAACTTAGCGACGCTGTAGCCGCTCGCCTATCGTTTTATAGGCAACTGGGTCAATCCTGGCTAGCGATGATTTCTGAAAACGTTATTGAGATATTTTTTTAAGCTACAGTACCATCGAATAATCGTAATGATATGTTACAAAATATAATCAAACAATATCTAGAAGCAAACAATACCCGTAAAAGACTTTAACCAAAACATTATGCATAATGAAGTAACGACAAATGAGTTTCTTTGTCGAGGAAGAGTTGATCAACGAAAAATGATCATTTTTTTTTACAGATCTTTAAAACGAAACAAGAAACACAATGTGCGACGACGAAGTAGCTGCCCTTGTCGTAGACAATGGATCCGGTATGTGCAAGGCCGGATTTGCGGGAGACGACGCACCTCGCGCTGTATTCCCCTCGATCGTCGGCCGACCCCGTCACCAGGGTGTGATGGTGGGCATGGGTCAGAAAGACAGCTACGTGGGCGACGAAGCACAAAGCAAGAGGGGTATTCTTACGCTAAAATATCCTATAGAACACGGTATTATAACCAACTGGGATGACATGGAAAAGATCTGGCATCACACCTTCTATAACGAACTTCGCGTCGCTCCGGAAGAACATCCCGTTCTCCTCACCGAAGCTCCCCTGAACCCTAAGGCTAATCGCGAAAAGATGACACAAATTATGTTCGAAACCTTCAACAGTCCAGCTATGTACGTTGCCATCCAAGCGGTTCTTTCCCTGTATGCCTCCGGTCGTACCACGGGTATCGTATTGGATTCTGGCGATGGTGTATCTCACACCGTACCTATCTACGAAGGTTATGCTCTTCCCCATGCCATCCTACGTTTGGATTTGGCCGGTCGCGACTTGACCGATTATCTCATGAAGATCCTGACCGAGAGAGGCTACTCCTTTACAACCACGGCCGAACGAGAAATCGTTCGCGATATCAAGGAAAAGCTTTGCTACGTTGCTTTGGACTTTGAACAAGAAATGGCCACCGCAGCAGCCAGTACTTCCCTCGAGAAGAGCTACGAGTTGCCCGATGGACAGGTCATTACGATCGGCAACGAGAGGTTCCGTTGTCCAGAGGCACTCTTCCAACCTTCCTTCTTGGGTATGGAATCCTGTGGTATTCACGAGACCGTCTACAATTCCATCATGAAGTGCGACGTCGACATCCGTAAGGATCTCTACGCCAACAACGTCTTGTCCGGTGGTACCACCATGTATCCTGGTATTGCTGATCGTATGCAGAAGGAAATCACCGCTCTCGCACCCTCGACCATCAAGATCAAGATCATTGCACCTCCCGAGAGGAAATACTCCGTATGGATCGGTGGTTCCATCCTCGCTTCCCTATCTACCTTCCAACAGATGTGGATTTCGAAACAGGAGTACGACGAGTCTGGCCCTGGCATCGTTCACCGCAAGTGCTTCTAAGCAATTATATTCTTAAAAACGATTGTTATTGCTATATTATCTACGCAGATACACCTATTAATTCCGTACTATTTCATCTAGTTACATGTTAATTATTTCTATTTCACTGTTGGTAATCTTTAGCTACGGCCAGAGCGACCACCTTATTAGCAGTAGCGATCAGTATTCTTTTTTCCATTAATTGAATTTAAACGTCATCTTTTATGTGTGTGTGTATATATATATAGATATATACACACATATTTATATATGTGTGTATATGTACATATATATATATATATATATTTATATGGATCTACATCTCTATCTCAATGGAATAAATCAAACTTATATTTTCACAGCGGTGTAATTAGTAATCTTTCATTTGTTACCCTTTATACGCATATCTCACATTCGGATTATTATTTACGTTATCATTAAACTTACTCTTTTGATAATATTTTTTTGAAATTATAACGTTGGAATAAAATCGAATTTATTCACAATCTCTTAATACTTTCAATTGCGATTGATATACGAAATGAAATCAAAATTTCCAACTAGATAAACATAGTTAGCTTTTATTTAGCGTTTCTACGATATATATATATATATATATATATACGATTTCCTTGAAGAAATTTTTTGTACCTATCTTTCTAATCATTTAAATATTTCTAATTACTTTAATTATGCAAAAATTCAGAATCGTATATTCTGGAAAGCTACAAGTTTCGTGCAATCATTTCTGGGATGATTTGCTTTTATACTTATATTGCACATTTGTCGTTGTCATATGTCGGTTTTTAGCCCTTTTATGTATTAAGAGAATGCATGGACGACAGTGATTAAAGAAAATGAATATTCACGGAATATTAGTTTGTCTTTGAAATCCGGATATAAGGTAAGTGGACATAATGTTTGGTTGCAGGGACCGTGTATTAAACGGATTTATTAAAAATAGTCTAGTCTAGGTATAATTAACAACATTTCTTTTCTACATTCAACTAATTCTGCATATGTATACAGATAACTTAAAAGGAAGAGAAAATAATTGGCCGTCTACGCAAAGGAGAATTCAATCTAGTGGTCATGCATTTACATCTTTGTGCACTGGACAATGAGTCAATAATGATTTTTGAAAAATTACCACGGCCTTAATGATGCCCCATGCCTTTCACCGATGTGGCTAACAACGATCCATCATCCAATACCCAGCGGAAATGAAAATCCAGGTAAGACGTTAGTAGATATATGCATGTTCAACGAAGAGAGCAACATTCGACTGCATTGACCGTCGATACTTATCGTCGAATCTGAAAATTTCATTTTCAATTAGAAGAATTGCTTGATTTGGACTTTGAACGTATTATACAGGATTTATATAAGTCAAGATTTATATAAATGAAAATTTGCATCAATGTCTATTTAAACACTTTCCATGTATGTCTAGTGAAATAGTAAACACAATATAACATGTATAACGAGGAATTAATCCAACTTCTAACTCTTTCACACAAGTATTTTTTATCTATCGAAATCGAAGGAATAAAAAATGATTATTTCATGGATACGCCTTACCATCGATTATTGGGACCATTAATGGGACATAAGTAATCGTTAACTATCGTTAATCATTGAAGTTTAATCTAAGAAAATATTCACCCCCATATACTTGCTTGTATACGGTGAAAGATGATGGAATTGCACTAATTTCTTCATAATAATCTTCTTTAAATGAATCACCGTAATGTATGCAAATGGAGCACTATTAAAAAAACATTAACAACTAACAAAGACGCGTCCTTTCTATATTGAAAGCCACAATCAGTAATGCGAAGTCCGCGAATCTGTCGTCCGTCGAATCGTCCGCCGAATCGACGGCCAACATCGACGGTAGCACAGTAAGGTAAAGTGGGGGAGGGTTCGATGGTGGATCGAGTATTTCTCGTCGCCCGGTACATTTTAAATGACACCAAATAAAAAATCATTATTTCTAATCCATATTTAAACGATCATTCTTTTTCTGCAAAGATCAATTATTCTCGAACGTTTGAACTTGAAATATATAATACATACAAACTATTCTCTTAGATCATTTTCGTTCGACTATTGCACGATAGCGTATGATAACTAATATTTCTATGAGAAATCATATAAATCGTGAGAAACGGCCGCGATTTATTCGCATGCGATCTATATGGCTACGTAGAAACAAAATGATGTTTTATCTCGATTAAGTCAAAAGGACTTGTACAGGATCTCGCAACGTTGCCTACCCGATCTAGGCTACTCATGGCTCATTACATCCTTTTCTTTTCTTTTACAGAAGCAGTACTTTTCAGAATAAAGAAATAATGAAGTAAAAAGAGAAGAAGAGGAGAGGAAAGAGAAGATTAATGCAGTAAGAAGAAGAAGAAGAAGAAGAAGAAGAAGAAGAAGAAGAAGAAGAAGAAGAAGAAAGGACAGCATAAACTAGAGGCATACCGAGCGACTGTTTGTCTCTTGGTACCTTCGTTTAGGTGAAAAGCACCCGAGGAGGACGGCCCTGCGGCGTAACGAGTCCTTATTTGGATTCGGGAACCGTCGGGAATAGCACGTCGTCGGCGTCTCCCTCTCGACGTCGCTTTTAGGGCGACTAAGGACTAGGTGACGACGGCGGCGGCGGCGGCGGCGGTGGCAGCGGTGGCGGCAGCAACGTCGGCGGCAGACGACGATGCGCGCGTTAACGTACAGCAGATTTCCATCTAAGGGGCGGATCGCTATTTTCGGCTGCGAACCGATATGGATAAAGGTACCCCACAGAGCAGGCGGTGCGCCACTCGTCGCTTTCGGTTTCTTGCACGACGTTCGTCCCTAAGAGATCGTCGCCTATTCGATCTATTCGATCATTCAGCTCTGAACGGTAAATTTCGTTACGGAGGAAGCAACCCTTGCGTCTATCTTTTTACTTTCCTTTACCCAACGCTTCTTCTTCTTCTTCCCTGTCCTTAGATTCTTTTTCTCATTCTCATTTCCTTCTTACTACGCTTACTACTTCTATTACTTTTTATTTCTTCTCTCAACTTAATTACGTAAATAGTCAATCTTGTGATTATCGTGATCGCGATAAAGTGTATCGGGCTATCGGATATTACTAACCAGTCGCATAGTTTTACCCACATACACTTTGAATATTTGTGTCAAGTGTAAACGTTTGATAAATGTTGCATGGTGGTACGTGATGAAATATAAGGATACCATGATACATGCCAACCATACTCTTCGGAAATTTCATTTCAGCTAGTATCTCTACCTGTGAAAATACATATAATCGTTTAATAATTCGTTAACGGATCTTGATATATTGTTTCTACTATTTTTTTTGAGAGTGTCTATAGTCGATACGAACTGGTCTTTACCTACCGAACTTTCCTATTACATCAAAATGATAGTTATAATTGAATGCAAATAAGAAAAACAAGGAACTATTAATTTCATCCATTCATTTGCAGAAAGAAACGTTGCTAACAGCCCTTCAAGATGTGCGATGATGATGTTGCGGCGCTCGTTGTCGACAATGGTTCAGGCATGTGCAAAGCCGGATTCGCTGGAGACGATGCACCGCGAGCTGTCTTCCCTAGTATTGTAGGGAGACCGCGACATCAGGTACGTTTTCTTCATAAATAAGATTTAATACCCATAGTATCCTGAAGAAAAAACGAATCGACCGATGAAAATATTGTTTTTATAACCACAGGGTGTGATGGTGGGCATGGGTCAGAAAGACAGCTACGTGGGCGACGAGGCACAAAGCAAAAGGGGTATTCTTACGCTAAAATATCCTATAGAACACGGTATTATAACCAACTGGGATGACATGGAAAAGATCTGGCATCATACCTTTTACAACGAACTTCGCGTCGCTCCGGAAGAACATCCCGTTCTCCTCACGGAAGCTCCCCTCAACCCTAAGGCTAATCGCGAAAAGATGACACAAATTATGTTCGAAACCTTCAATAGTCCAGCTATGTACGTTGCCATTCAAGCGGTTCTTTCCCTGTATGCCTCCGGTCGTACCACGGGTATCGTATTGGATTCTGGCGATGGTGTATCTCACACCGTACCTATCTACGAAGGTTATGCTCTTCCCCATGCCATCCTACGTTTGGATTTGGCCGGTCGCGACTTGACCGATTATCTCATGAAGATCCTGACCGAGAGAGGCTACTCCTTTACAACCACGGCCGAACGAGAAATCGTTCGCGATATCAAGGAAAAGCTTTGCTACGTTGCTTTGGACTTTGAACAAGAAATGGCCACCGCAGCAGCCAGTACTTCTCTCGAGAAGAGCTACGAGTTGCCCGATGGACAGGTCATTACGATCGGCAACGAGAGGTTCCGTTGTCCAGAGGCACTCTTCCAACCTTCCTTCTTGGGTATGGAATCCTGTGGTATTCACGAGACCGTCTACAATTCCATCATGAAGTGCGACGTCGACATCCGTAAAGATCTCTACGCTAACACTGTACTATCCGGTGGTACCACCATGTATCCCGGTATCGCCGATCGTATGCAAAAGGAAATCACCGCCCTCGCACCCTCGACCATCAAGATCAAGATCATTGCACCTCCCGAGAGGAAATACTCCGTATGGATCGGTGGTTCCATCCTTGCTTCCCTATCTACCTTCCAACAGATGTGGATTTCGAAACAGGAATACGACGAGTCTGGCCCTGGCATCGTTCACCGCAAATGCTTCTAAGAAAAATAATTTTATCGTTAATCCGTATCTTCCAAATCCATTTTCATATTTTTTCTTATTTTCCTTTCTTTTCTCTTCTCTTCTATTCGCTTTTTTCTTTTTCTTTTTTTCTTTTTCTTTGTCAATTATGACACATCTATATATTACTAAGCCTCGCCGTGTTCGCAATGTAAGGAGATAGATTGTACAGGTGAAAAGAGAATACGACGATGAAAAGAAGAGATCAGAATAAGAAAATATGATAAATTGGCAAAGAGAAAACAATTGATTGCCTTTATTGTACACATTTATCAGACTGTATTTTACTTTGTAGTTTATACAAATACGACTGTTTATTATGAATATTGATTTTTTCATAACACTCGCAATCGTTAAAAAGCGATCCTTTTTCATTCTGCCACGAATATATGTTCTTTCGTATGGGCCACTTCGTTTTTATTTTATTTTTCTTTATTATAAACCATGTTTACGTTAGAATGCTACATTAAAATGAATAATATTAAAATGTATACCATAATATATAGCTTAAACAAAAAATTCCTCTGTTTGAAGTAAATTCTAATACTTTGTAATGATTTCAGAATAGATAATTAATTTCATCAACTCTTTTACTTATTGCATAGACCTTTGATCATTAAATTAAAATTAATTAGGTAAATTTTGGAAGCGGTATGTTGCCGTTTGAATATTTACAAACCAATCGATTACTCACCAAAATGCATTGAATTAATATAACATGTTTAATTAATCACTCGAGTATCGTTATAGGTATCTATAAAAGAATATTCTTTTTATATAATTCGTTATCTAAAGTAGTTTTAGTCTTACGAGTCCATATATGGCGCCTTCCTCATAGGTAGCAACATCCTCTGTCACGCGCCTGTGCCAATTCGAATTACGATATAGTACAGAGCGGTAACATTTGATTCGAAACGTGAGACAAGGAGCATTTCATAGATCCCTTTACGTATTTAATAAATAAATAATATATCTGCTGTCTTTTATAATATTTTTCTTCAAAATGGTCCCTCCATTATTCGTCAATATTTATTGAAATAACGAAATTTACTCTGGACTACTTAATAATTCTTTTGTTTTAAGATATAAAATCAAGGCCCATTTCCAATAATGATACGGATTGTCTTCTGTAATTGATCGTCATATACGTGCGATTTTATTTGCTTAGAGTACCGTTATCATATTACGATAATATAATAATTATATACATGCATGTCTATATTTAATTCATTCACAACTTATAATTTTAAACTTTGAGAATATATATTTTATTTATCTACAAACGAATTCAAATATTGCAATATTTATTTGCATTAGAATTTGTAAACGCTGTTATTAATCGTCGTTTTTGATTAGTTGGTACGTATACTTCTGCGTAGCAAGAGATTCTATTGGCTGTTACCACAGTTGTAAGCATTTGCGCGTGCATCTTGTGAGGTTTGTTCGTTGGTTGGGCGTGCACGTCGCTTTCTACGTAGATACCAGGTAATTTGTTTATAATTACATATTTGCTAATATTTATATTATATTTTGTAATTAATAACAAAAGTACTACGTAAAAGTACGATTACACATACACGCGTGCGTATACCCCCACACACACACGCGCGTTTAAAGAATATGAATTTGGTAATGCCAACGTTACTCTCTGTGCATTCTTATTACAGGTAAGAATATTTAATGTAGTATAGATAATGATGGTGATATCATTGATGACTTCTCCAAATGTGTCCCAGGTCTATGTACATAAGTATTCCTTGAAGAAGAACTATTCTCCTTTTTCTCTATCATTTAATCCTATAAATGAGGGACATACAAATCCATGGGACATGGGTCCTATTAACCAATCTAATACCATAGAAATGAGAATTTTTTCCTTTATAATAAACCAGACGACCAGAGTATACATTTTTTTTTAGACATTAACATATTACAGTCTACATATTATTGTATAAAACTTTAATTTGAAAAATGTCTTTTTACAGTACATTGAACTCTAGTACATTAAAAAATGGATGCAACTAAAGCCTCGGAGACAAACAAAGAGTTTAAGGAAATAGAATTTGGTTTTTATTCTCCTGAAGAACAAATGTCTGCATTTCTATACGTTGGAAAAGAAGTTGCCATTTATCAGCCAGAAAATTTGATTGCCCATAATTATTTTTTAGCAATTCATCTTGAATGTATAGAGAAATTAGCTGCAGATGAAAAGAAGCCACTATTGCCAGTCGAAATAATTCTAAAGGTAAAAACTTTTCAATTTAAAATCAAACTAACAACTATGTCATCTATATGGAATGCTTATAATACATAAATATTTCAGGCATTCGAGAGTAATCTTGTTCCGCATTTTGAGACATTGATATTCGCATTGGCTGTATGTTGCAAGCAAGTTTATAGCGAAAGTTTGCGTCATGCGGCTTATTCTATAGTAGGAAAAATTTGTTCATTGCCAGAACATTTTATTCTATTTATCAAATTCACATCTGAATTAAGTAAACGCAAAATGTCAATGCTACACCCTGTTAAGCCTAGCCATGGATGGGGTCATGGATTGCGTAAAACTGTCAATAATTGGTATCTTTCCAAGGAACCCTTAGAATTAGCTAAATGTGTAACAAGATGTAAAGGCAGACACGGATGGAAGCACAAGGATATTGTCAAACTCTCTCATCCACATCCTGATACACCAGGTAAACTATTGATAAGCCATTAACAAGCAACAGCAATAAATAGTGATTAATGTTTATTAATTACTTCAATAATTTATTAACATATATACTGTTTAAAATAGAAAAAGAAGTGATACTTAAATACATAATACATGGTTTGGACAAAACTAAAAGATCCTTTGCCGATAACGCAAATGTACAAGAATTGATTGAATACATCGAAAGGATCGAAAATTTCAAACATTGCAATGATATAGTTCAGGCAGCTGGTCTTTTAGAAAAGTACGAATTAACATTAGACCATATCCCTGGTCACATGTTGAAATCTACCGAGGTATGAGATCTACAAGTATTCTTATTTCAATTTTCTTATTTTAATAGTTTTTTTTTCCTTTTTAAAGATAAATTATTGTCTTTACAGATTTGGAATTCATTGGTACCGTCAATGGATTTACATACGCTTTTGAGTAATTTGCAAAGAATACACAATTTGGGATTATTGAAAGCAGATGCTCCAATTATTGACAAAATAATAGATGAGATTACTAATAAGGACAGATTAGCTTGCAGCAATATACATCCAATATTTATTTACATAACTTTACAAAATTATCTACACTCCGGAAAGTAAGATATACAGACGTATAGCATCGTGTCTACGCCATACAACTTATAATGCTATTATTTTATATGTAGATTGATACTAAAACAATACATAGGTTTACACTAGGGTTGACAGTGATGGTTCTAGCCATCACTTTGATCAGCATGTCAAGTTATTAACGAGTAATGTATCTTTCAAAGGCCATTGTCATACGAGAAACGAAAAATGAAAGTACAAGCAAAGAAACCATATCGTCCTTCGCCAAGACCAAACTCTAAGATTATAAGTGCATTACACCAAGCCTTCGATCTTTCAGTTTTGGTAAGTTTCATAATATTGACTCGATATATACATATATAAGGTAAGTAATTTACGCCCCATTCATTATTTTTCCTACGAATTTTTATCCACAGAATCTCAAATCTACTGGCTTGCGTTATATGATAACGATTAATGCTAACAAAGTAATGTGGGAGTCTAATACGTGGCACAATGGGACTGTGAATGGGGCAGAAGCTGGTTTCTTAATAGCGTATACGCTTTCTCGATGCGAGAAAGATGTCACTGTTGCTGTATTTGACATCATCGACGTTGATATTGTCAATTTGAATCAGTCATTAGATTTTTTTTCGCTAATTAGCACATATCAGCCTATGTTAAATAAAGATGCCCGTTTAAGTACCCCTATTAAATGGGCCTCCAAACAAAGTTATCAGTATGATGTGTTTATTAACGTCGTGAACGATATAGTAGACTACAACGAATGCGAAGAGAACTTTGAAGAATATAAAAAACAAATGAATCTTCCCCACGCAAAGTAAGAATTTAGCTTTTCATTTTATTTATGTGCGTGTATTCATTGTCTATTCCAACAAGGATTAATATGAAATATTTTTTGTAGATTAATAAATTGCATTGTCTGTTCTTCAAAAACGTGCAAAGATGATTTATACAACAGAAACATTTTGACAATTTACGGTTTTGATGCAACCGTGCCTATGGTTATACAAGCTTTTGCAAAGTCACTCTTTTGAAGAAAATCAGCTATACTACAATATGCTGTACTCATGATTTAACTCCATTTTCACAAATAAGAAATTTAGCGTTTTTAATTGGATGAAATATTATCATGCAACAATTTTTACAAAGGTAAATCTCTACTAAAATCATCCAATTTCCATATATTCCTACACGATTTTTCATAACAATCCTACAATAATTCTAACAAATTTTGTATCGCTCATTCGATGAGATTCTATTTTGAGTGGAGACAAATTTACAAAGAATTATGAAACAATAATGTCTCAATCTTATTAAGGAATGAAATTTCAAATAGAAAGTCCTGTGACAGAAGATGATGAACGTATTTAACATTAACATTAACTTTAACTTTGCGTTAACTTTTCAATATCATCTCATTATAAAATATTAATATTAAGTCAATGACGATGTATATTGCATTTTTCTAGCAGCTATAGATCTTATACATTAAGTATAGAATCCAATACGTTTCTTGTTAAAATTTGGAAAAAAATGCAATTCAATTTTAGATGATTTACTTGTTTAAAAAATGGGTACTTGGCAAGTACTTGGTGAAATTATGTAATTCACGTGCTAATCTATGGTGCCTTTTTAACATATTACAAGAACATAAACAAAATATATTTACTTAAATTTGTTTGCTCGCTTATTTCCACTGGTTGGCGGTAAAGCTTTTTGTAATATCTTCAATTAGATACGTAGAATGATATATCTAATGACGACTGGTACGCTTCTAAACATTGGAATAAGTATTAAAATGATATAAAGCATCGAAAATTATCCCACTGTGATATGCATTTAGCTCCAAAGAATTTATAGTTATATTAATATAATTTAACCGTGTTAGAGATTTCATATTTGTCATATCCAAAGTAATTACAACTTAAACTCAAAATACTACATTACCGATATAATACTGTGATACGCAAAACATATTGTTCAAACTAGAAAAATGGATAAGCAAATTATCAGAGGCGTACCGTGTCTATTAATTTGTTGGGTAGTAATATCTATAAAAATAATTACTCACAATTTTCTTTATAACATAGAATATAATACAATGATATTTTGATTGATCTTTATTGATCCTTGAATTACCAATCATAAATAAGAAACACATTTTTGACATTATTAAAAAATACAGTGTAGATGTGTTCTCAGGTCCGAAAGAAATTTAAATTAAGTGCCCAATGTTCAAGCATGATACTTGCATTCCTTGTTGGTAAATCACGAATCAAATGATTAATTTGTGTTAACGAATCTATTTTAATACGAAAGAAGAGTATGTGACATTTTGTCTGTAATAATTGCAAGAAGAGTAATTCAATAATATTTATACAATTATATTACGGTCGAGAAAAGCTCCAAAATATAAATATATTTTAGGAATATTACATTTAATTTGTAACAATATTTATATTTGTTTAAATCATAATACATTAAATGTTATAATTCATCCAAAATATGGAAAAAAATATACATGCAGTTATTTGAAAAAATGTGTGTATATATATATATATATATTTGGACTAAATAAATCGATATGTTACGAACGTAATTCCTCGTTCATGCATTCTTTTATTTTTCATTTTAATTCATTAATAAATTGGGATTAAATAAATAGCATTTAAAGGATATTTATTGAAAAAATGTATTTATTTAGTACATATATGGTATTAATATATGACGCGCTTTCACACTTACACATTATCTGTATTGTACACAGTACTATAGTTTTCCTTGCAGTTTCTTTTTTATTTCCCTATCTTTTTTTCTCGTGGATATAATTACAAATTGTAAATATTTTTAAACTCAATCATACTCGCATACATTCCATTGCATATTCGAAACACATCAGTTATATAAGATTGGCTTATGGATTAGACTTAAGAACAAACATATAAAACAATTAAAATAAACTAACAATACGCAGAGTCTTACCTAAGAACTTTTTAAATAAGTTCCCCCCATTAACGAAGTTATATATATATATATAAATTAATTTTTTCTTTTGTCTTTCTTCTTTTCAGTAAAGAATATAATGGTGAACGATCGTCGCTTCTTGTAAGAAACATGTATGATAGAGAGTCTATTAACATGTCGATCCATGATAAATCACTGTATATGTGTGTGTGTGTGTGTGTGTGTATCTATAAAGGATTTTGAAATTTTTATTGTGAGACTCAGTTTCGATATCGATCCACCATGAAGACATTATCATCTGACACATATTAGTAGATCCTCGATGCATTCCTCGTTTGGGAAGTTGATTATTTCAGTCTAATTATGAACAAAGATACTTCGTGGATTCTTGAAAGGTTATAGTTCATCTTTTAGATCATCATCTTCCTCACCAACAGTTGGCGGTACACCACCACCCGCACCTTGATACAATTTGGCTATGATCGGTTGTACTATGTCCGATAGTTCTTTCTTCTGTTTCTTGTACTCTTCCGGATCTGTATCCTGATTATCTTCTAACCACTTGATCTTCTCGTCGATTGCTTCTTCCATCTTCGCCTTGTCCGAATCGCTAACTTTAGAGCCAAGTTTTTCCTTGTCGGCTAATTGATTTTTCAATGAATATGCATAAGATTCGAGCTCGTTACGAGCCTCTACTCTTTCCTTTAGTTTCTTATCATCGTCCGCAAACTTTTCAGCATCTTTGATCATTCTTTCGATATCGTCGGGCGTTAGTCTATTTTGATCATTGGTAATAACTATTTTCTCTCGATTTCCAGTGCCCTTGTCCTCCGCGGAAACTTGTAGAATACCATTGGCATCAATTTCAAATGTAACTTCTATTTGAGGTATTCCGCGAGGAGCCGGTGGAATTCCAGTTAAATCGAATTTCCCAAGAAGATGATTGTCTTTAGTCATAGGCCGCTCGCCTTCGTATACTTGAATCGTAACGGTGTGTTGGTTATCCGACGCGGTTGAGAAAATTTGAGATTTTTTCGTAGGAATGACAGTATTTCTGAAATTATGGAAAAATAATCAATTAATATTTATTGTCGGAATAAAAAAGATGTCAATTGCGACAACTATTGTAATTAGTTACCTTGGAATGAGCTTAGTCATGACACCACCTACAGTCTCTATACCCATGGTAAGTGGATTAACATCCAAAAGTACGATTGCATCCGTGTCTTGTTCGCCCGAAAGAACACCGGCTTGGACCGCAGCACCGTACGCGACAGCCTCGTCAGGATTAATACCCCTTGAAGGTTCTTTACCACCAAAGAATTCTTTAACCAACTGTTGAACTTTGGGTATTCTGGTTGATCCACCAACAAGGACAATTTCATGTACATCTTTTTTACTCATATCGGAATCTTCCAGTACTTTTTGTACAGGTTTAAGAGTACTACGGAAGAGATCCATATTAAGCTCTTCAAATTTAGCACGTGTCAAAGTTTCAGAGAAATCTTCTCCTTCGAAGAACGATTCAATTTCTATTCTCACCTAAGGACGATATAGATATAATAAATACAAAGACGCTTATAACATGGGTGAAAAGAAAATGAATGTAATATAAATATAATTGCGTATACATACTTGATGACTAGCACTGAGTACTCTCTTAGCTTTTTCAACTTCACGGCGAAGTTTCTGTACGGCTCTGTTATCCTTGCGAATGTCTTTACCCTTTTTCTTCTTATACAGCTTGATAAAGTGATCCATAACACGTTGATCGAAGTCTTCTCCACCCAAGTGAGTATCACCATTGGTAGCAACGACTTCAAAGACGCCATTGTCAATAGTGAGTAAACTAACGTCAAAGGTACCACCTCCCAAGTCAAAGACTAAGACATTCTTCTCTCCATCTTTCTTATCTAAGCCATAAGCAATAGCAGCAGCAGTTGGTTCATTAATAATTCTCATTACGTTAAGTCCAGAGATGGTACCCGCATCCTTTGTGGCCTGTTACACAAGAAGGAAAAATTTATAGAAACATATGTTTATATGGAATACTCTTCGACTCTTAATGTTAATCATTTTCTCTTCCTTACTTGTCTTTGCGCGTCATTGAAATATGCAGGAACTGTTACTACAGCATGGGTTACTTTTTTCCCTAAATACGCTTCTGCGGTTTCTTTCATTTTACCCAATACCATAGCAGAGATTTCCTCGGGTGCAAATATCTTTTTACCCTGGCTAGTTTGAACTTCTATATGCGGTTTGTTATTCTTTTCCATAACTTTAAAGGGGAAGAATTTAACGTCATGCTGCACCGTGGTGTCCATCCATTCGCGTCCAATTAGACGTTTAGCGTCAAAAATTGTATTTTCAGGATTTGTAGTTAATTGATTTTTGGCAGCATCTCCGATCAATCGTTCCCCATCGCTAGTAAAAGCTACATACGATGGTGTAATTCTATTTCCCTGATCATTGGCAATAATTTCCACGCGTCCATTTTTATATACACCAACGCTATAAAAATTCTTTATTGTAACAATAACGTTTCGTTTATTTTATACAATTTCTTATGAATTATACTTACCAAGAGTATGTGGTACCCAAATCAATCCCTATCACCGTCCCGATATCTTCTTTTTTATCTTTTTTCTCCTCTTTAGCAAGTGCAAAGGCTGTAACTAGCCCTAGCAATAATAGAGCTTTTGCTCCTTTCATTATTAATCTATTTTCCTTAGTTATCCTGAAAATTTAATCAAAATGACCATTCATTACATTCTCATATCTTATTATTTTTTCATTCTAAAAAGGGTACAAGTTAAGTATGAGACAACTAGATTCTATACCATTCTACAAGTTAATCAATAATTCAACGTGTTATACATCATTAATGAATAAAAAATAAATGTACAAATTTATTTCATTCATTCATTCGTTAATACAAAAGATAGAATATACTTGAATACATTGATTAGTTAAAAATGTCAATGCCAATGACATTGACAGAGCAGTCATCGAGTATGTGGGATTTAAATAAGGTGGAGCTTTCTCATTTTTCTTCAAATTACACAAATTCTTCTATATATCTTCTATGTACTTAATACTAATATATTAACAAAAGTAAAGAGAGAAAAGTAGATAATAATGAATATCGAAGTTAGTACACGTATATACTCCAGATAAAATATAACAGCGATACGTGGCACGAAAAATGGAAAATTTCGCACTAAAATCATATGGATTGACATATAATTTCGAAAATAGACAAATGAAATGACAATTTTATTTTTACTAGGATACTAAATGAAGCGATTATTATTAAAAAATGATTATATACCAATTGAATAAATAAGTATTACTCTTCTTTGACGAAAGTAGAATTTAATTAGTTCCTCGCACAGTATAACTTCACTTAAACAATTCAGAATCGACTGACTGAAGTCGGAATCGGTGCGTTGATATTAACGGTAAGATTTCGTCGTGGCTCGCACTGATTGGTTAAAATCGCTGTGAGATAAGGGAATACAGTGAATCCATTGGTTCTCCTGTATACAGTTGGCTGACGTTTATAGGCCCACGTCATAACAGGATTTTCATTCCAGAAAATTCGGACGAATCGTCAGCATTTGTTATTTGTATTCTGATTGTAAATCTTTATACAACTGCATATAGTAGTTCCCATGTAATGATGTAACATTACAATATGTTATTATCATCTATATTTATATATAAATATGTATATATAACCTGTGGAGTTCTTTTAGGAGGACACTAGGAAAAAAAAACAAGAAAAAAAATGTCAAGATACCAAAATATCAATTCAAATGGCATAGCAATTAACTGTTCGAAGCATGATAATTAATCGTTTTCAAATATTATAAGTATCATTAATTTATTGAATTATAGGTTAGATAAAGTAATGATATGTGTACATATATTATTGCATATAATAATTTATTGTATAACTTAGTATAATGTTAAGTAATATACTTATCATTTGAATTAATCATTGAAATTTATTTTCCAAAATTGTTCTCTCATTAAACATATATAAATATATGTACATTCATTTACATATTACTACTATAGTATACGATCTTGCCCCCAGATATTACGTGAAAAGTAATTCGAGTAACCTATACGTAAAATCACATAATTATACAAGAGCTGTAAAATAATTAATATTTACACTTAGGCATTAACATATCTAAAATTAAGGGCGTAAAGTATGTTATGATACAATCTGCTCCTGCTCGTCGCATCGATAATAGGACTTCGTTTAGTACATCTTCCAAGTTAATTGCACCGTTTTGTGCACCATGATACAACATCGCATATTCTCCAGAGACTTGATAAACGAACATAGGATATTCTGGATGCGCATCTTTTGTATGTCTGATTACATCTAAGTAAGGTAATCCTGGTTTGACCATAATCATGTCTGCTCCTTCTGCTATATCTCTGGCCTTTTAAAAAAAGAGAAAAGTTATTAATATTAAATATAAATATTATAATAAAGAGAAAGAGAGAGAGAGAGAGAGAGAGAGAGATAATAAGATTAAACTTACAGCAGCTCTAGCTGCTAATCCATTACTACCTGGTGGTAATTGGTAACATTTACGATTACCAAATTTTGGGGCTGACTGAGATGCATCTCTGAAAGGTCCATAAAATCCTGATGCAAATTTAACTGCATACGATAATACGGCAACTTTATTTGCCAATCCAGCCGCAACTAATTGTTGTTTTATTGCACCTACTCTACCATCCATCATATCGGATGGAGCAACTATGTGTGCACCTGTTGTATTACATTCAAATAAAATGGAAGGCGATATAAATAAATGTTTACTTATTTTAACGATATATGTTTAAAGAAATAAATCAAACCAGCTTTTGCATATGTGACTGCAATTTCAGAAATACGTTTAATGCTTGCACTGTTATCGATAGTTCCATCGTCATTTAAAATACCACAATGACCATGAATAGTATAAGGGCACAAGCACACATCGCATGCTACTACTAAATTTGGAAACCATTGCCTTATTAATGGCACCGCCTGAACTATAGGATTTTCTCTGCTGTCAGCATTGGAGCCAATGCGATCCTACAAAAATAAATCTGTATCTGTGCGATAATTACAGACAAATAGGTAGAAAATTGGAATATTTACTTTCGCTAGATGTTTAGAGACTCCAAATAGTAATATTGATTGCAATCCTTTAGAAATTAATGGCTGTAAATCCTCGTGCAATCGATTAATACCATAACGATGTACACCAGGCATACTTTTGATCGGCTCCTTGTCATTTTTATTATCGCTAGAGGAAGTATCAATCAATGATTACAAATACTTTTATTCCTATCCATAATAACCTTTTTATAGATCAATCATTAACATAACATAAGTAATGCTATATTATGTAATACAAGTTATAATAATTATTCAATAATTTTATATAATTGATTATATTAAAAAAGATAAATAACATATAGAAATATTTTATACTACTTTTTTTTTTTATAGAAATAGCTAGACATTACATACCGAAACAGACATTATCACAATTATTCGAATGGGCAGGTTATGTAGCAATACTTACGATACAAAGATTGGGTACATAAGATTATTTACAGTCATTTCTACGTTTGGAGATTGCCATAGTCTTAAAACGGGATGAAAAATACCACTATGAAGCATATGTTTAGGATTAACTTCTGACATATTTTATATTTATGTATTATAATTTCTCGTCGCTCTAAATATAAATATCATTCGAACACTGCAAACCACCTGCAAGGTTTCTTCTTTTTTCCGAACTAATTTCATCAGCCTACTGCCCTTAAAGTTACAATTTCTTATCATAAAACATTTCAATATTGTAGAAATATCCTTTTTCCTCTCTAGCGTGATATAATGTATGAATCAATTTATATACAGGAAAGAAATCAATCGGTTACTATTAAGTCAGAAAATTTCGCTATTTAATAAGAAACCCGTGAAGGCAATAGAATTTTTCGAATAAACCGCCCAAATAGTGTTTGAGAGATGAATTACCTAGATGACGACACTTCAATTGTAAACATGGCAAGAGACAAACAACAAAATTTGTTCGTAATTATTTTTATTTCTCTATTTCTTATTTCCATTACTGTAGAGTATGTTTTTTTTTTTTAATGAGGAAATACCTTCATTTATATAATAAAAATACATCGCACTGTTAATTTTCGATTTTTCCTCAATAAGTAATGTTTGCTCTTTATATTGAATAACGAACGAGGATTAATTACTTATTTCGAATTTCTTTTAAAAAAAAAAAAACATACTTTACAATTATAAGAATAAAAAAAAAACAGAAATAAAATTTAAATAAAAGTCAAACTTGTCCGAGTGAAACTCGATGCAGTGACTTGCTGATCATAAGTTTAAAGCGTTGTAGCTTGCGCAGTTGTCGTCTCAAACAAAATTCTAAAGAATAATAAAAATTCATAAAAGTCAATCAATAAACAATATCCAACGGTTAGAAATATATAATTAAGAATATACCTATCAATAGATTTGCTATACCTATATTTACTATGAAAGCATTTAAATGCCACCCTCGATTTAAAGTTTTGACGTTTTTTCCAATTTCCAATAGAAATCCAGATATTCCGGTTGTTAAGATCGTTTTCTCGCGTCGCAAAAATGAAAGACATGTAAGCGGAGCGCATGACGATACAAGAGGTATCACGAAAGAAGTATTTGTCGTCATCACCTAGAACGCTCATTGGTTGGAAATGACGTAAGTAATATCCAATGAAAGTACAGGAAATAAGTAAAGATTGTCGGTAAAACAGTAAAAGA
The DNA here is from genome assembly GCF_010416935.1 of Polistes fuscatus. Classification (NCBI taxonomy): domain Eukaryota; kingdom Metazoa; phylum Arthropoda; class Insecta; order Hymenoptera; family Vespidae; genus Polistes; species Polistes fuscatus. The sequence continues at coordinate 7,415,734 of NW_025112997.1, read as the reverse complement.
TCCGATGATAACTTACCATAAGTATTTACCGACCGTCGATATCTTACTGTTTTACCGACAATCTTTACTTATTTCCTGTACTTTCATTGGATATTACTTACGTCATTTCCAACCAATGAGCGTTCTAGGTGATGACGACAAATACTTCTTTCGTGATACCTCTTGTATCGTCATGCGTTCCGCTTACATGTCTTTCATTTTTGCGACGCGAGAAAATATCTTAATTACGCAAAAATCTAGATTTCTATTGGAAGTTCGAAAAAACATCAAAACTTCGAATCCGAGGGTGGTGTTTAAATGCCTTTCATAATATATATAGGTGTAGTGAATGAATTGGTAGGTACATTCATTAATGTTTCCCCACACAAGCTATATTAGAGATATTTCTTATTAACTTTTATGGTCTTATATTATTTCCAAGAGACTATAGAAACAGGTCGAAAATCTAAATGATAATAATTCATTATTAAAAATTAAAAAAATAATATCTTTCATCGGTGACTTATATAGGACATTAAACTATGACGAATATTTAGATAATAATTGTTTCTATAACATATTTAAAAGAATTCTTTTCATGTCACACTATTCCTAGAAGTCTATAGAATACATCAAGCATCTAAAAGTGTTTTTAATTCATTACTGATAGTTAAAAATGTTGTACTTTACTTCAGATATATATAAATAAAATACGATAATGCAAATATTTTTTGATATTAATTAATAATTATTATTAATATTTAATGTACAATCGTGATATGAGATCGTTTTACAAAATTACAACGGATTTGTTACAATATTGAGTTAAGAAATTTGACTGGACTTTATATAAAAGATACATAATAAAAAATTGTATTTTCTATCTTTATTTACAAATCACGCGAGGGGAATCGAGTATACACAAAAATATTATTTTAAAAGAAATTTTGTTTACAATCTATTAAACTAAACGACGAACCAACTGTGTATTATTTAATGTTGCTCAATGTATAATAATGCAATTTGTTTTTCCACGATAATACAGTTTCCTTTTTTTTCTTTCCTGATTTTGAGCCATTAGAATATTAATTTGTTTTTTCTTTTTTACGAAATTACATAGTAAACCTATAAAGAAAAATAAATCATTTGTTTGTTCAACTATTCCATGCAAAATTAAAAAACCTATAGAGTATTCTCTGTAGTGTATTTTTTAAAAGATGTTAGAGATGTTCTACTGTTTCTTTTCTATCATCGTACCCACGAAAAGCTATCGTACCCTCCAGTCAATCATAAAAAATACGTGAAAAACTTTGATGCTCAATTGAATTTGATTTTCTGTTAATTTTATTCTCTAACTTTTTAGTATTGTGCTAGTAAGACATTTTTTCAATCATTTATATCAACGACATTGTTGCTATGACAATCTCTTAGATAAAAAAAAGTAGTTTTCTTTATATTATTAAATGTCAGTCAATGCATAATAATGTTTTCAATTACCCAGTACAATGTTCGACAATACATTTTGTACACGTGAAGAATTGAACTGCCCATTAAAATGTATTTCAAAGTGATGTTGAAATTTGTAATAATTAAGAGGCATTCCTTTTTCGTATTTTTTGATAGGATATTTATATCTCTGATTCTTTCCCAATGTAAATAAAATTTTGCACAGTCTTCCAAAATCTTTCATGATGATGGTATTGTTGGATCGTACTTATCTTTGTTGAAGGTAATGCGCTCTCCCTTCCAGGGTAATGATTTAACGCCTACGCTAAAAGCATTAATTTATTAATGCTATTAAAACAATTATAATAATTACATATATTTTATATAGTTACATAATTTATATGCATGTTTATATATATAAAATATTTCTCTTTTACCATATATTCAAACATTTTTGCGTAAGATCGAGGTATTATATTGCATTTACGCTAAGACACAAGTCCAACACTTCTTTTACGATATAATTTAGTGAAATTATATCAACGCATTGATAAGATTGTCAATTGAGAACATTACCGATTTTATATTTCTGAGTATAAAAATAAGTTATAGTATTAATAATTTTTAGGATATATGTACAGTTATAGTTACATCTTCAAAATATTACATATACCACAGCCAAATGAGTTGTACAAAATAAGATGTATATAGTATAGTATAGTATAGTACAGTATAGTTAGTTTGTTGTTCCCTTTATAAATAGTGCTCAATTCTCAAGATGTAAATATCTATCAATTATAAATAATAATAAAATTTGTTATGTTACAAGAGAAAAAAACTCGATCAACTTTTCCAATCATCGTTACCTACGCTTGTGCAATATTTCCATAAAAAATATCAAATGCAACTGACGCTACGATATTTGATTTCATTGTCTAATGTATTAAGATAAATACCACATCGCCTTATTTTATGAATCTCTGGACAAGTATAATAGATTATCAATAATGCAAAAAAATATGAAGAAGTTAGAAAGTTGATAGTAAAAATATTTCAAGTTATATATTTGTGACTTTATGTGTGAACGTTTGACTTTTACGCGTTTAAAATTGAAACTAGAAGAATTTGTCAATTAGTAGAAAATTTCTTGTGTAATCCTAATGATTCATGATTACTTTTATACGCATTTCAATTGAAAATCTCTCCATCATATTTTGTGGCACAGCTTATTATTATCAATCAAAGATTAGTCAATAGAAACAACCTTTTTTAAGATTTGTCACTATCTAGTATTGATTTGGTAGTAACTTGGAGGGGTACTGAAAACAGTTCTTCCCATGGCGATTGTATTGAATTAATGACAGCCTCGGCAGCACCTACAGAAATAAACTCCAAGCTCCATGTTTCTTCCGAGCCTGCAATCTCGTTTAGGAAATTTAAAACCAACATCGTATCGCAGCGTTCCTAAAATTATTTTCATTTCATTCTACGTGGAAAATGTTAAGTGCACATATCGAATACTCGTTGCAATAATAAATTTGATTTGGAGAGAGAGAGAGAGAGAGAGAGAGAGAAAGACAAGGTTTACTTACGATTCCCATTAAATTACTCATAGTTTGTTCTTTTAATATTACTGGCACTACTTTAGTATTTGGTAAAAGCCATTGCATATTATCCTCTAATATTATTAAGGTAGATGCTGTTATTAAGAGTCCAGAGTACTTGGTCATCATAGTATTATTATGACATTTCAGTACCGCAGAAGAAAAGAGCGCTAGAATTCTAACAGTATCATCACCATTTTCATCTTTTTTAATACCTGATAATAAACTGTGCATTAAAGTACTGCAATGTTCTGGTACAGAAAATTCGACTTCGCAACTAGCAGGTAGCGGAGGGTCTGTTGATAAATATATTTCAATAATAAACGTAATATACGTTAGCATATATAAACGTAACATATTAATATTTCTCCGTTACCTGTTATATAAAATAAAAAATTCGATGTTCTCTGAAAATCTTGTAATATGCATAATAAACCAATGCTGACGTACTCTTCGTTCATTGTTATTGACTGTTGTAACTCTACTAGAACGCCTTGTTTAAAAGGCAATGCAGCAATAGATCTCAATTTATCTATTGTCCAGCTACATTCTTTGTGTAACCAACGCTGAGGGTCCTCCCTGTTTTATAGAATATCAAATATATTTGAGAGAAAATATTTGTAAAAGTGTTAATACATAAAACCTAGATAGTAGAATATCTCCCTACCCTTCTGGTCCATCAATTTTAAGGATATAAACCTTCGATGTAGATAAAACTAAACATCCTGGAAATACTTCCTTTAGACCGTGCATCAATATATCGGCCTAAAAATATGAATATTAACGTTAGAATTGAAATAAACAATGAATAATACAATTACTAATTATAAGTAAGATTAAGATACCCTAAGAAGAAGAGCAAGTTCTTCGCTTTCGTGTTCAAAGACGTTTAGAATGATATGAAGCTTCACTCTATGATCAACACTACTGAAATCCGTATAAGAATATTGCACGCTGCTATTTAAAGAGTTTATTTCTTCCTCAGTCTTTATTAGTAAAGATTTATTACTTCCTATTTTGATACTTTGTAAAAGTTCTGAAAATCAAAATGTTTGTAATTTGTAATGCATCATTTACACTAGAGTCAGTCAGGTAAACGTCTTTGAATACCTCCAAGCATCGTAGATATATTTGCTACGGGTACAGGTTCTTTTCCAGAATTGATTTCGTTATTATTACATTTTTTAACGTTTCTATTTTCGTACGCTGTGCAGATGCTATCAGTTAAAGAACCTAAAACAGGACAAATATCAATAATAAATATATATATACCAGTAAATTACGTAACAAATGAATAATGTAAAATGCATATAAAAATATAAACCTGAAGAACTACTTTCAGTTAATCCAACCATAACCGGACCAATTGCATCCGTAACTGTTAAAAGCGAAGGAGCAATGCTTACGGATCTTTCTTCCGACGATCTCTTCCTATTAGGAGTTAAATTAGCTCTGCAGATAAGAGACAATAAGTATATTATTTTTCTTGTTCGTTTCTTTGTTAAGGAGTAATATCGCAATTGCGCGCATAGATATGATTGCGATTGCAACCATAGATTCGTTACTATTTACTAACTTTGAAGCTTCGTCCAAAACTTCGATACTACTTTGACTTGGATTACTAAGAATTTCTATATCACTTTCGTACTTTTTAATTATGGCACTTATCGAAGGCGTGGATTCTCTTGATTCTTCTAAACTAGTTGCTGAGCCTGTTGATATAATAATAGATATTTAATAATGATTAACGATTAATGAATAACGAATAATGAATAATGTATGGATTATTCTCTTGAGTTATAACAAATCTTGTTGCTATTATTTCGTGACTATACAAGTAGGAAATATAAATATATGAAGAAAATGTGAATACATCTGCAGTTATATATAATGACAAGATATGTTACCTCAATAAAATTAAAGCATCGCTTAAAGATTTGAAAGGATCGATTAGAGAGGATGAGTTGATATATAAGCTTTCATGTTAATATAGTTATGAAGTGAATGAGTGCTTATGTTACAAGTATATGAGCTATTGTATATATATAATCTTTGATATATAAAATAATTCATTTTATCTTTTTATTAATGCTTATATTTATTAGTGGATATGTATATTTTTTATACTTGTAACATTGAAAGATATCTAGTGTGCACTTGTGCTTTCATGATAAATGTTTGAAAGTATAGAGTGCTATAATATATATATATATATTATTGTGGCTGAGCTTACAGCAGATTTGGGCTTGGGGGTGAGAGTCGTAGTGCACCAGAGAAGTGCTGACGGATATAGCTTCACCCTCCGTTCCACCTGCACCTGGATTAGTATGTTATATTCCCAGTTAACAATTAAATGTACTGACAGGCAATCATTGACATGACATTTGCATTCTGCTAATTCATCTCGATATTATTTTACTAGAGATTTACTTTTAATTGCTATATTAAATTCATTTCTTCTTCTAGCCAAAATTTAATATGTTATTTAATTGCATAGAAAAAAGCTTAAAAAAATAATTGTTTTTAATATATGTTATATGTGTATCTCATTGTTATCGCTATAATATGTAACACGCACAACGATAGAAACAAAAATTATGAATATTATAATGATTTACAACATCTAGACTTTGTTAAAAAAGAACTCTGCTTTCTTTTCGATTTGTATGCAATTAGAAAAAATCTCATTCTAACAATCACATTGTACAAAATATATAGTTACCGATACTAGAAGTAGATTCAGAATGTTGCAAATTAATTATTTCAGACATTTCCATAGATTTATTGTTTTTGTGCGCTGGAGTTTCTTCACTTTTAGAATGCATTTCGGAAAATTCATTCATCTCTATAACTAATGTACTCGCGCAAGTAGGACATTTCAATTGCTTCATACCTAAAAAAAATATTGTCTTTTTCTATGACTCTATCTTAAGAAGATTTTTGCGTTATTATAATGACATACCAATTGCAGATCTAAGAATGATAGCTGCATGTTCCTCGTCATCCGAGAAATGCGTCGAACACTTCATGCATTTATAAACTTTTAATAGTATAGGGTGTGCACTCATCTTTTCACTGATCGTTGACACGATTTTCTATTAGTAAAAGAAAAAATCAACAAAAGTTAGAATACAAATGAGTATACAAAATGAATAATGAATAAATATTAATAGTAAAATAGTGTCTTCGTGCGATAAGACTTACTTTTGCGTCTTCCAATTCTATAAAATATCTTCTGTTCTGTTTATCTTTACGTTTCGTATCGAATATAATGTCCACCATAGGTATTTCACCTCTTCCTAATACGCACGATAGAACAGATGCTGCCGACCAAGAATTTCTGACTATTCCACTTGTAGTATCTCTTTCCTTTATATCGCTGCAATTTAATTGAATAAATGCCAAATGAAATGTATGTACATGCATAAATATAGTTAATAAAAAATGAAATGAGATATTTACTCGGCCGTTAGTTCTAGAAATAATTCTTCCATTTCATTAGAATTTTTCCTGTTTTGTACTAGATACAGATCACCCTTTTCTGTGCACAAAACGATAAGAGTTATTATTTGAAATAATTACAAATAACAAATTATATATGCATTATTAATAAATAATACCTAATTCGAGATCAAACAAAGGATTGATTTCAGGAGGATTTTCAAGAGTAATTGTCAAATTGTCATTATTCGGTGCTTCGTTATCGGATGCTTCGTTATCGTGTGTTTCTTCTACTTTATCAGCATTTCCATTGTCATTGCAATTTACGACAATAGGATTGCTTAAATTTTCTGAATTAGTATGATTCGAATCCTTATTATCTATCAAAGATGTTATATCAAGATTGTCTTCGGATAATATTGAATTTGTATCGACGAGATAATTAATCGTAGGTGATGGTGATTGCAAACCCATAATATCTTGAACGAAGGTCCCAGCTTGACTGCTTAGCCAGTTTGCTTTGCCAAATTTCTCTCGCAATGCCAATATTTGTTTCTTCGTTTCTATGTTTGATTGATGTTTTTAAAAATAGGAATAAATATATTTCATAAATAAGGATGCGATAGTTTAAATATACATTTGACTAAATTCAATATTTTTACCTAAGTGCGAAGAAGATAATACTTCCGATTTATTCATGGAATCCTTTTTTTCCTGGTCTTCTTCCGCGATAACAGCTTCTTTTACGTTTGTCTTTTTTCTACTTTTTCCTACAGCGGTAAAATTTTTCTCCCCTCTAGCGTTTATATTGGAAGTCTGGGGGGTTTTTATTAAGAAATCTTTAGAAACATAAGAGTCATTGGATGAAAATGTATTATTGGAAGTAGTTGAATCTGACAAAGAAACAAAATTGTCTCTCGATACGCTAGACTGCATGTTTCTAATTGGAAAAACACGGTTGTCTTCTACAAGCAGTCTTTCCGATTTTGACAATGGCCAATGATCTAAGACAAACTATAAAAAAAGAGCGATTAAGTAAGGCTACAAGTAATATACCTTTACCTATACACCTTATAGAACTTACCTTGTTATCGATTAAACATGGATGTAAATGTTTAATGGATAACAATCTATGTTTTGGATGATATGACAATGGATTTCCTTCCAAAGATAGCCATAGCAATGCTGACATCCTTTCGATAGGCCACAAGACAGAATGTTCCGTTAAGCAGTTGAATGACAAGTCAATCTCCGTTAAACACTCCAATCCTTGTAAGCCTATAGAAAAAGAAATATTTTATTTTCATAACTCAAGTTGAATATTAAATGAATAGTAGTAAACGGTAAATTAAACGTACCACTGATATCTTCGATGAAATTATTTTTTAAAACTAATATTTGAAGAGAATGCATTGTCGATTTATTAAAAGCAGGAACCGTTTCCAATTTGTTATATCCGAGATTAAGATATTTTAGATTAGGCAAGCAATCGAGTTCTCCTGCATTGTTTAGTAAATTATGACTCAAATCTAATATTTGTAGCCATGGCGTAAGTTCAAAAGATCTGTCTAATTGTTCTAGAGCATTGTGAGGCAATGATAAGTGCCTCAAGGAACCCCAAACGAATCCTGCTCCGGCATCTCCACCACACGTCGCTAGAAAAAGAAGAACAATAGCGATTCGTGTTAAAAAGGCATAATGTGCTAGACGTCGATAAAAATATTGTTATATGTAATACCTAATAATTGTGCTACAGTAGTAATGCCCTGTCTTCCAGCACACGTAATGCTTTCTAATTGGCCTCTTATTCCTTGTATTCCTTTTACTAAATTAATACTAACTTTTTTTAACTCCAAATATTTCAAGCTTCTAAATTTGGTAATATCAACATGTACTTTGGCATTAGCCGCCGAGTAATGAGTCAGCTTTAGACCGATTGTTTTCTGTACAAAGTCATGCAAAAATTTCAAATCTCTAAATAAGTCTATTTTGGAACTATTGCAAACTTGAAATGAAGATTTCAAATCTTCAGCATCGTCCACGATCAATGAAAATGCTTCATTTAAGTTATAAAGTAATGTAGTAGATAAAGATAACTTGCTCGATGCACTTAGAACTTTATCACCATTTTGACGAAGAAGTTTGACTAAATCCATTATCTCCGGCATGCTGGATAGGCGTTGTAGATTACTCGTTGATTCTGACATTTTGCTCATTGTCTCACGAATTTCATTACTTTTCTTAGATTCAAAATAGAATTGTTTATATATATATCACGTATATTCAGAGCCGAGGATTAGAACACATGGGCTTGACACTTGCATTGCCAGCTAAATTACAACTATCCCCAACTATTTCCTACAGAAATAAATATTATCTTCATTATCTAATGTATATCTTATGGTTAAATATACGTCATGATCAAATGTATAACAAAATGAAAATATACGCTATATTAAACTGTCCAATCGTTATATAAGCATGATACGAGTTTAGAATATACGTATATACGATTGTTGGAAATATTTCTTATTTCTAGTACGTAATAAAAAATGGAACATTTGTTGCTTTTCACAGACACCATGGTTATGAACTGTTTATAAACTCTCACACGCTCTTTCTTTCCTTTTCTCTCTCTCTCTCTCTCCCTCCCTATCTGCTTCCATGTCTATGCCTCTCTCACTTTGTTTATAAATGTCAATGAATTAATCTTATCGAATTATTTTTCTATGATAGTATATAAAAGTACATACATATATTTGAATAATTTCTTACCGTAACAGTAACCATTAGGATTGTGAAAAATTGATGAGAGGAATACAAAATAGAAATCATCTAAGCAATACTATTACTACGCTAGTTTGAGAGATTAGACATAACATAAAGTATAAAAAAGATAAAGAAAAGAGGGGGCGCTATAAGAATTTGTCAAAAGACCACATCATTTTCTTAACTCTCTTATGATTAACTTATATTATGTTAAATATATTATCAATTTATATAATAGCTTAGATAAACTTCGATTAAACAAATAAAATGATATATACAGACGAATTTATTAAAAGGAAAAATATCTATATAATCAACCTAATCGGTTTCTCATCTTGGTATAAATTTCCCGCTCTTCGAAGAATTTGATTACGTAGTAGAAAATAAGAATAATACTAAGCTACTCGTCCAATAGAAAGATTTCATATTTTTTACGAAAAATTATTCTAAAGTATAATTGTTAAATTGTATATTTTGTGGATGTATTAATATTAAAATATAATTGATGACGTTCTCTTATTATTTTGACTTTACTATATCAATGTGAGAAAGAAAAAGTACCAAGAAATATCGTATTTCAATCTGAATGAATTTTGCAACCAAGTATTCCATCTGGTAACTTTATATTTTTAGTCGGACATTTTCTTCATAAACCGCCTCGCAACTGGCGTGTTTAATCTTTGCTAGTTGAAAGGATAAAGGTTATTCTTACGAAGAAATGGCACAAACAATAGATATATTTGTCGAACAAAATTATGAAGCCGTAATATCACGCTTAACAACAATTCTTAAGACAAATTCCGACGAAGCAATCGCCCGCGATGATATTTTCAAAATTGGATTATCAGGTGATTAGTATATTTCAATTTACAAACCGTTTTAAGAATCTCTGTTCCCTCTCTCTCTCTCTCTTTCCTGATTTCCTTAATACGTATTTTAATTAGATTGTATAGCAAAGGTTTTTAAATGAAAAAAAAAAGAATATAATATTAGCCTATCTAGATAATTACAATGTGATTCTTTAATAGTAACTATTCTCTAAATACATTATTTTTAATGATATTTGAAGATTTATTGATTGAGATTTATAATTATTAGGAGGATCTTTTGTAAATATATTGGTAAAGACTTTACCCAATGTTTCAACCGATTGGAGCAAATGGCGTTTTTTTTTCTGCGATGAAAGAGTCGTCCCTTTTGAAAATGGAGAATCTACGTATGGATCATATAAAACAAGTCTTATCGGGGTAGTTCCTATAACTGAAGATCAATTTATCAAAATTGATCCTGAACTTTCAGGTATATATTAATGTTTTTCATTTGTCTTTGTATATATGTGTTCATGTTCATATTTGTAATTCATCTGAAAAATTTCTTTATTCTATCTAATTGACTTTTTCTAGCCGAAGAAGCTGCAAGGGATTATATAAAAAAAATGTCTGTCTATTTTCCACCTGATAGTTTACCAAAATTTGATGTATTATTATTAGGATTGGGACCGGATGGACACACGTGTTCTTTGTTTCCCAATCACAAACTTCTGGATGAAACAAGTTTATGGGTTTGTCCTATTAATGATTCTCCTAAGCCTCCATTATCTAGGATTACATTCACATTTCCTGTTATTAACAATGCTAGAGCATGTGTTTTTGCTGTATTAGGAGATAGCAAAGCAAAAATAATCAAGGTAAATATTATATAACTTTATTATGAATTAATTTTCAAAATTATATTTTTTTACAATGCATAAGAGTGCACGCGTGCATAAAAATCCTGTTAAATTTGATCATTTTATACTTTTTGCATGGCGTTTCGTCTAATTCTAGAAAATCCTGAAAGATAATGAAAATTTACCAGCTGCTCGGGTCGAGCCAACCAATGGTTCCTTATATTGGATTTTAGATGAAGAAGCAGCTAAACTTATGGACTAAATTTCAAATTAAAAAAATGGATAAGATATTGATTTAAGTGTTGTAACATTCCATGTTGTATTTTTCTTCAATGCTCGCCATGCTCTACGTTTTTTGAGCTTTTTATTTTGTATACGCATACAATTTGCATAAAATAAGATCTAATTAGATAGAAACTTTACAATTAAACTGTTAATAATTCTAAATGGCCAATATTAATTTTTATTTATTTTACATAAAACGTCTAATTTATTTTGTTGTTATTATTATTATTATTGCTGTTGAATTTTTGTTGCATCATTGATATGTTGAATTTAGTTATTTCAGTGACAGAAAACGTACGTAGAAATAATATGCCGATAATGCATATTCTTAGATCAGTCCTATGCCCAATTAAATTTCTGTCTTTGAAAAGATTAATGCGTATTATGTAAGTAAACAAGAAAAGAAAGAAAAAGAAGAAAAACAGAAAAACTATTATCATCTTGAGGGAACATTCAATTTATGAAACATTTGTTCTTTGTCATATGCTGTAATTGATATATCTTTCAAATTTAGGTGTACAATGCATATTTCTGCATTGTTGTAATAAAAAGATTGTTATATTTTACATCTAAGGTAGATTACACGCTGAGTTGCCTTATGCACCGAGGCTTAGGATATAATAAACATGCCGGAATGTGAATTAAAAATGAAGAATCTAGTCTGCACCGTCTACCTATTTTATTATCCATTTTATATATATTAAGATTAGCGGCCTTTGAAAACGAAGGATTTTATGCAAGTCTTGAAAATTTTTCTAAAAAATTTATTTCTCATGGAAATATATATGTATATAAATATATACTCTTTACAATGATGCATAAGTTATCGAATAAAAACATCGATATAAATAAAATTAATATAAAAAATCAGGCTATTGGTACTCAATTAAAAATGATTAATATTATATATATAGACGAGTCTTCCTAATTCCTATTTAGAAATTTTATCATTACATTTTAAACTGGGATTTTAACGAAGATTCAATTTATCAACTTAATTTTGTATTCAAATAGATTTCGAATTATGTGAAATTACTTACTTTTACTTTATAACGCAAGAAGGAGTTTATTTTTCAATTTTAATAATAATCGTAATACTATTTGGATACAGAATTAAATGGAATAAATGAGAAGTACTGAGGTAAACGGCATTGTATTTGATTGACAGATCACAAATAATATTCTTTGGTGATTTATATATATATATGTACGTACGTATGTTCGTACATATGATCATTTTTAAATAGCAGGAGATAATATCTATATACATCTCTGCATACTTGTAAAAAGAATAGCACGATCTAATATGTGTGTATTTATGAATTGCACTCGCCGTAAGTCAAATATTTTACTAACGGACCATTTAGGAACTAAATTTTTCTAATTATTTGTAAATTATATTTATTTTTACTAAAAATAGTTATATTCCGGTGTACATGAATAAAGTGGAATAAAAAAAGTGAAAAAAAAAAAGAATAAAAAAAGAATAAATAGAAAACCAATTAATCTTGCGTCGCATCCTTCATTAACAATCAAGTCAGTTTCATTGTTGTACTAAAAAAATATGTATGCGCTAAGCATTTAAAAGCATTAAGATTCTCTGCATTACATTTTAACAAAATCATTCTTCTTTTGATTCTTTTCCAATGATTTACAATGACATATAAATATGCAATAATTACGTTTTTGTTTAAAGATAACAATATTCACACGTATAAAGTGCTTGTAGTGTAAATGCTACAGCCTGTATTCAAACTAAAGCAGCCTAATAAATTGAAGCACATCTGTTTACATTATTTTTCGTACATAAAACTAACATTGATTTTTTATTTACGTATTTACGCAAAACTCGCTGTGTCATGCCTCGAGATTCTTATCATTGCTTTTCAATTATTTTCCACGTTCAAATGAACAAAAAAGCAGAAATATAATAAAACATATAGATGCCCAGCAACAGAAAAACCGAAGGGCTCTAGCTTCTTTTCAGTCAGTCTTATTAAATTCTCCTCCCAAATTCTCGTTTTCCACGAGTAGTTATCGAAGGATAAAATAAACACGCGGAAAACAAAGAAATTAAGGCGGGGCGGCGACGTAACTGAAGATATAATATAAAATTAAAGAAGAGCAAGTGTTGTTGAGTTGTCTTTAAAACATTCTTTTTTTTTTAGATGCCTCTAATGTAGAACATTTTCTGCACTTTCATATAATATTTAATTGTACACGCTTATAATACATATAATATACACAGCTTGTTTGAAAAATTATTAATTAGGGAATGAAAAGTTGGAACAAATGTGTGTGTGTGTGTGTTGCATTTGAAATTATAAATAAAGAGCACTGAGCTCAACGAATAAATCAATACACTAGTACAAACTGAAACATAGTTTTTGTTAATATATGATTCAATGTAAGACATAGTAATACATCATGAATAATTTCTACTTGACTCAACGTTCAGATATATTTGAGATTTTTCTCTAGTTCATAATCTTGTTATACGTTGAATCATAAACATAGCTTATAATCATATTTTTATCACAGCATATAATTAATATTATTAACATAATTGGATTCTTATATTAACCAGAATCATTTCTCGTGTAACATTTAAATGTACTTTGAAAACAAGTTTAAATAATATTTTATTTCAAGGGAGATTAATAGCACAATAAAGGAAATGAAAGGAAATGAAAGAAAACCAATAGAAATAAACATGTACATAAAAGGAACTGACTTTTTATAGTATCAATACTGACTGTCAACATTTGTAGATGTTTAAAATAATGAAATATAATGAATTTGTCCAAAAAATAAAAAGTCAACTAATTATTATACATACTAATACTTTAGCACAAACAGAATATTTTGTACTGTTGGTTTCTCCTTTTTTTTTTTCAATGAAAGTCGACAAACTTTACGAATATAGATATTCTTTTTTTTTGAGATTTTCCTTGAAAAAAAAGCAAATTTACTATAAAATAAAACAAAAAAGTATTTGACTTGCCTCTTTGTTTTAAGATAAATAACGTCTTACAAATGCACCACTCCCTACAGCAATTTCACTTGTATTGTCAACTATATTTTTCTGTTTTTTTTTTCTTTTTCTATCGTTTCCGTCAGCTTTTATATTTTTATTATTCGATAGTTGCACGTTTGACTAACGTTTCATTTTCCTTTTCTTCGTTTTCAATAATTGTTGGATGACCTGCGTGACGGAGAAGCTTCGAGTTTTTAATAAATAAGCAATGTAAGTGAAAATGAACGAGAGAGAGAGAGAGAGAAAGAGAGAGAGAAATAGATAGATAAATAGATAGAGACCGGTAACGGTAAATTACACAAGGTGCAAATCCGATGGTCATTCGAACTTTTACCGAAATATCTCTTACACGATTATAATTAGGGAATAATTTAATTAAATTAATATCTCCTAGTGTGTATATTTATCACGTCATGTTAACACCAAGTGCCTGTCTGAAATGCTCGTATACTACATAACTAATCGATACAGCCGGAGCTACCTAGAATAAGAAATATCTTATTTAGTCTATTTAAGATGTGAGAATACATGCGTGACTTCGATTTCAAGATCTTACCTTAAGAAAATTCGGAGTTATTCCTCGATACAAACCACGAATACCTTCTCTCTTGAGAATATCTTTGAAAACTCCGATCATGGTATTCGCGTCACTTCCCGTTGTTATTTCGGCTTGTAATTTAGTTCTGACTAGAGCTAACGGATACGAGCACACTTGACCTGCAGTGCTGGAAGCTGTACCGCACAACAAAAGCACCCAAAAAGCTGGTTGCTCGTTTTTCGTATGCGTTCGTAAATAACTATTTTTTAGTGTCTGCGAACAAATGATGAACGTCGTTATTATTATTGTTATGAAAATCGTGCCAAATAAGAGAAATCTAGTGAACAAATAAGTCTTCATACCAATTGAAACTAGGAAGAAAATGTACTTACTTCGTATACAGCCAAATCAATTCCAGCGTAAGGAAGAATTCCAATTAAATTGGGAATGTAGCCTCTATAAAAAGATTTCCAACCACCTTGCTTGTATATCTTATTTGCTGCGTCGATTACACTCGAGAACTCACCCGTTTTACGAAGGGCCAGTCTCGTTTTGAGTACCTGAAACGCGGAAAATACGGCGATAAATGATAAACGATTCATTCATTTCGATTAATACTGCGGTAACAAACAAATAGTTCTAAAAGATGAAAATGTGGTCTTTGTACCTCGAGAGGATATATAGCAGATTGACTAATACCACCGGCCATAGATCCAGCCACGAATCTCTCGTAGAGTCCAAGTTCTCTAGTGTCATTGCCTTTGATAGCTCTCTTTACTTGTTCGTAGGCCATGAACTTTAGGGCAGTCTCTGGTCCTATTTTAAGTACGTTTATACCGTTCCCTCTCCACAAACTTGTAACACCACCTTCGCGTAACATGTACCTGAAGCAACTGCTAATGTTACAATGCCGTGTTCCATGAACCTAAAATAATAGAGTCGTGTGCTTTATCTGTGTTCTTACTAGTATTTAGACTACCTTTGATTCGTACCAAACGAATAATAAATTAAGTAAAAAAGATTAATAATGTCAAAATAACATATAACAAAATAACATACTTGGAGGTAAACTTTAATCCTATCCAAAGGTGCTGTGCACGTTCGTGAAACTCCACCAGCGATACCACCAGCTAACAAATGTCGCCACCACATTCCTGAGACCATTTCACTGTTCGTGAAATCATCGGGAACTCCCATATCCTCTCCGATATCCATGTACTGTAAAATTCAAGAATCCGATAATAGAAGATACGTGCATGTATATAATGTGTATATGTATATGTATATTATTTCTACATATTTTTTCTTATTTATAATATGATTAGTATTTAATGAACCAACCGAAAGGGTCATTTCCGACGATCGTAAGTGGAAAACCATGTAAATTATGAAGAAAAATTTCAATAAATTACACATAATGACTGTTTCGTTTATTACACTAATTGTAAGATAGACGTAATTTGCAAAATTTCTCCCCATTTCTATAGCTAATGTTAACAAAATCGTACGGAAATAGTGTCATCTTGTTCAATTCTTCTCTCTCACTTTCCTTTCTTTTTTTTTCGAAAAAAAGCAAAATAAATATTTCATTTCCGTGACTTTCTATTTAACGATGGTTTAATATGATCTTCGTTATTTAATATAGTATACTATACATCGTCTCGACGAAAGATGTTTATTTTAGTTGTAAGGTAATATCAAAGAAATCGCTGCTTATATAAAATTTGACATTTAAAAAGAATTTTTGGAAGGAATCATCAAGTTTTCACTTTTAAGGCCAACATCCATTTACAATATAGGACATGTTTATCTACCAATTTCGACAAATTATTCATATTAGCAAAGCGAATCGTTCAAATTCTGTAATTGGTAAATATAGGAAAATTTGCCGAAAGTCTAGACGAAACGCAAATGTTTAAAGAATCTTCATCGTTGATCCAAGTGCACGCGCGCGGTTGCCTGCGACCACCACGTGATTCGTCGTATACTCTTCGCATTTATGTGTCTATAGCCGCAAATAAATATATCAGGCGACCGTTCTCGTTATTTCTTCATTTATATTCAAATCAAATCTTGGACGTAAATGGAAATAAAATATAATGCGACGCTATGAGATGTAGCTAGAAAAAAATCACTTGGCTTGTTTCCTAATCGAGCTCAAAGGGTAGTACTTAACTTTATATAGAATTCGAGCAATATATCACTATCCAAATTATCAAGATTCTCCATAATGTTCTTCTTCTTTTTTTTCTTTCCTTCTTTTATTGTTCAACAAGAAAGGAAATGAAATCTCTCGGAAGACGTAGAGTAGCTCAAAGCGCATTCAAAGGACGACTAAAAAGAACGAAACTTGAAAGTCGAATCTTTCATGATGGTGACGAGCGGGCGAATGGCCAAAAACGAATTACTTGGTGTTACGCCCAATGTCGATTTCTACCTTCCTATTCATCTAACTAACTATTTCTCTTTCTCTGTCTTTATACAAATATCTATCCTTCTATCTTTGTCAAATATATCTATAGATCCTTTTTTTCACTTCTGATCACGTGAGACACAACTCGAGCGATTATTTCAAATCTTCTCGAAATCCGGGCAAAACAACGGTGCGAGAAAGGTGGAAACGTTCGAGAACATGTGAAACTTTATAAATTCATTTTAAATAGTACAAAAGAATTCTTTTGATCGCATTAAAAAAGAAATAAAGAAAAAAAAAAGAATTGTAAACACGTAATAATATCGTAAGAAAATCGAGATGAAGTGTCGGATAACGATATCACCTGGCTACTATCAATGACCGACGTATAATTCGATACGCGTGTTAACTATGGCTATCCGTACAGAACAATCTAGAAGTGATATCGCGAGTCTTGAATATAATATCCATGTTTTTCGCGTAAACTATAAAATAACAAGAGTATTAAGAGACGTTGAAGAGTGGGGATAAGGAGGGGGTTTATTCCCCTCCTTGATGGGGGATAAAAAGGACAATAAACGAGATTACATAGGTAGCTTCGGGTTCACATATTTTACATTGACGCAAAGAAAAGGAAAAGCCCCATGGAGCTTTCACCGAACTTTCTACATTTGGCACACCATAGAAATGCACATTCTTCGAAAAGTTCTTGTTTCCACCTCTACAAGCATTCGGCGCTAAGTACGTTACTCTTAATACACAGGAGAAGCACTCACTCGTTGTAAAAGCTCATGATAACCTTGAAGAAATTCTTCGCAGACTTGACACTTGGATGGAATACTTTCTTGTCTTAGCATGACGAATCCCTTGTGATAATCTTTAGGCTTCATGTAAGAAAATCTTGTTGAAGACTATACAAAAAATGAACCAAAATGAACGGCCGGACAAATCTTGCACTTTTTTATTTCATAACTTTTGTTCTTCTTCTTATTAATCTAATAGGAGAAGCGATCAAGAAGGCAATTGCAAAATTGTTGACCCGAAGATCTAACAATCCTACAACTCTGAGCACGTTCTCGTCGCGACTGAGGCTTCCGTTAGCTATAGAAAGGAAGTTGATCACATGCTTTCCTGAGAAATCCCTACTCTTCGTTTAACGTTTATCCCTACTCTTCTCTAACGACTCTCGACATAGTCATGGGTATTGAAAGAGAAAGAGAAAGAAAAAGAGAGAGGGAGGGGAGAGGGAGAGAGAGAGAGAGAGAGAGAGAGAGATGAACGCACATTTCCCTCGCCACTTCGTCTATTGTTAATATCGTCGGAATGAAATTCCACTTGGTCAGGTATTAAAAACGAAGCTAAACTTTGAATTTCATTTTTTCTCCTATACAGACGATCGAATCTAGGGACTACTCTAATGGAGTTGAAGCGAACAACGTGCAGCGAAGAAGAAAGTCATTTATCCGTCTAGAAATCTCTTCTATTTATCATGTTGCAAAAGTATTCTTAAATTTTCCTTCGAGAATTCCCGCGCAAGCTTGATCTGTAAAACGAGATGGTATTATTTTCTTGTCTAAAAAGTATTTAGTTAAGTTAGTAAATTTGGTTGTTTGTAATATTTCCAAAGAAAGTTGTTTTTATTTTAGATAGAATGTGATAAAATGAGATCAAAGGTTCCTTTCACTCGTATCCTGTTCGTGGATAATAATTGGCCACGTAACAGCTGCATATTTTCAGTTGCCTGAAAGAAATTAGACAATTAAAACTCTATTTAATTCTATATAATTCGAGTTAAGAAAAGATATAATAATGGATAATCATATAGACACAAATTAATTATTGGTAATTATACTGGAGTAAAGTACGAGAACATGCGTATACGGTACTTGCAAGTACCCGGAGACGACGCAAGACGATGACCTCGATGGCTTTAGAAATGGCTGACGAAACGATAGGACAAATTTCATCACTTCATGCAAATATTATTTATATTTAGTTTCCTAATGTCAAGATTTTTAATAGAATAGAACATTATTTTTTATCTCTATTTGATAGCTCTTCCTATCTCATTCACACACACAACAGCATAGAGCACAAACAGACAAAGAGCATAGAGACAGAAGAACTCTTTGTACACGTACTTCCTGCATACGTTATCGCTATATGTCGTCATAATTGCACGTAATTCCGACTTTTTCCTCCACCTTCGTGTAATCATTATTACTAAAAAAGGAAAAAGACAATAATTGTTCGGGAAGATTATCTAAATTACGATAAAGTTTTGATCGTCGAGGCATTTCTAATTAGAATAAACAGACACATATCGCTCAACGCTAAAAAATAAATAGCAATAAATAATCATTTTGATAAGACGTTTTAATCAACCATGTTTAAAGTTCACGTTCGAGTGACGACGATGACGATGACGACAACGACGATGACGTAAAAAAAACAATTTTTGTTTTCGAATACATATTGAACAAATAATTCTGAATGATTAGAAATAAACATTAGCAGTAAGATCGTTTAGGATTGTAAAAGAAATCAATGTCGTATGATTTCTAGCTGTATTATATTTAAAGTTCAACAAACTCGAATAAATGAGTTCATCGAAACGGTTGAGATACATCCGATGCACGGAGGAGAAAAAAGTATATAAGCAAGCATATGACACGTAAGAAAAGGAAGGAAGGGAGGAGAGAGAATTAGCGCGCAAGCGTTGTATTCACCTGTCGAAAAATGTACAAGATAAAGAAGGAAGAAAGACAGAAATAAAGGAAGAAACAGCTGGAGATGAGGAAGGTCATATCTAATGACGATTCCTACGTCACAGTCACGGACGAGCCTTCTTCGTCGACGAATCAGCGGCGGCCTAGATTGCAGACGATCATGTTTATGGCACACGTCAAACTATTTCCCCTACTACCACGTTGAGTTTTGATTGGACGAAACGACGATTGTTATGTGTACTACGTACGAGTAATGCGTTAACGCGACGCTTTCGAAAACGCTCTATTGATGAATCATAATAATACATTGTATGCATATGTATTTAAATACGTACAATGCAATTGTTTGGTTTGTTCGATCAAGAAATATAAGATTGTTTAGAGCCTTGGAAAATACTTACGGTAGAATGTCGCCAATATTGTATAAGTTCATGGATATTAGTGCTCGGTGCATACAAGAGGAAATCTCGCCACTCGTTGAAACTTATATTGAGGCTTCCATCTTTGTCCATTCTGCGAATCAATTGTAAAGAGAAACTAAAAGATTATTCCATCCAAATTGGTAATGGTCTAAGGTAGTTCAACGACAAGGCAAATCATTAATACGTCACACTAATTTGTAACATAGGACATCTTACCGTTGTAGCAACTTGGTTGCCTCGCCACGATCCATTTCTATTCCTAAGTCCTTAAATGCTCTTATCAACTCTTCAAGATCGATCTTGCCTATGAATAAAATGACACGGATCAGTAAGCAGTTTGTATTTAGATTTTTAAATTTGTTTTATAAGTAGACTTATTTCATTACCGGAAGGTAATTTACTTGTCTATAGATTGATTTTTGTATCGATCAAATCAGTCATTAGGTATTATGGATACAAAATCGGTTATTAATCGAGTAAATAGACGCATACTCGATAAAACAAGATCAATCTTTTCTCTCACAAGGGCATTACAGCTTACAAAGAGAAAAAAGGAAAAAAGTATTCGTTGAAATGTTAAGAGCATAAATTTGGCACATGACCGTTACAACCAAAGAAACAATTGTATGACTATAGATAATTATTAAAAGTTCTTTACGTGCTAATGTTAAATAACGTTCTATTATATAATATACACACCGTCTCTATTTTTGTCAAGATCAGAAAATTGAAGACGAAGATTTTTTTCGTGCTCGCGAACATAATGTATAAATTCTGCCAAGCTGATGTCACCGCTTTTTGTACTATCCGATCTAGCAAGAAATTTCTGAAAGAAAAAAACAATCATATATTACATATACACATTATCTATATAATATAGATTATATGAAAATACACTTATTTGCAATGATGTGGAATGTAGATGAAATGAAGTTGTTAAAAGCAGTATCACGCTTATTTTTCATTCAAATGGAAGAAAATGGATAAAGTTTTGATTAGGCTTAATCCTGAGGGATTGACGCGACGTAATACTGGAGCGATTATTTCTTGTTTATCTCTGGGCGAAGAAACCATAGAAATACAATATTGCATAAAATGCTAGACTGTCGAGTGTATCTAATGTTAAGTAAGCAGATTGTGCATGTACGTAAGTACGTGTGCATGTAAAAGATGCGCTTGACCTATTTCCCTCGTTAATACAATAATTGCGATAAGAAAATGATGCCGGCAAGGAAATTTCAAGCTGAACAATGTGAAATAAATATTATTTAATAGGCTTTGGACGATGACTAGACAAAGTAGGTGGACAGGTGAAAATGCAACGAGATCTTCCATTTAAATAAGAATGAAAAAGTAAAGAAAAGAAAAGAAAAGAAAAGAAAAGAAAAGAAAAGGAAGGAAAGGATTACCTCAGCGTAGCGCTTGTGGACACCGACCTCGTGAAGCGCTTTTGAAAGGTCGTGCACGTCGATTCTGCCGTTTCCATCGAGATCGAGCTTTTTGAATATATTTTCGAGCCGTTCCTCGTCTTGTGCCGGCAACTCGTGGAGGTAGTGCGGTGGCATAACACCATGCACCATGCCTCCACGAGACGCGGGCATTTTTCCGCTTACGCGATTATTCATACAACATTTAAACAACGATTACGTTTCTCGCACGAACTTTGTTCGCGTCGAAAACGTCTATTGGACTTTTTCGATAAGAAAATAGTTCAAAGGTGAAAATGCACAAACGCATTAATGTTCCTAGTGTTATCGACAAATATGACAATACCCTTGTATATACTAGTGTACTCGATGTTAGTATAGTCCTGGTCGTTTATTATATTTATTGGTCGGGGCATCGCATGCAGAATCAGCCGCACACAAAAAATCACATTTAGGACGCACCCTCTTCCTCTGGCATTTCTGTTAGTAGTATTACTCGAGAAAGGATTCTCCGATCTGTCACGACTCGCGTGATATATCCGCCGCACTGCGACGACCGGTGTCTTCCCTTTCCTTCCCTTGCCTTCCCCCTTTCTTTCTTCGCTTCCTGCAAAAACGATCGACGTTGGGCGGGAGGGAGAGAGGGAGAGAGGATATGTAAAACCTTTCGAACGTTTCTCTCTTCACGGTGCAGAATACTCTCCGCGCCTTATTTCTCTTATCGTTAGTTGCTTTTTCTTCTTCTCAAAAAGCATCCTTTTGCAAAAGATCTTGCGGTTTGGTTTAATAATCCTGGTGTCGATCGAACAATTCCAAGCGACGGTTTTAGCGCCACTTACCGATGATACGGCCAATCAGTAGTCACACCTTTTTTCGTCATTACAAATCGACCGTTAGTTTCCTTTAATAACGTTATTAGCGCCACTTTCTTGCTAAACTTAACTATTGCGATTACTTCTCTTGACAATTATTGCTAACGTTTTTCTCCTTAAAATCTACTCTCTATTAATCTATTCGCAATGGTCTACATGGGTATTCGCCAATAAGAGCGAACTTCCCACTGGCGGGATATTTTCAAACATCGTTGAATAACGGTATATGCAATACAATTGCACAGTTTCAAACTAAACTCTTTTAATTTTTTAATTTATCATCTTGAAATAAATTACAAACATTCAGAGGCTCGAAATATTCTGTAGATTCTAAGGGATAATATAGGACTATCAACGTCAATAAAAAATGTCGAATTATTGAGAAATAAATCATTTACATTACCGTTACGCTTATTAGAATTTTGCTTGTAAACTATTGGTACAATGTGTTAGGATGAAGACAATCTAGAAATAAAAATGTTAGTATACCGTTATTACATATTTAATGAGTTTAACTTGAAAATTTTAAACAAATGAATTAAACAAATACGAAAATAATGTACAGAAAACGTTCATACTTTTAAATTGTACGTGTTGGTATAAAAACAGGGAAAGTATCATGTATAACAATTAGTCTCATATATATCCTTTGTTTTTACGATTATTTAAATATTTGATTAGTATCAAAACCAGTTCAATATCCATTAAAGTAAGAATAATACAAAGTACATTTGTTTAAAAATTACATATCTATTAATATACTTGGAATATTATACGATCTAATATTTGATTAGATGAAAATGTTCAATTCAAAGTTATCATTGGCCAGAATCGTTAAAAGTTTAAACAATCTAAAAAATTAGTAGATTACAGTATCGTGTTCGATTTATCTTAATTAATTGATAATTAATCGAAGGAAGGGTATATTGTTGCCTAAAAGCTTGGAATTTACGATCTATGCACCGTCCTCTTCGAAATTCGCCGTTGAACTGAGTCATCGTCCTCTAGAAAATTACTTTTATTGAAAATTGTTTATACGACTTTCCGAAGGTTGCGCATGTGTATAAAAGGAATAATCCATCTAATAAATAGAATTTAAGATTCTAACGTT
Organism: Polistes fuscatus; assembly: GCF_010416935.1. NCBI lineage: Eukaryota > Metazoa > Arthropoda > Insecta > Hymenoptera > Vespidae > Polistes > Polistes fuscatus. The sequence continues at coordinate 7,391,992 of NW_025112997.1, read as the reverse complement.
CTGATTTTAGCATTTTTATCATTTTTATGTAATTATTTTAATGCTCCTGCGCAGTGATGACTTCGATGGTAATATTTTCCTGTAATATAAGTAGGGTGCATTAGTGCATTAAAATAATTGTTAATAAATCGATAGGAATATCTATTGTTGTCTAAAAGCACCGAGTATAAGATCTATGTACCGTTCTCCTCGAAATCTGTCGTTAGACTGACACGTTGTCCTCTGTGAAAGTACTTTTATTGAAAGTTGTTTATATGACTTTCCGAACGTTACGCATGTGTATAAAGGGAATACTATTCGTAATAAATAGGATTTCCTTTTTCGGAAAGTCTTATAAACAACATTTAATAAAAGAATTTTTAAAAAAGAGAAAGTGCCAGTCTCAAGGTGAATTTCGAGGAAGACGGTTGACAGAACATATATTTCGAGTTTTTAAACAACAATAGGCATTTCTTTCGGCTAATTAACAATTATTTTAATGCATTAATGCACTCTACTTATATCACAGGAAAATTTTATCCTCGAAGTCATCACTGCGCAGGAGCATTAAAATAATTACATAAAAATGATAAAAATGCTAAAATCAGAACGTTAGAATCTTAAATTCTATTTATTAGATGGATTATTCCTTTTATACACATGCGCAACCTTCGGAAAGTCGTATAAACAATTTTCAATAAAAGTAATTTTCTAGAGGACGATGACTCAGTTCAACGGCGAATTTCGAAGAGGACGGTACATAGATCATATATTCCGAGTTTTTGAACAACAATAGACACTTTCCACAGGATTTTCAGTGACGGGCGTTTAATCTGCATTAGTTTTTCGTATTTGTTTAATTTATTTGTTATAAATAATCCTTTCAAGAAAAATTCATTAAATACGTAATAAAGATATATTAATATATTTATTTCTAAATTGTCTTCTAATTGTTTAACGGTGTGCGATTTTAAATGACTCTCACTGTATATATACATATATTTTCCATTGCGATTTGTTTTTCTAAATTACTCTAGTAATGAATGCGTTATAAATATAATATTAAATTAAAAGTTATTTCTATCACGAGACATTTAACATACCGTAATGATAGATTTTCTATGGCAAAATGTTTCTCCTAGATTCAACAAATATCAATAATATGAAAACTGGTCAGATTAATATTATGAAGAAAAGCTTTTGATATAGCTGATCGTTTACGTTAGTTCGTTACGTTAATAGATTTGTGCCATGAATGATTCAATATTTGCGATTTGTAGCCTACTTAATATTGACTTCCAACTCTCTTTGTTTAGTTTTTTAAACATATCATTATATTTCATACTCGGCGTTGAAAATATTTCTCTAGATTCTCCCAATCGACGAAGCAACTGACTTTTGTATATTTACTTCTCTTCTCTTTTAGAAAAGTTTGTGTGCACATTTGTGCGTCTGCATATGTATTTTTTAATAAAATGCATTTGATTTCATCTAAATGTACATTTCTACAAATGGACATTTTAAAATTCACCATCTAATAAAACTTTTATATTCTTCATTAATACTAACTCTCTTGATAGTTTCATATCCTAATATTATTGTAAAACTGAAACAAGCCGATTGAACAAGACGAGCAGATAAGCCCTTTGTAAACATTTTAAGTCTTTCTTCGATCCACAAAATCTTGAATGTGGTAAGCATACTATCTAATCTTTGCACTTGTAACCTTGCTCTTACAATGTCTAAAGGATTTGTAATAACAGTTGTTGTAAAACCACCAAGCGTACCAGCCACTGCCTGAATGAATAAGTGCGAAAACCATATTGGAAATATTTTAATAAGTTCATCTATAAAAATCAATGGAAGTAAATTAGTGGGTATTAGTTAGCGCATTACATAGATAGTAAAGAATTGTCATAAAATGGATTAACGATTACCTTGATATACCGTATACAAGCCCCACCAAAGAGCACTATTCGGCACGTATGCGCATAAAGATGCTATGTATCCACGATAGAAGCCTCTATAGCCATCTCTATGATATATGGATCTTACAACTTCTATGGATATGTGAGCGCGTGACCTTCCAGGCTCTACTTTTAAACCAAGCGGATTCATTCCTAACTGTCGCGACAATATTAAACTTATTATTAATGAATATATTAATTGGTCCATATTTTCGTTTACTCACCTTATCGATATAAACTTTATCACTTTTGTTATTGATCCCGAGAACCATTAGATGTTGGCTAAGGATATCAAATGGTACGACTATTGTTTGAGCCACTAAACTAGCAGCACCTCCTGCAATCAATGCTTTTACACGAGAATCTATACGAAGATTAAGAGATTCTCTTCCTAACAAATGACGTACTCCTTCATAAGTCGATACGTAAAATACTCCAGATACAATTTGTATAGAACTTATCCAAAAACCCCTGTAGAGCCCAGAAAACCCTTCCAGTTTATAAATTTTTTTACAGGCATCTATCATTCCTGTAATTAATATAAATTACTATTGGATAATGTCTACGTTGTTACACTAGATATACTATACGTAATACAAATTTACAGATCCATAAAGAATCTTGAATTTGTCTTTTTATTTCTTAATTAAAACAGAAGCTCCTCGTTGTATTATCGGATACTTACCATTATACATGACATTGTGTCTCTGTATTTGAAGTCGGGTTTTTATTACGGTAAGAGGATAAAGACAACATCGTACGGAGAAAGAGGAAAGCATACTCAATGGGAAGAACTTTGTTTTGTCCATCATATCCCATTCTATGGTCCGAATAAAAGGGGGTGCCTCCACAGCAGACATCTTCAACGTTGACTTGTAAGTTTGATTCAAATATTGCAAGAAAAGTAGGCAAAAGTCTTTTTTTTATTTGATCCTGCATATCTCGTTTCTATATTACAGAAAATATCTACTCATATCTCATTATCTCATCTGAATTCTCATAGATCTGAAAATATAGAGAGAAAAAGGTATGTCATCCTTATGTCATATTATTATAAACTTATTTGAATATATTTGATATTACTGTAATATTATACTGTATACGCTTCTAATGAAGAAACTTTAAATGAAAAACTAAAAAAACTTTTGTATTACTAACAATCAATTTAGCAGTCAACGTTTTCTAACCTTAATAATACGATGCTAATTATATTTTAATCGCGCATTTAATAACATCGGTAATACACGGCAACACTACTTGCATTATTTTACACAACAAGATTTCGTAATAAATATTTGGCAACTATCGTTTAACGAGATTAATATGATAAATAATTCAATGAAACATCTTGATAGGGAAGTTTTCACTCGTAAACCTTGATAATCTTCTTCGAATGATTATACTTTGTTTACTCGATCATTCACGGATTTTAACATTTAGTGCAAATATCACTTGATGCAATAATATTTTATAAAGCACGTATAATGACAAGGTGTTGGGGGAACTGTACACTTTTGCACTACAAGCAAATATAAAAATAGTATTATCACTGTTGCAGAGAATTATATTTACAATGTAATATGCGTATGAACGAAAATGACTCTCTCGAGTGATTAAAAGATATTAATTTTCTTTAAGAGAAATGTTAATTTAATTAATAAATGTAAGTGTTAAATCATACAAACAATAGACAAAAGTATAAAATATGAAATATTTTCGATATAACCTGACAGTTTACGGATTCAGTTACTCTATATATCTAGTATTCTTCTTACAATTAGATTATGTTCGGCACATATCAGTATTATTATATCAGACACGTGACTAAAGGGATATTGAGCAATAATAAGTTGAGATTTTATTAAATTACTATTAAATTCATAGTGCAATTATTAGAGAGCGAGAGAGGGGGAGAGAGAGAGAGAGATTTGATAAACGATACTCCCATTTATTGTGCGTAGAAAATATTAAGAAATGAAATATTTCGCATGGATTAATGAACATATTTTAAATTCAAAATATAATTATAATTCGATATTAGGTTGAAATTAAAAGATATATTCTTTCTCGAAAATTGCATAAAATGATAAAAAAAAATAGTTACTGCCTTATCGACGTTCAATGCAAATGCCAATTTACCACCATCCTGTTGGTACTATAGTTTATACCGAAAATTTTCAAAAATTGCAACACTTCGCGCCATTGAAAAGTTTTATCGACACGTGGCGCACTCTACAACTATTTTAAATTTATCTTTAAGCGATTTCACACGCCATTTAACATTTCATATATTATTATACTTTAAATAAGGACATTTGTTAAATATTAAGGTGCATCCTACATCGCTATATGTGCTTTGGTGTTTTTCGTTCAGAGTTAACCTTGCAATCCTTTTTAAGTGCATTTCTATTATATATAAGTATTTGCGTGATTTATTCTGTGTAAGGAATCTTGGTCATTGGAAGTGAAGGATAATTTGAATGAATTGGATGATTAGAAAAATGAAGACGGAATAAATTCGGTAAGTTGAAATAATAATGAAACGTTATAAAAGTTTCTATGATTTACGATTCTTATCTTATTCTTTTATTAGATATATTTTCTCAAATATTAATACATGGTGATATCAGTGAGAGACGCGTAATATATAATTAATTAATTAATTAATTACCAGACATCGAGATTCTCGCGAGCAACAAATTTTGTTTTAGATTTTTGGCGAGAACTAGACATCGATATTACCATATATATATATGTATATATATATATATATATATATATACAAAAGTACAAAAGCTTATAAAACACCGATTTCTATACAGCGCGATTTTTTAACCTCCGTTTTCTTTCTTTCTCGTACATTTTCGTTTTTAAACGTCGAACTATATCGCAAATATTTGACAGTGAAAAATTCTCACAATCAGTGTTTTTCTTTTCTAATTGAACGATAGAAAATTCAGACTTGTGAATTACTCGACACAACAAATGTCATTGTAGGCCCCTATTTTGTCAATATTCTTCACGTTGAATGAATAAACGATGATTACAAACGAAAATGATTACAAATATGTATATCAATTCGCGTTTTGATTAATATCAATGTCGAAGAAAACGTTTTTGATCCGTATTAGCTCGTAAGACTTTTTCTTGGTCCGAACAGTTTGTTCCTTTTTTAAACAAACACGAAAGCTGGTATGATTTATGTACAAACGACAAATCGATTCTCCCCGTCCATTTTTGAATCTTGGATCTTTATTAGCATCTCTCTTTCTCTTTGACTCGAAAAAGCGAATAAAATCTATCTACGCAGTCTGTGAATTATTTTAGGAAACGACCAACGTAGCACCATCGACCGTGAAATACAATTTGTATGAAGACTCGTCATTTGAAAAATGATAATCACGAGTTGAGATTGTTATTAATCATTAGGAATCTCATTGAAATTCGAGCTTGCCCTTTTAAACGAGTCGAAAAGTTCTATTTCGATGAACCTTTCTTTCCATCTCTCGTGCTCCTTTGTAAAGAAATAAATTATACGCTAATAGCCTAATGTCGTTCTCGCGAATCTTCTCTATGAGCACTGTGTCTACGCGATTCTTGACCACACGGTGTTACCGGCCTACGTTTAGATCTTTTAAATTTGGCTATGTCTTCGCCAAAAACATCTCCGGTACGAAGCGCAGAAATTAGATCGTCGAATTCACCTTTGTTGTCTCCTTGATTACCGTTAGCTTCGTTCTTTTTACTTAACGATATGCTATTTAATATTCCTTCGCGAGAATTCTTTCTTTCCATTGTCCTTTTCCTTAGCTGAACGAACAAAAAAGTCATGAAAAAATGTATTCTCGTGGAAAACTCGTGAAATAATTTCATTATTTTGATACCTCTTGTTCCTGTTTAGCTCGACGTTCTTCTTCCTCTATCTTCTTTCTCATGTTTTCAACATCTTGTCTAGCTTCGGCAAGCGCTTGAAGGAAATTTTCGAATATACCAAAGAATTCGTTTGGTTGTACACCTGCCGAGTCTTCCCCAAAGAGTCTGACAGCTCGATCGAACTGTACGATGAAATGAAGAATTGTTTTTAAGAAATATTTTATTTATCGAATCGATAAAATCAAAATCACACATCCGTTCTTACTCTGGTTTTCATATCTTGGAACAAATCCTCAGCTTCGGCTAATCTACACGTGGCTTGTGCCTGGAAGTCTCTCATAGCTGGTAAGAACATGTCACCTTGCAATACCTGCGATTGACCTCGATGAAATTCTACAAAAGAGGAAAAGAAAAGATTCGTTCATCCTCGCTTGGTAATTCCTTAGTAAAGAAATCTAGAATATCGGTACTCACCAATTTCTCTTTGAACGTCTTGCAAACCATTCTTTAAGTTGGCCACTTCTTTCTGAAGATCAGCCATGCTAACTCTAGCAGCCGTTCTAACATGTGGCATATCTTCTTCGATGTCTAAAACCTCGCGGAATCTCGATTCAAGGATTTGTACGAGATAATGCAAAAGAGTGGTGCCTTTTGAGCAAGAAGATTTCGTATCGACTAGACGATTCAAAGAAGCCAATCGGAAGCCACAAGCATTACCGCGAGCGTTTCCGCGATTTACGTAATTCCCAAGAGCTAGAACCAGTTCTAACAGTTTCCTCAGTCTTCTAGATCTCGCAACTTGACGACTAGCTTCAAGAACCGCTCGCATCCTTGGAGTTAATTCCGCTATACTAGCTGAGAATTTCTTTTTATAATGCAACGATCTCAGTCTCTGTTCGTAGTGAGGAACTCTGGAAGAATATTTTCATGTAAATAGAAGTCGAGAAATAGTCGAAAAAGACAAAAAGTGGCGACTTACTTGGAAATTTGATAGAGAAAACAATCAGCTCTATTTTGTAATTCCTTTTGATGCATATCCAATAGAGCAGCTTCTTCCGACGATGGAATGTATTTTAACAATTGCTCGACCATGTCGATGTGTAATATGTTCTGTTGATCCATCGACAATATCGTCCTAGTAATCTCGTTGTCGGACATTTTAAGTTTCGACAATAATATCGTACAATTTTGCGCTCTTCTCGAGTCGATTACCGACATAGTTTTCTTATTCTTTCCCAAGGTACGTAGATCTTCGATAGAACCTTCAGCGGATACGCCATTCTTCTGATAGGCACAAAAGATCTTGTCAATCGATTCTAGATCCATGACGTTGTATAATTTCGTATCGTCTAGCTCGGACCAAATCGTACCTTGGAGTTTCTGTTCGGGTATCTTCGACCAATTGAAGGATTTTAGCGGATTGCTCGGTTGAGGAACATTTTTCACTATCTCAACCTGTTCGAACGATACAAATCTAAGAAAAAATCTGATTCTACTTTGAAATGGAAATGATATTGCGCACCTTCATGGGAGCTGGAGCAGCTGGCATCAAACAAGGCGGAGGAGGCGGGGCCAAAGGCGGCGGAGGTGGCGGAGGTGGCATCGGTTTGGCTTCGACTTTTTCCAGGACCTCGTCGTCTACGATCTTTAAAGTAGCTTTGGCATCGTCCGGCAAACTACCCGATGCTACCAACTGTTCCAAACGTTTTCTCTCTGATTTTTCGTTATTAATTTGACGCGATAGAGTTTCAAGATTATCCTGTAACTCCGATATCCTCTGTTTCGTTTCTATATGCATCGAAGTTTCTTTTTCCAGACGTTCCTTGATTCTCGCTAAACTTGCCTCCATATCTTCCTGCAAAATCATTTTTGATTTTAATCATCCGTGAATAAAATGGATAGATCCTTAATGAAATATTAAACGTTACGTGTTTATGAGAAAACTTTCTTTCATCTTCTTACCTTTTCTTGCGTTCGTAAATCAAGTTCTTGTTCTTTCTTAGCCAATCTCGTTGACATATCAGAATTTTCGCGTTCCAATTCTTCGGCTTTCTTCCTGGCTGCAACTAATTCCTCTTCTTTAGCCAACAGATGAACGATTTCTTTGACGTTGATATCGATCGGAGCTACGTCAGGATTTTTTGGCGTTCCCGATTCGTTCGATTCGGTCTGAAGGACGATCTGTTGGACGATTCGATCGAAAAGTAACCAGTGTTGGGGATGCGAGCCATAATCGACTGTAATGGAATTGGAATAATCCAGATTAATTGGATGTTCCAGAATATATATCGGAATATTTTTGCAAATTTGTCTTTTTTTTTGTTTTTGTTTGAAACTTACGCGGCAATAAGAGGCAATGTTGTAACAAATTAAGAAGGTGAGGATAAGCTGCCGTATGACTCAGTTTTCGCCTTAACAAATCAAACATGGCTGTGGCGCTCTTAGTGTCGACGTGCTCCTTTTCAAACTTCCTAGCCAATTCCTTCTCGTCCTCGTTTCTAACCATTTCAAAGAAATCGAGATGCCTATCGAGCGTCTCGTTCTCGTATTTTCTCAATTTCTCGATAATCGGCTGAATGCCGAGCATGAGTAATTCGTATCTCAAATGGAGCCTAAACTCTAAAGTGACTTGGCCAGGTCCGTAATTGAGTACGGCGTTGATGAATGACATTATGGCTGTTTTTAAAGAGAGATTGTCCTTGTAGATGCCAAAATTTTTATCCAGATCGTTGATTATACTTTGGAAACGCGTTCTCTCGGAATGATATTGTTGAAAATGTAACATAGCTTGTAAAACTTTACGATGACCGCCGGGAACCAAACACACCGCACCGAGTATCTCCAATACTGAAATTTTCGTTTTTATGTTTTCCGTTGCGAGCGATTGAGATATGGTATTGATCGCTGTGGGATGTGCCAGTACGTGTGCTCTGCCATTCTACCAAGGAATTTCATCGATAATTTATCCTAATTTTTCTTCTCGGCCGATAAATAATGTCGACCGATTCGCTAGCTCTCACACTCACCGAATTGTTCATCAAAGCTTTTAAACAACCTATCACGCTCGTGCGAAGATTGCTATTGGCTGCCTCCACGTCCATTCTCTCTAAAACTTGTAGCAAAGCGTTCAATCCATCCAGTTCGATGAACCTTAGGACGAAGCTGTGCGGTTGCGTTCTCAGAGCTGTCTTCAGAGCTTCCACTTGGCGCATTCGTATCGCCGCTTCCTCTTCTTCCTCTGAAAATTGACTCTGAAATATGACAACATTTTGTCAACTACGGTTCCACGAATATACGCTATTTGTTATTTTTCATATACTATACCTCGTTAGTACATGGTACATAGGTAGAAGATAAACGTCAAACGTTCATTTGAAATGCTAATTAAATTGATCTCTCTTAAAGGAAAAATATAATATAAATAACTTACACTGGCAATGGCCCTGATCCTGTCGATGTAATCGTCAGGATCGCCGCTAAGATCGGTAGTTCTCAAGCCCCCATTTTCGAGCGTTCCATTTCCCTTTCTCGAACAATATATTTGCCATTTTTTATTAGCCGGAAGTGCCAAAACCGCTTGTCGATTAGCTTGCGTCAAATCGAGCTCGTCGACCAATTCGAGGAACATCTTGTTCAGTTCTTCTTCGGCTGGCATGGGCAAAGTCGGCGTCATTGCTTGAAGCGTGAGCGTACCAGTGTGTTCCACCACGCAGTACGTGATTTCCGGTGGCTCGTCATCCTGTCGAAAAATAACAAGGGCTGAGTGATTCGGGGCGAAGCCGAATCGAAGCAAGTCTTGCAACCTTACCTATCGAGTAACGTCTTCTCCAATTATTTCGAAAAAACTACAATCTTCCTAGGTCTTTACGATTCGCAGCTCCGACATTTCGCGTTTCTATCGATTACAGTCGATATGGTCAAAGAAAGTTAAGAAAGCGCATTTTTCTTCGACTTACGTAAATTCGAGAAATTTTATCTAACAGTTTTTTCCATTTAAATACAAATGTTCCTTTACTTTAAAGATTAAATATCCGAACCCAATGTTGACATTCTCAATAATTTAGTCTTTTGTATCGCGATCGGAATTTGTTTCAGGCTTTATTTCTAAATGGAACGCCGACTAGAAAAGATGGCCATGCAGCGGCAGCAGCAGCAGCAGCAGCAGCATCTCTTGGAGATCGTCGTACAAGCTCGCTCGTTCTATTCGATCGAACAGAGGCGGGAAGGGGGACGGCAAAGGTCAGGAGACCGGCTTGGGCGCTGGATTCCAAAGTTACTTTCACACGTGACTAGGAAATTATCTATTCGCATTGGTCGTTCGCGATTCTTCGATTTATGTCGTGCGCGTCCACGATTACGTCTTTCTGCATCTTCAAAGAGCCGATCGCAAATCCAATGGTTCTTGGGTTCGTCGACCTCGATCCAAATTTTCAAACTTATTCAAATGTTTTACGCGAGTCAATATTTTACTCGAAAGAAAACAAATTATAGAAAGGAGGAAAAAGGATGCAATTTAGTCGCATTTACGATTACAAACAAAAGCGATGACTGGAAACAATGGATAATTCTTCTCGAGAAGAAGCTTCCTAAGAGTTGGATATTTACAATTAGAGTACATAAGTTTACCGTTCGGTTTACGATACGACTCGAGTGCTTCTTGGAAAATGCATTAAGCGTTACGAAGGGCGAGAATGAAGGAGAACGGAAGATAATATAGAAGTAATTATACTTCGGCGATTAATATACTCTTTTTAAGTACGGAAGAGAAGCTTTATTCCACCTATCCGAGCTAGGAACAGGTGAAGGATGGACGAGAAAGAGGATAGTTTGTCAAGGATCGCGGATGGAAGCTCGTGGTTCTACGTGGCACTCGGTATGTAACGTGACGGTACATCGATCTAATAGAATTTATAGGGTTCGTACGGGATCCATTCAAGGACGACTGGCCTTTGCCGAGTTCATTGACGCCCTTTTCTCTATCTCACTTTTATTTCATTCGGAAATTACGATCGTTGATCGATCTTTCCGCATTATTCGATATATCATTTAATTAAAAGGTTCTTTTAAACGATACGTTATCGCGTGGTATTAGGTTGTCCCATAAGTTCTTTCCGCGCCACGCTATCCATGGCTATGTTCGTAGACGCGCAGGTTTATCTATTGTCTATTTACGACATCGATTTCAGTCGTCTCGCAGCTCTTTCAAAGTACGTTTCGTTGCCGACAAAGTCTCTTTTCAAATCTTTTTCTACGCCGTTTAATACGGATAGCCAAAAGAAGCATTTGCGGCACGTTATGCTTCGTCGTTATAAAAAAGGTAGTAAGGCAGACGAGATTCGCACCATTTATGGGAGCGTTGCTACGACTATCGGAAGACTATCGTAGCACCGTAAATCAACCTTAAACGACAAATATCGTCTATCGAAGTCGCATCAAAAAAAAGGAACGAACTTATGGGACAACCAAATATATGCAACGTGTCTTTCGGTAGTCTAAAAAACCTCTTTAAAAAAATGCACAGAGCCTTGACATTGGAAGGTGTCTCCCAAGTGTAGCGGATCACGCGCCGAGTACATGATTTTATTCGAATGCTCGCATCGGTTTCGATCGAGGAGAAGGTCGCAATGTTGAATTAGTTAGTATTGAGAACTTGCCACGAGGAATATCGGATGGGACTTTGTTCTCAAATGAAAACTCGATTTTACGATAGAAGATTGTCCTTTTCTTCGGCTACGATTAGACGAAGCTGAATTAACTAACGATAAGTTTGTCTCTCTCTCTTTCGTTTTCCGATAAGATAAAAATCGTTGATCAAACACACGCGCAAACTCGTTTTTATTTCCTATCTCCCGAACGTATCATCTCGCTTCTCTGCAAAATCATTCAATGATAATTCGTTGCATTGTAAAAAGAAACAAAAAGAAGTTAGAGAAATCGCATAGTTTGCAGTTTAAGTCAGGAATGCGGAGATGCATACCAAGATATTACAACGTAATAGCGTTCTAGAAAATAAATGGATACAAAGAACTTTGAGGAAGAAGCAGAAGAAGAACTTTGAGGATAAAGTATCGATGAATGATCGACTAAGATTCCACGCGGATTTTCCTCTTCGAGAAAAGATTTTCGAGATTACGTTGGCATAATCGTCTAGTCCTTAGATTATTTCATAAGTATATATTAATGGTAGAGAGATAAGAAAACATTTATTAGTATAGTACATTCCGTGTAACATACTAATGTTATCAGTTGCTATCTTATATATCTACTACTACAATAATTATAAGTATATTATATGATAAACTCGATTTACATATGATATACTATCAAAGATACATATTTAACATATATTTATCATATTTAACGTTATATTATATTATATTATTTCGATATATCTCTTTTTATTCGTTAATTATTTATTATTTATCTTATATCGCGTATATATAAATGTATATCGAATAAAAGAAAGAGGAAAGTAAATGAAACGTAATGTTTCTTAAGTAGATTTACAGGAAGTAAACTCGTGTACTTACTTGGAGGCAACCGCAAAAAGACTTCTTCACTCTCGATGGCATCGTTTGACAGCGGCCGACAAATTCCTTTAGCGGTTGTGGACTCTTTATAGGACAGCTCGGAATCCTCTAAAGGTATGTAACAAAAGCAACGCGTTATATTAATAAGTTTTTATTCATTTACTTCTCTCGTAGCGTTTCGCGGTATTCTCGAGTCGAGATAAATCAACTCTTAGAAATTGTAGCCTTTTTGAGATATCGACGAAAATTCTAGCGTTACAATTTGTTCGTTCGATTCGAAAATCAAGATTAACTCGAGAAATGGCTGCATTCGTTTGAATCTTACGTCAGGATGGTATCTAGACGTAGAGGAAGCAGAGAAAGAGACAGAAAATAAGGAAAATGTTGACTCGCGGAATTGTCAACGTAACGTTACTTTTTCTTTCACTTTTCTACGATATACACCGAGTCTAAAAAGTACTCGCGAGTTAGAGGTTTTTATTTCAACGTATATTTCTTCTATAGTATATTTTTCAAATATCATCTATTATATATATATATATATATAAATAGACTTTTGCGTTATTTCGTACGCATCTTAGCTAGGAAACATAATAAGATAAACAAGTTTGAGAGTACTTTTCATAGACGCGCTTGCACACGCGCACACCGTATATCCTCGACGGAAAGAAAATCTTTTCTATCACAACTATAGCGCAAAAAACGTTCACCTACTACATAAGAAACCCATCGACGCGGAGGCGTCACGGGTTCACCGTAACTCTCGATATCTCTTTCTTGATTCGAAGTCATTTCAAGCGAGACACTTGGAAACGTTTTTTAATACGAGGATGTCGTATGCTCGAGCAACAATGACTTCTTTTAAAGCATCGACAAGCTTATCGCGCTAATTTCTTATCTCTCGAGTAAAAAAATACAAAAAATTTACACGCGTATATATACGTGTAGGTAAGTAAGTACATAAAGAAACCAAATGTCAGCAGCGTTCGCGATTTAGTCTCGAAACGATGTCAAAATGTGTAATCTTCGAGCAAATCGTTAGAGAGATACCGATATAATTAATTAGGAATTTATTTCGACCGAACGATCTACGCCATTTTTTTAATGAAAAATTGTCAAAATTATTTTACCAAAATACCATTCGCAATGTTAGATAATACGAATAATATATAAATTGTTAAATAGATTTACGTAATAACGGAATAATTTATTATCGGTTTCTTATCGTACGTACCTTGAACTATTTGTTCTCTACATTACACTCGTTTAATAAATTCTAGAGATCGCGTTAAACCAGTAAATTGAATTAGAAGCGCGACTTACATTAGTCTAACCTTCGAAGGTATTCGATTAAAAACGCTATCGATTGCTATCCAACTATGATTAGGTTAATACGTTTGTATTTTTCGCGATTGTTTCGTTTTCGCGAAAATATTCGCGAGACCGCAAGGATGTTGTTATTCGTCACGCAACTACGGACTAGCGAACTACGAAAGAACTCGACTGAAAATAGACAAGAGATAGAAAGATAGCGTCGAGGAAGAAAGGAGGACTCGCTTCTTAATTTCGAGTTGTCTTGGTCTATTATTATCCTCGTTGTTCTTCTCGTCGAGTATTTACGAAAGAATCAACGCAAAAATAAGACCAAAATAACATTATTTTGGATTTCAAATACTTCATTTATTTACGTTGGTTATCATAGTAATTAATATCTGTTTTGATCGATCGATCGATCGATCGATCGATCGATGCGTTTGAATAAAATTGAAAAGCAAACATCGTGCCATCGACGCGTCGCATGCCGATCGGCAATTATTCCCTTGTTCTATTTTCTATTTCGCGTTAATTCTTCGAACAAAAGAGTACACCTGGGCGGCGGCAAATGTCTACACGGGACACGTACGGTAACGGAAGTTGAAACTATTTCGCGTTAACATTTCATTTCAACTGGAATAAATTTCATAAATACTCGAGAAGAAAAAGTTGGACAAAAAAGGTACTACGAGTGTTTAAAATATAAACGTTACGACGAGAAGAACATCGACGGTTTGGTAGATCACGAACGACGTTTTCTCTCGTAACTTTCGCTCGAGCGAACGCATCGATAATTATAAAGAAACAATGGCTTCTCTAAATCAAACTATTCGTCTTGTATATTAATCATAAGTAGGTTTTGTAACGCATCGGAAAGTTTGTAAGTACGTACGTATGCGAGACGAGACGTGGTTCCTTCTTACGTTCGAAGGAGCACCATGATTTTTTACGTAATTTGCGATTGCCCAAGCGAGAAGTTTCCGTTCGTTTCCTTTAAACGTCTACGTTCGTCGCGAACAAAGTATCCACGATATCGAATATCGGGGGGGGGGGAAAGTAGAAGAAAAGCTTCAAATTACAAAAAGCAAAAGTACGATTCGTAAAAAGTAGAAAATTTGGAACGAAACAATCTCTGCTCGAACGCGACGTAAAAAATGTTTGCGACGTCTACGTAACGGGTCTCTTATTAGAAACTTACGCCGGCTGAACGTTTAAATATCATTAGTTAAAATTAAGCTTAATAATAGAGCGCGTTAGACGATAATGCAATTAGGACACGAGTTAGATGTCATTTAATTGAAGCGAACGCGTTTGCTCGTTTCCAAGCGAGTCTCTCTCTCTCTTCGGAGCAATTTCATTCTATTCTAATTCGAAATTCTATATAATTCGATTAAGAACGTATTACATTACCAGATTGAGCTTGCCCATTTTTTCAAGGACAGTGTCCATGTCGAATCCTTTTAAACGACACTTTTCCTTTCGAGAAAATTGTCCGAAACACTTAACGATTGAAATCAGAGTTGTATTAATAAAATCACATATTTAATCGCGTTAGTTATATTCACTCGCGATGAGATTTTCAAAATGACTTATCTAATCGTTCTCGGAAATTTCTTCATCGAGATATTCGAAGGATCGGACGGTCGAACTAGCGGAAGATTCAAAGGAGAGCAAGAATATCGGTTCCCCTTGCTCGCTCGCGATCGCAGCTTCGACTGCCAGGTGAAAACACAACACCTCTCGTGCAGCCTACAGGTGGTTCTCCCAGGTTTACCTTCGCGAGGAAGGGGGACCTACTTGGACTCTCCTTTGATCGGGAAATAACTATGTAGTTTCTTCCTTAGCTTTGAATCCTCGAGATCTACCTTCAAAACTATCCTTTCTTTTCGATATTTTTCATTCATCGAATAATTAGCTATTCCTTTTTTATTTTTTTTTTCTTTCGCTCGATTTATCTTCGCGATGCTAAATACGCTGGCAAATTAAATGGAAAGTAACTTTGCGTTTTGTAAAAGGTTGGTTAAGCGAAATCGTTTAGCGAATCGTTGTTGTCCTTGTTCGCCTCGAGATACCACAGGAGTCTTGCATCGGAATGCAATCTTGTCTCTTCTAGCAGCCGTTGCAGTCGTTGCAGCCGCTGCAGCCGCCGCCACCGCCGCCGCCGCTGCCGCCGCCGCTGAACACGACTGGTTTTTCAGAAAGAAAAATGTAGCGTACGACCGCTTCGGGATATTTTTTCCGACTCTTGTCTTCGGATTAGGAGACACGAGGAGAAGCGGAGAATTCTCGAGGGGGAAAAAAGAACAAACCATAAGTTTATTGCCATTCCTCGTGCCGGATTATCGACCTTGACGACGATTCTCATTTTCGAGTCTCTTCCGCGATCGATCGATCCATCTATATATACTTATATTTCAGTTTTCTTATTTGTCCCCCCCCCTGTGGGTCGGGGATAGAATATACCCACAGTATCCCCTGCTTGTCGTAAAAGGCGACTAATAGGGGGCAAACGGATCGTCTCGTTTCATTTTTGGAAGAAGGATAGTGCTGCGCGTTTATTTTTATTCCGTATATATTTGTCGTTTTTTTTAGCCCGTAAGATGTTTCAAAGAGACACCTTTCACTCGAGGAGGAGGAGGAGGAGGAGGTCGGTCGCCCTTACGGCATCGAAAGGACTGTCCTCCGGTCCCTTTTCGACCTTGGGTGGTCGACTCGTAGAAAGAGAGAGGGAGAAAGAGAAAAGACTCGGTATTCCAGTACTTTCGTATACGGTCTTTAACGGCCCATCATTTAGAAACCGTTCGACGTAGTTTTCTTCCTTCTCTCTGTCCTTTTATACTTCCTTTTCTGTACGTCCATTACGAACGTCCGTACGTCCTCCTGACCCGACTGAGGCTTCTCTCTCTCTCTCTCTTCATTTGGCCCTCGCCTCTCCATTCTCGTAGCTTTTCTACCATGATCGTTTTTATGGGTCGAGCATAACGGTGAGATCGAGTCGAGTTCATGGCACAAGTTTGTTCGCGCTATATCGTCGAGGGTCATAGGTCAACACTGACGCGTATTCGAATCGATTACGTTCGGCTCGAATTTAGTTTCCATAGATTTACGATTAATCCTTTTTACCGTTGATAGAAACCAATCGACAGATATATATCTTTTCCGGATTTTCTTCGAATCTGGAGAAAGACGGAAACGGAAGCGGAAGGTTTCTCCTATGTCGAAGTCATCTTTTCACCCGCATACGATTCCATGCGTGACTTCTCGATAGGTACCGACACTGGTTTCACTTCATTATTCAGACAACTATCGTACATTCCTCAACGATAAAATGTACTTACTCGTTTAGCGGATTTCGAATTTTGAATTTTCCTAATATTCTACTTTCGAATTTCTTCCAGAATAGTTTTGATTTTCAACGATTTGTCCTTTACGTACTTTGACAATTTAGAATATCGAATAGTAAATACGAGATAAAAATATTGTTCGGTTTGCGTTAGATAAATCATCGATAAATCGTAGTTTATTCGGGAATTTTGAAAATTTTCAAGTTAAAACGAAAGGAGAAACACGTTAGAGTGCATCGAAACGCGTTCCATGTGGTGGTATTCGAGTGGTATTCAGCGTAGGTGTTTTAAGCGTGGGCTCATTCATAGATCGTTTCTCTATTCCACTCTCGTTCGTAACTCGTGTACCGTTTCTTACTAGTCGAAGGAACAAAGAACTCTCTTTTCATTATATTGCCATTTGACTTTTTTCAAATTTTGGGTAGAAACGAGTTTGCGAAGTTTGGCACGAAACGGCCAGGTTAAATATTCGAAAGTTGGAATTTGACGTTTAATCGAGGAGTTTCGAGACGATAAATAAATCATTTGCCATATGTCTAAAATAGGTCTCTTTGTTTCGTATAATAATGTAATAAAGGAGAAGAAGCTGTTGGAAAATAAATGGAAGCGAGGAACGATCGACGTGCCGAGTCGCGAGTACACCTGTTGCTCGATAAAAATCGTGGCACACTGACCCGAGAGTGGCGTTTTAGAATAAATTTAGTCGTGTGGCGCGTCCGCCATTAACGGTGTCGAACCGTTCTCGCTTATGGGAGACGCATTTTAATTTGCCAGACGCGAACGAAAAGGTCGAACGTGTTTCTTTTTTTACGCTTCTCGAGACATTGTTTCATTCTAATCCTCCTATCGCGTCAACGAGATTCTAAAAAGGACGAGCACGTATGCGTCGTTTGGCTCTCCCCTCCTCCTTCGTCCCGTTAGAAACACCTTTGCAAACTCCGATCTCGTCGCAGCGTAGGAAAATTATTCCGCGATATTTCATACGACAAATAATTATTAATATTAGAATCAATTTGGTTATTGGTCTCTATTAAAAGCAATACCGATACGATATTATTAATGAACGATTAGGCACTAGCGAGTAAGACAAGTTTCGAACAAGTTCATTATTATTAATCACCGATAAGGAACGCATAAAGTAATAAGAGTACATTATCTTTTGGTTTTTTTTTTTTTTTTTCAAGCAAAAGATAACTACCGTTATTCGAAAGTAACGACTTTGCAATATCGCTACAGGACAGCGTCCAAAGTGAGAGCAGGTGTGTACATA
Source organism: Polistes fuscatus (assembly GCF_010416935.1). Classification (NCBI taxonomy): domain Eukaryota; kingdom Metazoa; phylum Arthropoda; class Insecta; order Hymenoptera; family Vespidae; genus Polistes; species Polistes fuscatus. The sequence continues at coordinate 7,373,715 of NW_025112997.1, read as the reverse complement.
CGTACGCGTGTAAACCGCGTTCCTGCATAAAGCAATCCCGACAAGAGTTTTCTATTATCCCTCAGCCAAATTCATTCGAGCGACACTTTCCATTTAGATTATTTCTAATCTTCTCTTCTCGCTTCTTCCTTATCTTACATTTCTACATTTCATATTTTGCGATTTCGTTATTAATTTTCCTATATTCTCGCGTAGATATACGCGTGTCGTATTAGAAAAGCATGAAATTGATTTCGCGTATACTTAAATGGCACGCGACGCGGCGAATTGTTTCTAATTTTCTAATCATCTGAGAGGAGAAGAAAATTTACAAAGGAAGATACGGCGAACCGACTAACCTTACGAATGCGAGTATCGGCAAGCTACAAAAATCTCGGCATACTGACCTACTAATAGCCGATAAGAAGGAGAAGAAGAAGGAGAAGAAGAAAGCAACGGTCAAAAGTAACGCTCGCGATTAGTATAGGTAAATTCGTCGATAAATCTATACGCGCACCGCTCTAATTACCCCGATTACGTTGCCTTCGGTAGTTTATTATCAAAATACGCTTTGACACGATCGACGAATCGCGATGACTCAATCTCGATTCGTTATTTCGTACTTTTACTCCCGCGATTAGGATTAATTATTATTATTTTAATAGTATACCATCATATTTCATTTGGTTTATTCGACGTTTCTATTTATTAGTCTAACGGTCAACGGTTGGCATATACACGTGTGCGTATGTATATGCGAGCAGTCTTAGACGAGGTCTTCTCTTTCTCGCAATCTACCCAACGTTTATCGTCGTTGGAAAGCGACAGGAAGTTGGAAGAAGAGCCGATTATATGGCGTTTACGCGATTGCGAGACTCGTAATAACGTTAGATCTCTTTCGTAACGATGTTTACTGTAATGGCTCGTGTAAATTGGACGGGTTTTGGTAGTCTTCCGTTACGAGTAACAGTTCATTTAGTAGCAGTCTTAGTTATTATCTAATTGAAAAGTTCTCTTCCCATTTAACGTATTATTATTTTTCGATGTATTCATTATACGCGCGCATATAATCGAGAGTCATCTAAATCTTTTTACAAATTTCGATTCATTTATTTTGTTTTTATTAGAAAGTATTTCAAGACCAAAGTTTCTTTTCGAAAGAGGATAGATTCTCCTATTTTAAAGTCTACCCTTCGAGTTACTCGTTTTCTCTTTCTCTCTCTTTCTTTCATCGATCTCGGTGACCCTACCCGCTACTCGAGACTTACCCAGCGATGATTTAATTAACGGAGAACCCTTTGAGTATTGGAGCATCGAGGGCTGATATTCGGTATAAGATTACCGCTTTACTCATCCGTTATTGGATTCTAAGTATACGACTATGACTCGCCTCCTTTCGAGTTCGAACTTTTGCGAATTTTCCAAGATGTAATTAAACAAAATGATTGACTCCGTTCGTATCGAAAAGAGACATCGCGTATCATCGATTAGATTTAGAACGCGAAATGAATTGTTTATTCGCTCGTTCCGTTTCTATACGCGTATTCGCGAATCGTTCCGTATTTTTCCGTACGATTTTTTGCGTCCCAAAATTCCAAATAAAATTTGCAACGTGCCAGGAATATGAGATACGTGCATGAAAAATCTGGCGAAAGAGGACATCGAAAGAGGCGTGGTGTTTAACGTACAAGCGAAACTATATACGTAAGATCATTTTTATCAGCGTCATCTTTGTAGATGGTAACTTTCTTCGAGGTTCGTTATTCCTAACGCCAACTCTCGTCGTCTCTCTCTCTCTCTTTCTCTTTTGCGATCTTTTCTTTCATTTTGTTTTCTTCGATTCGCCGATCGAACCGATAAAACGTTGCGTCTCGTTGAGATTTTCGAAGATCCAGGCCGATGCACTTCGTAAGAGAAAGAGATGGGTGGTATAACCCGGTTACATCGTAATTTTAAACTTCGATTTGCCTTTCGAGAACCGACGCTGCATTTACTCGGAGACCTTTATCGACGCTTCCGAAAACGGTCACGCTCTGATTTTCCCACCTTCCGAATAAATCCAATTGAACTTATTTAAACTGTCAAAGAAATATTAGTAAATATAATTACAAGCGTATAAGGCATTAAAATAACTTTCGTCGCGAAATTTGAGTAAAATCGAATCACCCGGAGTATTTTCGAACGAAGATCTTTAGCACTTTAATCTTATCTCCGTTTAATAGTCTCTTTTATGTTCTCGCCATATGATAGCCATGCCTTTGGACTTGTGTACTTTGGAGTTGTAAAGAAAAAAAAAAAAAGAGAAAAAGGGTTATCAATCGGAGGGAGACTCGTCTGCTCGAAAAAAGAAACTCCGGTCTTTTCGTCAACCTTTGTATTTCTGTCCGAGTGCTTGCGCGCTCAAGTGCAAATGACTCTCGTATCGGAAATGATGTTTTCGTCGAGAAAATCAGTCGCGCGCTCGCATATGCGTATCATAGAATGGTATATGGTCGAGTGTACTTGGCTATGTAGGCAACGCGTCCCTGAAAAACGGATCCTCGATCGTCATGGCGAGCACGTAGAAAGCGACCGAATAGGCAGCGTTGATTTACGCCCGCGCCCGTTACACGTGGCATCCGTCGAATCGACCAACAAAATCCATCTACACGAGATCGAAGTCATTGTCAGTTACGATTTGGCATTATCGAACAACTTTTACCCCGATAAAGCGTAGGATAATAATATAACGAGGGGGTAATATCGCATAGAAGTTTGTTTTCCGTTACGGTAATAACGAGGCGCAGCGAAATACAATGGTAAATGAAACGGACACACCTTAGAGTGTGTCTCCGATCGCTATAGGAAGGGCCGACGAATGCCTCGAGAAGAAAGCAAAATGAAAGGTCGTAATATTCGTGTGTACTTGTATCCGAGTATTCTCTCTATTACACGGCTAAAATGAAAGTAGAATAAATCAAGCTCGACGAAAGGTTCGAAAGACGAAGATTCTACCAATTTCATTAGCCCATTTGTGAACAAGTTAATACGCAATTAATGCGCCGACGACGAGATCTCGGTGATGTTAAATTATATATCGACGTTGTAATAACGTCCTTTTTGAGTATCTCTTTACGATCATCATCGATGTCGGAGAAAGCGCCGCCGAGCATAAGTCCCGATCGAAACCAACAAAAGTTGAAATGCGTGGCTAAATATATACCTCGATATTTTCGATCGACGACGATCGTCTCATTTGGAAAAATGACGCGTCGAACGTTCATTACTATTTCCAAAAGTCAAATTTCGGTATTTTCGGAAGAATTTTATACGCGATATTCGACATTTCGTATATTTTGACGTCTATAAAGGTGAAAGATGCGACGCGTCCGGCAATAACTATGCAACTTTTCTATTTTTTAAGTCGGACGATAAGCCCGAGTAACTCGGATGTTACTCAAAGATTTATAACTTCCTTTTCCTCTTTATCTTTATTTATTAAGGGGAAGAAAGGAAAGAAAAGGAAAAGGAAGGTCGGCGACTCGGCCACTTTTCTTTTCGTTTAAGGCTCGCGACGTCTTTAATTATCGCAACGTCGGATCGTCGTCGTCTTCCTGTTTTTCGCGACGTTACATAAATCCTAAGATCATTTTTACCTGAAGTCACACGGAAAGGCATTTATTCGTAGAACTCGCATGATCTTGGCGCACAACACACAAAAATCACGTAAGCGTAGATGGAGATTCATGGAAGGTAGGAATTAGAGCGCGTAGGCGACGAAATAGATTTGCACAAATTTGTCGCGTCGCGCGCGCGCGCGTACATTAATTGGCGATTTTCGAGGCGAGACATCGATCGTCGAGTAATCGTTTCGGTAATCGATGACTCATAAGAAACGTGTACAACGACCGAAGTTAGTCTCCACGTGGCTCGTGATCCGAACTGCTGCTCTCTCGTATATCCTTCCTCTCGATCTCCGCTCGGTTCTTTCTCCGTTGATGCGTGTGCGCGCGCGCGTCTACTCGACCGATCGAAACACGAGGGTAAGTCGGTGGTACGACGCCCTACGACACCCTACGGCACCCTACGACTTACTGAGCAGACCCTCGTGGACCAAACATCTGCTCTCGCATGGGCCTCTCCCACTGCCGCATCGATCTACCAAAGCCCTACGCCATATACTCGCTACGCCATATACTACATATATATATATATGTATATACGCGTCCCTTTTTAACGAGAACATTTCTACCGAAACTCCAACGACGAACGAAAAATCATCTCAATTTGGATAATATTTATGAATACTCGATAGGATGGGAAATACGTTGGGCAGAAATTCGATGCTAATTCGATGCAAGGAGTTGACACCGCACCCTTTGAACGGTTACGCGTACATATACACGGGTATATACTATAGCATGGTTCGTGCCCATAGCAACGCGTGGCATCGTAATAAGAATGGTTTCACGGTTTATTAGGGACGGGTCAGTCGTAGTGCCGTTTGGCTAAATGCATCGCGACACCGCACAAAGAGAGAGAGAACAATGGAAAGGTTGGAAAGGAGGTTAGCTGGAAGGAACTTCGACTCGAGTTTCCCAGTTTTTTAATACTCCAAGAGAGTATAAGAATAGGAGGAGGGGGCTCGAGAAGTGCGTAACACTCGGTTACGAGACTGAAATTGTAGTAGAGGGAGTTGGACTCCCTCAATTGGCAGCAATTGACGACAATTAGGGTCTCGCTGACTACGTCGATCCGTGATTTCGCATTCGGTTGCGAGAATAACGTCCGTAACGCGGACGACGCCTTTGTATCAAACGCCGTGTCCTCTCACCCTTTTATTTCTTTACGAGAGGTAGACGTTGCTAGCTGGAGAGAGATGGAAAGAGAAAGGTTCGATGTCCTTGAAAGGTCCGATTTCTCCCAAGAAGGGTTGACGCCGCCGCCGCCGCCGCCGCCGCCGTCGCCGCGTGGATCCCATAAACGGAGATCCGACTTTCCGAGAAATCACGGAGCCAGATTCCTAAGGAAGAAGAAATAATCCTGGCCGCGGTGCTCCTCGTATATCCAAACGGACAAAGGAAATCTACCTTTCGAGGAAACATTTCTATTTTATCGATCGGATTCTAATTTCGCCTATCTTTCTCTCTCTCTCTCTCTCTATGTTCTTTTCTTTTTTTATTTATTACGATATTTTTATTATAACGATTTCGTTACTCCGAAAAGGAAGGATAAAATTGTCGGCGAGTCAAATTGAAGTAGTACGGTAGTTCGATGAAAGAGATCTATTGTCGTCTCTGAAAATTGATCGTCTCGGAGAGTTCGCAAAGTACAATATTTTGGTATACATGGCGAGGCCATGACTCACTCGAGAGAGAAACACTCGAGCCAGCCGTTTCGTCGCGGTCCATTTCCAAAGGTACGTTCACACCGAGAGAATCGGCCCAAGGATCGATAACCTTTGACTTATCCCTCGATTCGTATTGTTTTTTCGAGCGACGACTTCTTTAGAATCGTTGCGATTTGAATCTCGATGAAATGAGGAAATGAGGAAACGAAATGAAAAAGAGACAAACGTATACGTCTATAGGATTTAGCCTGCGAGAGAACGAGATAGAATACGGTATACGGTGTTTCCCGTCATCTCGGTCTCCTTTTTGTACGGTGCTTCCTAACCTCCCCTCCCACTCTTGTCTACTAAGCGTTGCACATATGTGTGCTCGTGGGCGCCTGCACATTGCCGTGCCCCGAACCGAGAGAAAGACGTCGCGTAGTATCTATATCGCATAGCCTAATACTTGCTCTGGTCCAAACTATCGGCTATCTTCGGCGAGGTTTGGCGAGGTTCGGCTCTCTCGTCATCGGGGTGGAACCTGGCAGGACTTCGAGGTTCTGGTAATACGTAATGTAGTATACGTGGTATAAAATGTAAACATTCGTTTCATTCTATCGAAGTTTAGTATATTCCAAAGATTTAACTTTTAGCGCGCGCGAACCGTCCGCGTGTATTTTGTACGTTCGTATCGCGTTTGCCGAAAATCGTCTTCTTCGGGATTAATTGTGAGCGAGGCTTAAGGATAAACTGACAGCTGCGGCGAATAGGCCACATGGCGCTGTTTGCTGTTGTCCCGAGATGCAGGGGGCGGCCTATCATCGATTTTATCGCGTCGTTTCGCTAACGAATGGACGGCCCCTTGATTAGAAGGCACGCTCGTTTTATCGGTCGATAGTTATCGAGAGGAGAGAGGAAGATTCGATCCTATTCTCGTTCGAATGCTTTTCTTCCTAGCGCGTTATTATTTTAATCGCCCAACGACCGCCAACATAGCGTCCTTGGTTCTTCCTTCCTACGAAAATCTACCAAGCGGAAAGGCATGTACGAGGGCAACAACCGATCTATGGACCGAACGTACTTCCGAACAGCTTCCGTGTCGAGATTACGCTCTTTTCTATTTCTTTACGTTCCTCGCAACGCGTGGTAACTTAAATAATATTTTTTCAATTTATTTCTACATCGGTTTCGCCGCGTCGTCGATGATAACAAAGTTATTCGTATATTCGTTTTGGAGATTAAAATGTATTTTTTGTCGATTTAGTTTACTTTAGCATCCGCGCCGCGCTTAGTCTCGCCGTCATTCTAAATATTTAGAGAAAGTCTTTGCCTCGGCTCGTCTTTTTCATAAACCCCGCGTTATGACGCGACGAGTTATCGTGGTATATTTCATAGAACGACGATAGCCTTTTTCAAGAAAATTCTTTGGGAAAGAGATTCGTATTTGCCGTCGTATTTGCTATCGTGTTTGCTATCGTGTTTGCTCGTGTCCCTCGGTTCGTCGACGCCCTCGGTTTTCGCTCGAAAACTATTTTCGGAGGTATACCTATAAGTACTTATGCGCGAATGCGTATCTTTATCGAGCTAACACGGCGCCCTTCAACTTCGATCGCGTAAACTAGTCCACAAAGTTAGACCTCGAATAACGGAACAAATTCGTCGGGGAACAAAATGAATGAACTAAATATTCAACTATTTGTATATACGTATGAATGACTTTTTTACTAAACATTTGATTCGTCTAATCGCTCGGAGGGTCTCCGCGGCCAGCTGGTAATCCGTAAAATCGATAGAGGGTGACGCGCGATAACTGTCGCGTTTGCTATATCCCCGAGGTCATTTTCGATTTGCGTAAATCCTAATGCGGGTCACGTTTCTTTTATCAAAATTTTATTATTTCTCGTTACAATCGACAAATTGTCAAGAATGAGAAGCGTAACTGTGAGATATATACGTCGCGTCATTAAGTTAACTCGAAACTCATCGCATCGGAACGAGCAACGAACGGTGCATACAATACATGCATATAATACATACGTACGTTCGATTCTCGATGTACAGTTAGGTATGCACTTGATGCGTTGCATGCTATCTCGTTGCCGTATTATCGCGCATCATTCTATTATATTATTACACCTATTCTACCTGGCGAACGTATTTTCGATAAAGGACTTATTTCGCATATGCGTAAATGTAGGATGATAAGTTGTCGATCACTGCCAACTCGCAGACACTCGATTATATCGAAGGAAGAGAAAGATCGATAGGAGAAGTAGAAGCGAATGAGAAAAAAAGTAAGAAAGAGAAAGAAGAAAATAATTGAACATCTCGTCTCGGAGAAAGGAGAGAAGGCGCGGCTTAATTAGAGGAGTCGTTTTCGCACCGGCTTTGCATTTCCCATTTGCATTCCCCCTTGCATTCCCCCCTGCATTCCCCTCGCATTCCCCTTGCTCGGCCGTTGCTCGGAAAACGGGATTCTTTGACGAGAACGCAAAAAATCTCTCTTTCGCTAATTGTAAAGTAACGACAAAAGAGGTACCTCTCTTTCTCCCTTTTCCTCCGTACGTAGGCAGTCTGTGACATTTTCAAATGTCAACGTAATATCTCTCGCGATATTACTCTACGACGCTGAATTGTCAATTCGTTCGGAGAGTTATATTCTTTTTTTCTAATTCGATACGAACTTTACGGACGAGGTAAAAGACAGAAGAAAGAGGTAGAGATAGAAAGTGGGTAGCCTACCTGGTCCTCCGAGCGTCCACGTCCCTTTAAAAGCTTAAAGACCAAGCCCCATCGAGAAGAAAAAGAAGGAGCGTATTAAGAGGAAACTGGTTAAGAAAGAGGAGGACGAGAGGGGAGGGGGAGGGGGAGGAGGAGGAGGAGGAGAACGAGTCTCGCGATCCTCCAGGAATAGTCGCGCGGGCGGGCGGGCGTAGGCGTGTATCCGCCCTTCGTGAACGACTCAATGACGTTTCGAGAAACTTGCCGAGAAGAGAATCCATTCGCAATGAAAATTTGCTTCGGATGTCGGAATTATTTTGTATGGGCGGATACGAACGACTCTACATGTTATCTCTCGGTGCGTTCTCTCCCTGTGAAAAAATGAGCTAGCTAGCGTTGTCGTACGTTTACGCGCACCGATCAATACGAAACGAAAGAGAAGGTTTCTCGCGGAGAAAGCTTCCAGGAAAGGTTCGAGAAGGGATGCGCCGCGGATGCGCGCGAGCTTCACTGTCGCGAGGAGAGTCGCTTTCCGAGAGCAAAGCCCCGTCGTCGGAGCAAACTTCCTCTTTGCGCCGACGCGGCCGACGCTTGCGTCGCGACGCCGCCCGCTGCGATAGCCGCTCGAAACAATCGATCCATCGATAGAATACCATCGATTCAGGTTATCTCTACGAAATGACCAGAGACGCTATCAAAGTTTACGCCAGATTAAAGCCGCAAACGGATCGCCGAAATCTCTTGGTATTTTCATTTCATCCAAATCCAATGATTATTATAAAAGCTTCTTCCTTGTTCCTTCGCGTCAGAAATATCGCGTGCTTCGTCGACCGAAAGATCGCGAGACGGATTCGTTGATGTTGTTGGCACCTTTTAAGGACGACGAGTTTATCGATCATCGTCCCGAATCGTGGATCTTTTCGTAAGTGCTCCCGTAAATGGAAACTCGTATTTATGACTAATAACGAACGACGATCGCGTCAGGTTTCACCGTGTCATCGAGGAGGAAGCCGATCAGCAGGACGTCTTTGAGAATATCGGTCGACCCGTGATCGACAGGTGAACGAAATTCCATTAATCGATAGATTTCCTTTTCGCAAGCTTCTTTATCTTAAATTGTACGAATAATTAAAGCGTCCTCGATGGTTACAACGGTACGGTCTTCGCCTATGGCCAGGTTAAGTAATTCATTTATTCTTATTACTTCGTTTCTCTTCTCGAAACCGCGATCGAAGATATTTGAATTTGTAGACGGGCAGCGGCAAGACTTATACGATAACGGGGCAAATTTCGTCGAGCAAAAGCCAAGGTATCGTGCCGAGAAGTCTGAGTTACCTCTTCGACGTCATTAAAATGGTATACTTTTATTACTAAGTTTAATATTTGTAAAAAATGACGTAACGATTAACTCTCTCCGAAGCATCCGGAAAACGTTTATTCCGTGGACGTGGCTTATCTGGAAATCTACAATGAATACGGTTACGACTTGCTCGATCGAAAACAGCAGCAGCAGCAGCAGCAGGTGCAGCAAGCTATGCGTTTGGAAGATTTACCGTAAGTACGCGGGTCTCCTTTCTCGTAAAAGGGCTCCTCTCTTTCGTTGCGTATCGACATTCCGTAAGAAACTGCTCGGTTGAGATCCATTTAAGGCTCCTCGCTGGATCTATTCCCAGTATGAATATGTAGCAATCGGTGGAACGACTCGGCACGGGTCCTTTTGCTTCCTTCTGATCGAATCTGGAGAATTCCTTTCGTCTTTTGCCATATTTCCTCGTCCTAGTTTCTTTTTTTTTCTTAGCGATATTTAACCTCCGCAGACGCGTCAGGATCCAAGAGGACGAAAAGGGGAAACTGCATCTGAAGAATCTGACCTTCCACAATGTAAAGAGCGAAGACCGGGCGATGGAGTTGTTCCTTATCGGCGACTCGCGTCGGTAAAAATATATTTCGTATTTACCGACTCATCGTTTATATCGTATTTTATGAAACTTTAACCGACTCGATTAGCGTTACAGTTGACACTCCTACGAATCCGCAGTCATCGAGGTCTCACTGTATTTTTACCATCGTCGTGTCGATAAAGCAATTCGGCGCTAATCGTTACAAAAGAGCTAAGATGCATTTGGTCGATCTTGCAGGGTACCGCGTTATTTTTCCTTTGCCCCTAAAGGTATGCAACCCCGTTTGAACGGCCGCGTGTTTTTAGATCCGAACGAGTTTACAAGTGCGCGATCAGCGGGACCATTTTGACCGAAGCGAAACACATTAATCTGAGTTTGCACTATTTGGAGCAAGTCATAGTCTGTTTGAATCAGGAAAATTCGGGTCACGTACCTTACAGGTATATTTCCCTCTTTTTTTTACATTCCTTCAAATTTCGATAATAACATTTTTATCGTTCGTAGAAATTGTTTATTAACCGCTATTCTGAGAGACAGTCTCGGTGGAAATTGCATCACGACGATGTTGGCTACGTTGAGTATATCTTCCGCGAATCTTCAGGTACAATTTATTTCAACGCTTTTCCGTTGATGGTCTGAGAAAAGTGAATAAACGAATGATGGTCAATTTTACGAACTTTAGGAAACCATATCCACTTGTAGATTTGCTCAAAGAGTCGCTTTAATTAGAAACGAGGCTAAATTGATATTAGATCATGATTTGGATAGCGAGAATAAACTTTTACTATTGGAGAATGAAAAACTTCGAAAACAAATCGAGGAATTAAAAAATACGTTATCCTTGCAAGACGATAGAGATCGTTACGAAGAAAAATTAGATTATTATAAAAATTTAATAATGCAAAGAGATCGAGAAATTTGTATCCTTTTTCAAAATGAATTTACTTCTTTATCGAACGAATAAATATTCTCCGCGTATCCTTAACTTTGGCAAAGCTGTGCTTCTCGGTTTGTTGAAAAAAGCCAAAGCTAAAAATGATCAGCCGGAAGGCTCGAACAAAATCTTATTAAAATCAAAATTGAAAATAAGAGCAAAAGAAAGTATGGATAATAGTAAAGAAACGTGTCCGGACGTACGATTAGTTGCAAATGAAAAAGACAAATTGCGTATAAAACGAACGAATTCGGCCGAACGTTTGTCAAAGACGACTAAATTACTCGAACCTATAGGAAAGCACGATGTTGAAAATAATACGCTACTCGAAAGGAAACATTCTAATTTATTAGAAAAATCTGCGAGAGAAAAATCGATAATCGAAGAAAATATCGAAAAGAAGGATATTCCTTCCAATGATTCGTCAAAGGAAATTAATTCTTTAAGACGATCGTTTAATTTGGATGCAAGTAATGTAGAAGAGGAGTTACAAACGAAGAAAATCGATGAAAATGTAGATAATTATATGCCTACCGTAGATTCCAATGGAACAAGTGTAAATGAATTTTGTAATTTAATAATAAGCAACGATACTCTTGTTAATAATTCCATAGCGAGCGACGATCGGTTAGAAAAAAAACATGTCGAAGAAACGGTCAAATCTAATAACCCTGATAATGATTTAGAGAAAAACTTACCATTGACCGGTGATCCAGAGATCGACGAAGAGATCATTGCGTTTTATAAAGCTAAACGATCTGGTGGAATTTATTGATACGACAGTTCAAACATTTTACGATATATTTTTCTTCCAAATGAATACAATCGAATATTCATATATATTCTTCTATTAAATATAATATTAATTATTGATTAAGAATAAATATATAAAATATATGAACCTTGATATCGCATCGATATTTAAGGCAAGATACATGGCAATTTAGGCACGTCTAATCTCTCTCCGTGCATTTTAGCTTCTAATATCGTCAATCGATTTTTATCGATGACTGCTAAACAATGTCTCCTCGCCATGTTATTATACTTAAGTATTTTCAATATCGAAATCTTTTCAGCTTGAATTTTGATAGTATCTCGATGAACGAAACCTTGGATGCCTGCAATCAAAATGATCTTTCATTTGAATATCATACGGACCCATATGGACTTACGTTCATCGTTTTTCTATTCGATTTTATTATCAACGTACCTTTATATTCGTAAACTTTGAGACTTTTATTATTTTCAATAAAAATGAGTAATATTTCGACCGATCCTTCAAAACGAATGATCGAAAATGAGGATGGGTTGTTCGTTGGTATTATTTGTAGAACTTTAGTTTCGTTCAAATCGTTATCGCTGATCTAACGATGCAAAAAAGTAATGATGCATTTTTGTTAACGTTAAATACTGTTTTTCTTGTTTACTTACGAATATGTTATCCCTGGTGAAATTTGGATTGTAATGCAGAAAGTATTCTTTTTCAAAGATTCCTACTTTCATGGCAAAAATCTCGCTCGATCTCAAGCGATTGTTTGAAAATGTATAACTCGTGAGAGACTTATCGAGCTCGTAGATCGAATATCGATTGCTCAGTAATATTCTATCCGTATTGGAGACAAATTTCAAAGGGTGATCTTCGTCGTTGGTAACGTAATAATTCGGATTCGATCGGAACGATTCGTTGTTATATATTTGTCGGATAGTTCGACTTTCCAAACGATCAGCGAACAATAATAAAAATGTATCGTTGTTGAGTTTTTTCACGTCTCGGACATCTTCGAATTGATATACGTGAACGAATTCGTTATTTTCGAGTTTCCACAAGTTTGTCGAATTTCTCGCACACTTTTGTTTTCCCAAAACGAGAAAATACAACGAATCGTTGCGATTCAACGTTATCCAATTTTGGACGTATCCGAAATTAGGAATGCTCGCTATTAATTTGAATATTTTTCCATTATATTGATAAGCATCCAAGTGACAAGACTCGTAACTTATTAAAAGTAAATCGAGATTTTGTATTTCGAAATAATGAACGCTTAGTATACGGTGTTTCGATTCGATCGTTTCTTGCAAATACTCGAAAGCGTTGAATTTGTAGATTTGAGTTTCCGCATGGTACTGCAGGTTTACCACGTTTTTGCATAGATTAGACAAGTTTGTCTGGCAAAGAGGGAAAATAATAAATGTGATTAGTTCTCGTAGAAACGCATTCTCCGTATCGCACAGTCGATATCGTTATTTCCTTTTGACGTACCGTCGATTCGGTTAAAGATGTTTCCATTGCCATTTGATTTTGTTGCAACAAATCGGCCAACTCGGTCGAGTTGAATCCATTTAAGAGTCCTCCGTTCGTAAAGACGCTGCCTTTTAAATAAACGTTTCCACGTATTTTCCATTTTCCAGAGATTAATTGGTCCGATAGATAATTCGTAGTTACCGCAGTTGTTTGCCAACCAATTAAATCTATTTCATTGAAACGATCTACGACTCTTAGAGATCCGTTTAGAACTACTTCTTTTTCGAACTCGACATTTCCTAGAAAGGAAAAATCATTTTTATCATTTACCATTAGAATCGGATATCGATTGTCGTCGAATAATAATTCATAAATGTACCGATGATAGTGTCGTTGGTATTTACGAGTACAATTTGTTTCGGATTCGCGTGATTCATGAGACGAGGATTAAAATCGTGACGCATGAGAACTTTGCCAAGAAACGTTAGATTTCCAGTAACATTTTGATTACCGATTTTCTATGGAAATAATACAATTATTGATTTATTTTAAGATAGATGAAAAAGATTTAAGTATAATACTTACCATCAAAGTGTCCGTATAAATTTCGTTCAAGTCGCGTTCGTTTATTTTCCTCCGGACGTCGATATCTTCTACGGTGATATCGAAAGCTCGAATAAATTCGTTCGATATTATCTGATCCGCGGCTAATACTATTACCGAGCTCATATCTATGTTATTCCAATTTTTTATGCTCGCGTCGCCGATAAAGTTAATACTCGTGAACGTCGTTGGAGCTAAAAATAAAGCGACGGTAACAAATGCGTGTTTATTTATTTAAGAGAAAAGTGGGTATCGTTACCGGAGAAAAAATAAGGCCGATCCAGATAAACAACGACATCTTTCAAGTTGTCGATATCGACCCCACCGATCCGGTTAACGTCCAAATTTTCAACGACATCCAGATTTTTCTTCAGGACGACATCCCGAAGAAAAACGACGCTAGAATTGATCGTCAAAGGTTCGTCGATGAAAACAGCTTTTTCGTAAAATCTTTTTAAATCGATATCGTTGATAGCCTCGTCGATGATTACAAACGATTCGTTTAACTTCAACGATCCTTTTAAACGTTTAGCTCCCGACAAAGTTACGTTATCTTCATTTTTCAACACTATAGAATCGGCTAATTCGTTGAAATCTATCCCATCGATCGTGCCATTAGTTTTAAGATCAATTATTTCTATCGGACTGACAAATCTGACATTTACGTTTAATTCGTACGTTTCGTCGTTTAATTTTTTAAATTTATTTATTAAATCGCGAAAGTATACTTTATTTTTGATCTTTCCTCTCGCATCGAAACTTCCAACGACGTCTGCAGTGCCTGCAATTATAGGATCATGGAACATTACGCGATTTGTGTGTGCGTATAGAATTTCTATTTATTATTATTAATAAAATCATATCGATGTCTTACCATTTATCACGACGGGACCGGTTAAATCTTGATCCTTGTATGGATCTAGAATATTTTCAACGTCGTGCCCATTGAGTGATTTCATTTGTAGTAATTTGCAATGAATATTTTCAAATTCTTTCGTATCGTTTATCACGATTTCTTCGTCTATTTTGAGGACGGCATTTTTCACGAGTTCGCTGATATTGAAATTGTTTATGAAACCTAATACGGTCAGGTTTTCTACGTAGAGACCATTTTCGTAGATCACCGTTCCCATGGTCGACGGATCGTACATTTTATCCAATGATATTCCATTTATCGAGGACGCATCGATCATTCCTTTGACGATGATAGATTCTAGCGTAACAGTGTTAGGATCGAAAATGTCCCGATAAAATCGATGCAATCGATCGATCAGATCGTTCCATCCTTTAATCGACATTCCATTGAAACGTTCGATTTCCAGATTTTCCACTCGCAATCTTTCGAACGAACAATTTACGCTTACATTTTGCATCGTCGATCTAGTTACGGCAAATTCAATGAAATCGCTCAAATTAACATCGTTGACGAATATCGGAGCGATCTCTTGCGCGTTTAATTTATTAACCGTTAAATCGTTGAAGGAGACATTTCGAAGAGTTAGATTCAGTTGTCGATTGAACATATCGCTCGTGATATCGTCGTTTAAAATATCGAACGATAGATCGTCGACGATCAAAGTATTTTCGAAAATGACGCTTTTATTGGTGCAATGCGAATTTTCCTTGGTCTCTTCTTCGAGAATTTTCCTTACATCGTTTGCAAATTCGTGAGAGATTTCGCCGAAAGTTACGTTATCCGATATTTCTTTCAAACCTATCGCGATCATTTATTATATAAATTGATGAACTTTGTTGTTCGTTAAGTAAATCCGATTTAAAACGAATACTCACTCGTGAATGTTTGATCGGTATCCAAAGTAAGAAATTCTTCGATAGCGTGTCCGTTGATCTTATTAGAAGCGATATAGATGGATGATCCATCGATCTCAACGTTGCCCCTGAAATCCTTTTTTCCGAGGATCTCGATTCTAGTATCGTTTATCGATAAAAGATCCTCAAAGTCCGACCAATCGTTGCCATTTATCGAATCCTCCAAGTAAACATTACCCAACACGGTCAAATTGTAGAAAATAACGTTAGAAGTTAAGCTTTGAGTTTCGTTGATCAATGCTTCCTGCTTTAGTTGAGATACGTTAAATCCACTAATGTTACCATCGATCTGCAATAATCGTATGAACAAAATAACGACGCGTATTTGATAAATCTCGAGAGGCATATTACCGTGAAAGATCCAAGAACGGTTATGTTGCGGAAGGTGATATTTCGATTGAAAATATGATCGTTGTCGAGTCTAACGAACTCGTCTATGACAATATCGTTTATACTCGAGACTTGGGACAAGGTTTGGACGGTCAATCGATCAAAGTACTTTATCCCGGTAACGTGGACAGGAATGGAGCCTTCTTCTAACACGTAATCGTAAGGATAACTTAAATCGTTCACGATTCTCGCATTCGCGTCGTTAGCTTCAATTTTCTGCAACAATTTATTACAAATTATCGATATATTATGAAATTCTTGGACATACGCATAGATGCGCGTCTACGTACCCCATTGATCGTAGTTTTATCCGGTATAAAAGCCAATTTATTTTTCCAGACGATATTTTCCCACTCGATGTTATTTATCTTTGAAAAAGTCAAGTGTCCATCTATCGTTACGTCGTAGATCTCATTGGACAAATTCATATTCGAATAACGAACTTTAGATTCTTCGAACATAATTCGTTCGAACGGTATACCGTTGATCTTTCGAATCGTCGCATTCGTCGCTTCGATATCGGAGAATGATTTTTCCCCATTTACGACGTCGCGGGAATCATTGGTTAGATAGCGTTGTAATATTTGTAACATCGGTAGATCGTTCAGGGAATTCGTTGAAAATTCTTCGACGTAAAGATTTCCGCGAAGTCTCAGATCTCCGGAAATATTTAGATCGACTACGACCATCGAATCTCGATCGGATCCATATTGCAAATCCAATTTCAAAGTGTTATATCGTGCTGTTAAATCGCGTAAAGATTCGTTGATTAAAGTCATATTGGTTATTATGTCCTCGCGCGTTAAATTTTTCGAATCCAAATTGATCGTATAAGATACGTCGTTTTCCATGTTTAAATTCGTTGTTATTATCTTAGATGCGTTCAATGATTTGATTTGGGTATAATTTATATGATCTATCAGATCGAATCTTTCATCGATCTCGTCGATGATTTGTTCCTGTTTATTCAATATCTCCTACAAAATACGTTTGCTGCGCACAGTTCAATTTGAAAAATATAAAAAAAAAGAGATAACTTGAAAAATATCGTACTTGTAATAACGCTTTTGCCTCGATCATTCGAATAATTTTCTCTTCGACGGGGCTGGAAAGTTGATTGAGTTTCGTATCGATTTTGACAAATACATTTCCAGATACGAATCCGTATCTCGGAATACTGGTCACATTAGAGAGATGGAAATTATCGAGTAAAACGTTGGGCAAGAATGTTACTTTGAATCGATGATCGCCTTGCCAAGCTAAAGCATAGATCGTGGAATCGAGCAACTGTATCAACAACAACGACTCGTCTCTGTACGTTTCGACTGGAATTTCTTCGACCCAAGCGATCTCTGGAAAAGCTAATTCGTTTATTCGCTTTATTATCGTGCGACATTATCTAAATGGAGAAAATGTTCTTACCGTTAAAAAAATCTTCCGTCTTGGAATTGTATTGGAACGCATTATCCGCAAAATAAAACAACGCGGATTCTTTTCCAGAAGTAGCCAAGTATTGAGCGTGGCCGCTCTCGAAGCAAATGAAATTATTTAAATCGTTAGATTTAATCGTTTGCCATAATTCGAACGTTCCATGATCGTCGTCGTTCTCTTTCCGTTCGTAAAGCAAAACTTCGTTTTCGCCGAGAAGAGCGAGCATCGTGTGCTCGTATACTTTACATAATTGCATATCGCGTATCGAGGAAGCTTGTATCTCTTGAGTCAACCTTTACAATTGTCGATTAATGTTTCTCTATCTTTTCGTTACAATATATAGCATAATATTATATTATAATTACCACAAGGGATAGTCCTTTTTGACGAAATCGATACTGAAACTGTAAATATCGATTATCGAGATAATACGCGTAATCTCGTGATCTTCTCTATTAAACAGCAACAATAATTCGTTTTGATCTCGATATCTAACAAATTGTATATCTTTGGCTGGCCGTTCTATATTCCAGGTACGAAATAATTCAAATTCTTCGTTATAAATTCGATACCATTGCAAACTCGTCGTGGCATTTTTTTCAACGCACGCAACAGCGATGATATCATTTTCCACATCGATCAATGTAAAAGTTAACACCCGACCGTCTATATTGAATTCGGTAAAATTTGATGCCGTTAGGTTACCCTTCGTATCGAGGGTATACAAAAATAACGTTCTTTCGCTCGAACAGGCTAAATAATTGTTTCCATTGCTTTCAAACGAGATCCAATTCGTCCTAAATTCGCTCCGTGGTAATCTCAAATCCTCTTCGATCGAGATATTCGTTATTACGACTTCTGAAGACATTTCATAAAGATTTATTATATTATTTTCATTATATGCATCCGACGATAATAATGATCAGTTAAATATACACGTAGAAATTGAATATTTGACATAAATAATTTTCTTTTAGAAATAAATTACCGTCTCGATTGCCGGCATTCGTTCCAAATTCATACTCCTGCCAAACGAAGGTATTTACGTCCATGAAATCTTGCGAACGACGTTGTAAAGATTTCCCAGCGATATTTAAAATTTCCTCTTCTTTTCTTAACATTTCTTCGATACCACTTCGATAACATTTTGTCGTTTCGAATCGAAAAAGGAAAAGAAAGCTAATAACTAGCAACGACGAACGACGAAACATATTCGCGAATACTGAAATCCTTCGATCGATTTCCTTCGATTACTTTCTTCTAAATTCGACTCGATTGACTCATAATATTTAGAGATTAGGGAATCTAACGAGTAGCAGTTGGGTAACGAGTAAGTAAATAGAACATTTATTTATATTCTCATTAATTACGAGAACTAAGATAACGGATAATAAAATTTAAATACATAGCGAACAAAAAAAGGGTTCGGCATTTACGTCGAAAGGCTTGATTTTAACCGAGTATCGTATCGAATCCCTTTTTTTTTTTATCACCATCGCGTACAATGAAAAAACTTTTCTTATATACAATATTATATAATAGATAATTATTAACAATTATGAAGTATAATAAATAGAAAAGGTACTTTCTAAGAAATGTATCATATAACGCGTACGTTTCACTCGTTTTATATAACGCATGATCTCGTTTATATTCAGGGTACGGTTACTGGCAGAAATCTTGACCTGTCGCCGACCTTTGGTTGAAACCTTAAATTGATCTTTTCGCTACCTTCTTCGCCAACTTCGAGAAACGTGTTCCAATCCACCAAAAAGTATAAACCAGTTTTTCTTCTGGCTGGTAAGACTGGATCCGGTGCTCGCGTACTTCCACCGAATGAATTTTCCAAGTCTATCAGATTAGTATTAGTCGTTGTCGTTGTTGCCGCCGTAGTAGTAGTAGTAGGCATTGGCTCCGATTCCGTGGTTGCCGTCGTCTCGTTTAGTCCGGCCGCATCTTTCGCAGAATCCATCAACGTCGTTGTTTCTAACGCGTAAAAATCATTAGTGTTCGAACATAATTTCATAACGAAAGATAAATGTCAATTACCGATTGGAGAGATCGTGGTCGAAGTAGGAGAATTCCCTTCGCTCGTGGAACTCGGAGCATCCTCTTTTTGTCTCTTCACTTCATTTTTAAGATCCCCGCTGTAGACTCGAATAATTTCATCCAAACTCAAAGGATCCGGACCAACCGACAAAGTCTTCGTATTCTTCAGCAAATCGCTGGCGACTTTTCGAACGTCCTTGGTATCGGCTTTACCTTCTTGAACCAATTTAACGGTATCCAAAAGTTCGTTGATTTTCGATCTTTCGTCGTCGTTTTTAAAAATCGTTTCGTGCGGTTTGAAAACGTGATACTTGGGCGTAGTTTTGGTCTCTTCCGAATATTGAATAGAATTTTTGGAGTTTCTACGAGAACTCGAGATCAATCCGATATTTTCCAAAACCGTTCTCATGTTGACCGGAACAGCTTCGATCACCGATGGAACTTTACTTTTCATAGCCTTTCGTTGTCTGTTAACGCCGAGACCGAATCTCGATAAAAATTCTCTCATCTCTTCGTCTTGAACGGTAGACGTTGGCAACGGTTTAAAATTTCTATACAAATTCGTAGTCGTGCGAGTGGTCGTAGTTACGCTAGGCGATTGACGATCCTGCGTACTCTCAATGCCGAATTTTTGAAAGAGCAGTCTCAAGTCGGGCGTTAAATTTTCCATACCTTTGTTCAAATCAAAACCACCCGTCCGAAAAGTATTCTGATCCTCTATCAAGGGTGAATCTGGTTCGTCCGCGTCTAGAGAAACGATGCCATTTTCGTTGCTAACTTTTGGTCGATTAGTCGGGAAAACGTTGTCGACGTTCGCCTCGTTCTCCGGGCGCAAGCCAATCGAAGCCAACAAATCCATAACCCGTAGTTTCGTCGTTGGTTCGGTCGAAATTTTTTCGGTAGTCGACGTAGCATCGCGAAATCCGCCAGAGTTCAAAGCCAACGTCGTATTGTATTTCGACGTTTGCGAAGTCAACGCGAGCGGAGTTACAAAAATCGTCGAAGATTCGTTCTCTTCTCGTTCGATTTCCCCGAAGGAGAACTCTTCCTTACTTTCATCGGGAACGTTTTGGGGCGGGGGAGCGTTGTAATGCCATTGATCGGAATAAAGAATATCTTGTTTCGGGCCCAAATCGATCGTTAACTCTTCCGAACCGGACGTTTCCTTCGCGTTCTTCGCATCGAGGACTACGTTGATGTCTTCGACTCGATCGTCGTCGATCGTCTTCCCAGTCGTAGGAAGAAAAATCGGACGATCGTCGATCCTCGTTGTTTCTCGCGTAGGATAATGATGATTCGTTTGCAGGCTCTCCAAGTTAAAACTAAATCTCATCGGGGCCGAGCCAGGCGTTAAAGTCTCTTTCAAGGATTCTTTAGATCTAACGTCCGAATAAGTTTCGCGATGATTTTTATATCTACTCTTGTCCAGGACGTTATCCGTCGATTCCAACGATCCGCTGTTACTTTCTTTCGATCGATCGTTCAAAACCATTTCGAGACGTTCGCCGCTGGCCGAATCCGACAGCATTTGAACTATCGGCGGTTTCGTATACAAATCTTTCAAATTTTCCAAAGATTCTCTCGCCTTGTACGGCAATACGACCATCAAAGCTCTTTGATACATTTTCCGAGCTTTCTCGATTTGATCTTTATTCTCGTAAGCTTCCGAATCCTTGGACGTGATGTTGTACAAAATATCGACGATGTCGTTCCGAGATAGTCGAGGCAAATTAGGATTTTCGTTGATCAATCTTTCGACTTGGTCGATCGTTCGATTGATCGAATTTTCTACCTCGAATATCGTTGGTAGTTCCTCCGATTCGACGTGATTTAGACCGAGGAGCAAAACAACGTAGACGATTAAAATCTGAAAATGAAGATGTCCGATCAATCCTTTCGTCCACGAATCCATTCGAATAATTTTGATTCGTTCGGAAATGACGAAATAGCTATGCAGCATTGAAATAAATAATTGCCAAATCGATGATCATTAGCATTATCGAGTTACGTGATCAATTTTGACGCGTAATATTAAACATATTCATCGAGAACTGTTGTGCAAAATATCCTTGGAACCGAACTAAACTTCGATCGAGAAAGTACTGTTAGTCGATCCAACGTACGTACGCACCATTTGATCCTTGCACCGACATAGTTAATTACATACGAGAGTCAACGATTTCTCCCATTTTTCTTACTTTGCGCTAGATTATTGGTCCATGACACATATAGCGTTACGATAAATGCAAATTTATTAAAAACATCGTCGATAAATTTTGCAATAGTCGGGGATAGACATTATCATTTAATTAAAAAATAATCCGGCGGAAAGAAATATCTACGTTGAAATGGAACGAGGATTCTCGAAAACGAAAGCGAACTTTTTCGAATTACGATACTAAGAATCGTCTATCGTAGAAAGCGAACAATTGGGCCGAGGGTTGTTTCATCGTCGGACGAAAATTTGAGGATTTTTCCGAAGGATGATCGATAAAAAACGATACGAAAGAGAAAAACTTACCATTGCTGGAAGCGATCGTCCGCAGAAGCAATCGTAAACTGACCGTACTACTTAAGAACCTACTTTCTTAAAGAACTCTCTCTCTTGGAACTCGCGTTGGCCACTTAATTCTCCGTTCCGTCGTCCTATCGGTGCACTCACGCACGTTCGACTGTCGTTCGAGCTTCAATTCTACCTGTCTTCTATCTCCTCTTCTTCCTTTTCTATTTCCCTTAGATCAAAGACGAAAGAATTTGTTCATTCTTTCGTGAAACGAATCGTTTTCATCTCGAAAGTGAGATCTCTCGAAAGGGACATCGCTTTCTTCGGACGTTTTTCTGCGTTTTCACGTTATTCCTTTGAAGGTAATATCTAGAAGCTTCTTCCTTCTTTTAACAATTTCGATCATATCTTTTATTCGTACTCTCGCGCGCGTGATTTTATAATTTGCTTATTTAGAAATAATTGATTTCGATAGAAATCAAAAATAATCGCAATCTGTATTATCCGTCACAGTTAACTTTTGGAATATATCTATTATCGATAATGCAGATAGTCGGTAAGTCAGAATCGAAAAATGAATAAAAGAGAAAAACGTATCGAATCGATTAATCATTTTTTTCCTTCAATTTTTGTATTTATACGAGATTTAAATAACAGTTCGTTATTGGTAGAAACGACAAATGAACAATTCCAATTTCCATTGCATAAATCGATGCGTATTCGTAATTGCTATTACTTTATTATAAAATAAAGGTGCTTTTAATGACAATGATATTTGGAAAAAAAGAAACATTAAAAAGTTATTTGAAGCGCGAAAAGAGAAAACGTTCCAAGTTAGTTATTACAATATAACGAATGGTGTTAAAAGTGGGGAGTCACTCTCACTTAGTTAGGATCGCGTCCCGACTTGCCTTTTCGATCCGCCAGAAACAAGTTTACTTTTCTCAACGCAAGTTCGTCGAACTTTCGAACTTTCCAAATTTCCAACGTTAACAATTTTCAAATATTCGCTCATACCGATTAATCGAATATTTCTATTATAATAATTGAATCGTTCGATCGTGGAATATATAAAATGGAACTGTCGCGGAAATTACATCGTTGGAACGTTAGTTGTATTCCTGATTATATACCATCTGCGATCGAGAATATAGAAAGTGAGTTTGTTTTCTATTTTCCAAACTATTTTTTTCTCCGGCCGACTCTTGCTCTCATGCGATCAAATCAACGAATCAACGAGAGAATTGAATTAGAAACTTATCGCATTTTATAAGTATCTTATGTCATAACAAATCGATGACAATGCTTTATTTGCATTCCAATTGTTCCGATAGTCTTTAAAAAACAAAAACAATACTAATGAATTATACATCGAAATTGTGTTACGAGCATTTTCGATTGCGATTTTTATTTTTATATTTGTCGAGTGATCTAATTAATTCTCAACTTTATTCGAATCAATGTGTTACGAGTTTTTTCAAATAATATCGATCGAAAATGTAAATATTCCAGTTAGTCGCGCTCTTTTAATCTACCGATCCAAATTCAATTTTTACACCTAACTTGTCTCGCGTAAATTCATATATCACTTAGTCGAAGTATGTCATTTTGTTCATTCTATAATATTTAAACGGGTCAGTATTGTAGTATTCCTTCGACTCGAGGAATACGAGTGATACGCGCGTCAGTGAAAGTTTTGCTTCGAGATTATATTTAAATTTGCACTTCGTATAAATACGATTAAAGAAAAAGACATCGCGTATTAAAAAAAAAAACTCTCGTATTTTTTCCATCATTAACATTTATTCTGCGTATAAATCGTGACTTTGCCTTTCGAGTAATATACCATTTTCTTACGTTTATTCGTTCTCCATTTTATTCTTTTCCTTTTACATTCGTTTACTCTTTTATTCTTAAAATTCAAATGGAATATATCCATTGCGCGTTAATTTAACAAATAAAAATCATATGAATGAAACGCAAAACATGCATCGTATATTGTAATTTTAAATTTTTACGCGATTACGACGTATCTTATCAACAATTCATATGAAATCTTATCATCTACAAAAAAAATCTTATCATATTTTTGATTGACTATAGAAAATAATTTCCGTTTACGTAATGAACACAGTTTCGCGCGCGTACGTGGATCAACCTATATGTGTCTTGGAAATTTTGTAATCGTTACAAAAAAATAACGTTTTGAAATAACTCATAATCTTGAATACTTTATCGATAATGACGAAATAATTATTTGGAATATTTTTTGTCGTTTCAGGCTTGGGTACATTCGGAATCGCTCTGATATCCGTTGGAGCTGCATTTTCGCTGATAACGTTATATTTTGCCATAGACGCTATTTACAACGTTTTTTCGCAAAAAGAAACGGGTCTTTACAAATCTAACATCGTTAGTATTTTCTCGGTATATCCGATAGCGAGTGTTTGTAGTTTGATGATAATAGCGGTACCAAGGTAATTAAAAATGATTCCTTTAAATTATAACGACAATAAACCTACCAATCGTACGTATAAAACTACTTTTAAGTTCCCAATTATAGAAATTATCGCGTGTTTTTATTTAATACGGAATTAGAAACGTCAGCACTTTGCGCGCTTACGTAGATTATTGGATTAACTTTGAATTCAGTCGTATTATATTATTACATATGTAATAAAAATTTGGTTAAGATCAAAATTGTAGATATACTCGAGAGAATGAGAGCGAGAGAGACGAGGGATGAAATAATAAATTAGAGAGAAAAAATAGGATTATCTAAATGAGAGATCCCTGTTATTCGAGAGTGCCTACAAAAATCTTCTTCGAAAAATCTTTCCGGTCGACCTTTTTTTCTTTCTTTAAAACGAAACATCGGAGGGTGGGTAGAGGAGGGGTGGAGACGACGCCGGGGAATTTGTCACGTGAACAAGATTCATGAATACCGTCCCCGACGCGGTTCTTTTCTTTTTCATTTTATTTATCTACTATTTCAGGACGCAACTATTATCCGAGGCGATCATTCAAGTTTTCCTGACAATAGCGCTTTATCGCGTGTTTCTTCTTCTCGCCGACGTTGGCCGACGAAATCTCGACAAAACTCCCCCGTTATTGCTAAGAACTGGCCCTTGTTGCTGTTGGCCATGTTTACCCTTCCCCGAACTCGATATGATCGATTCTCGTCTGGCCGTCATTCGATTGATCGTTCTTCAACTTCCCATCGTACAGGTATCCCCGTCTATTATTTATTTTCTCCGTTAATTCGTTCGACCCTATTGAAAATGTTTTTGCAGGGATTACTGTACTTCGTTATGCTAATTGTGGCCTTGAACGAACAAAAAGTAGAACCAACTTACCTCATTTGGTTTCAACCATTCACATTAATTAGTATATTAATTGGCATATACGGTTTAACGATCACCAACAAAAGTCTCAATGTGGTTGCTCCAGGTAAATTAAATTTCGATTCATTTGCGCGTACGTAAATACTTTATATTTTTTGTCAACAGAAGCCAAGCTGAGGTTGAAGACATTGGTATCCCAACTGGCCATGGTCTTTTCCAAGCTTCAATCTATTATTATCAAGTTACTCGTTAATACTGGCATTTTTCCTTGCACGCCGCCATTGTCGCCAAAAATTTTTGCCAACGGTAAATGTATATCGAAATTAGTCCGTCGAGGAAACCAATGAACAAATTCATTTCGCGTAAACGTAAATCGTTTGCCGAATTTTTCTCTATTTTCTCTATTTTCTTGACGCAATACTATATATATATATATATATTTTTGTAGCTTGCAACTTTCTCTTACTTCTCCTTAATTTCAGTGACGCAAAGTTCTCTGATGCTAATCGAGATGCTGCTGCTTTGTATAGCAGCGAGGTACCTTTATTACGTTGACCTGGAAAAAAAAGAAGATTCGTCGACGACAGATCGGTCGAAAGACAAGCCGCACGGTCTGACGAATAGGAACGATTTACCCGAACAACTTTCCAACAAAATCGCTGTAGTGACCATCTCTTGAACAATCGGAACGCTCGTTCTGCTATTTGTTTCAAGATCTACGAAGAGAGAGAGAGACAGACTATTTGTTAATCATTCCGGGCCTGAATGGAATTCGTGCAATATTTCGATCGAAGCTTGCGAAAGAAAAAGTCTTCTTTTAAATATTTTTTTAAGTATGTATTTATATGTGGATCGATTTTTGTCAGAGTACCTTAAAAAGTTGATCGTTGGCAGAGGGAACTAGAACTACGTTTCTATTTTATACGATATCCTTTTATATATTAATTTTCCGTTTACGATAGCGGCAAATAAGAATACCGAACGATTCAAAACGAAGAAACGATTTCGAAATTAGAATGGTAAGAGTAGTAGGAAAAATAAGAAAATAAATGGCGATGAGAAGGTACTCGAGTAAATACTTAAGTCTCCGAGGGAGACGGATGTCGAGATTCGAAAATATAACTTTGCATTATCGGCCGAAGTAATTTCAAGGTTTCCTGTTCTTGAAAGAAAAATGTTTTAACTCGAGAGAGATAGAAGATAAACGTAGAACTTTTGATAAGACAGTAGCGGATACTTTTTTACCGATTATCTTCGGCGTTTTATCTTCGGCGTTTTATCTTCGAGCTCGACGATTGGATTTATTTTATTGCCGAAGAAAATTTGTATAAAACAAAGAATCAACTTTTAGCGACTAATGCTCATCCTTGAAACCTCGATTAACCTTCGATTACGTTCGCGTAAAATTGTGCATATTCTATACGACGATGCGAATAATTGCATAGCATAAACTGAAAATTCAAGGGGAAAAAATAAAAATTGATTTTCATCGAAAAGTTCGTCGATTACTTTAGCTCGGATGAAAGGACAGGACACGTTAAACGTTTATCGCGAAGCATCTTAGAAGAGAGAAGGGTGGGAAGGGCAGGGGACGTTACACGGCGGTCCTCGAGTATATCTCGTACCCCCTCATTTTTGGAGCGATTTGAAAGGACCACTGCCTACCTTCCTACCTACCTTCCTACCTACCTTCCTACCTTCCTACCTACCTTCCTACCTACCTGCACAGGCTGACCCACGAAAACTACAAAACGCGTTCTCCTCGTCGTCTTCTTCTTTCTTTTTTCTTGGTTCTTTCAGCATCCTTCTCTCCGTCTTTCTCCTTGTCTTTTTTCGGTTCCACGATCACGATCGAGCTTTAGAGAGGCATAATAGATTTAACAGTTTCCTTCCTAAGGATATCAACTTATAGGGGTAAAGAAATTTCTTCTACTCGGTTCATTTCACCTTCTGTCTACGAGCTAGTTCCGAGTAGCATGATTTTTTCCTTTGGAAATTTGCCGAATTCCCCCGAAGGCCCTTACCGAGGGCCCTTACCGAAGGCCCTTACCGAAGGCCCTTCCCTTTCAGAAGGGTTTTACGACAAGAACGAGATAAAAGGGCAATTTGAGCACCGAGAACGACAAGTATAGTAACTTGGAAATAACCGATTGATAATTCACCGTGGGACTAATTAAGGTAGTAAGGGTCAAATTACGTTGCGATCCCTCCACCGATCCTTCCACCGATCTCGAGACTAAATAACCTTGAGGCCCGAGACAGCTCGAAGCAGCTTCGTCTTTTTGCGAAGGCGGGGCAGAAAATAACTGACAAAGGTATTTTGCTAGCTAATGAGCCGACGTATCTGTCGAGGTTTTAACGTAATCATTTTTTCGGATGTATACTAGCCATTTATTATAATTTCATGTAAATTTAATTGCAAATGATATTTGAAAAGTTCCTCGCCATCTCTAATTGATTTTCTTCATTGGGAAGGGAGAGAGAGAGAGAGAGAGAAAAAGAAGTTTTGTAAAGTAAAAATGGTAACCCTCGAGATATCTAAACTACTCGAAGATTTACTCTTTGCCTTATCCTAAAGTGCCACTTCGGAGGTACTCTCCGGCTGCTGCCGGATTTCTTCGAGACTTTTGGAAAAAAAGAGATGCGTAGCCCATGTGGTGCACGCGCGAGATATCGGGAAACGTTTCCCGTGAGCATCGACATATGGCACGCGGCTAGACCTTACGATATAATTTCGTCTCTACGATAATGCCTTTGGATAATCAATTTTTCCTAGCTTTCGTATACTTTGGGAGACTTATCTTTCTTTCGGTAACTACTCGCGTTTTAGTTACGAGCAATTTCGCGTAAAGAATTCGTGCAGGTGTACGAATGGGTCATTAGCTTTTGTCGAATACTAAGAAACGCGTGCATAAAATTAGCTACGAAAATTTGGAAACGTTTCGTGTATATAACCATATCGCGTGCATGCACTTCAAAAGAAAAACAAAAAAAACACGCGCGGGTTAATATCGTAAGAAAAATTGGCAATTCTACGGAATTTATCCGCGTAATAAATAATTGTCTATCCTAGAAACTCCATAAGAGTTACGATCCAAAAGAAAACATCGCAAAATTCGCATAAATTGCTTCGAGGCGACCATTATACTTCGCTTTACAACATTCATAATACGTAAATAACAACGTTGAAGAATCTTGTGGGGGCGTCTTGATTCCCCCTCGAGCATTTAGCATATTTTATAAAAGGGGATAGGAGAAAAAGAAACTAAATAGAAATGAAAAAAGATGAAAGACAGGGAGAGAGAGAGAGAGAGAGAAGGAGAATGGGTGCTCTCGCTGTCGAATTAAAAATCGAATATTATGAAATTAGCTTGGGGAGAGAAAAGATGATGAAGAAGAAGAAGAAGAAGAAGAAGAAGAAAAGCTGGACCATCGAGCAATTTTGGGGCAATTTTGTGGCCGACCGCCTTTCCTCCTCCGAGGCACACCGAAGGGAAAGGAAATAATGACCATCGCCGTCGGCAACCATATGGTCGTGCGCAACGAAATGCACGAAGCATTGACGAACTCCAGATACCGCAGAGTCAGCCTCTTCCGGATGATGATCGATCCGTAAGATCTACGAAACGGAACTCTATATTTTTCTCCCATTCGATGTTTAACATCTGGAAACAAATCTTGGAAGGTAACGCGCCGTTAAATAACTAATCGTAAGCGAAACGACAATTAACGAAGTTGGATTGTTTTCTTTTGGACGCAACGTATTCCCGAAATCTTGTTAGAACCTAAGAAGCAGCATCATCCGCTTTCGTTCGATAATAAATCCTACTTTTGGAGAATTTGTCACGTTAAAAGACGCGTAAAAAGGATCTTATGTTAGATGTTCAATAGCGATTCGGAGATCTTTCGGTTACCACCTGTCCCCCCTCGAGGGAATCGTTTAGAGACAAATTTTCTTTTCCAACAGTTTTTCAAAAGAGGGAGAGAGAGGCGAGATTTAATGGTAAGAATGAAAATTTGTCTCCGCGGTACATTCGACGCGGAGCGTCGAGAAAAAAAAAGAAGCAAAAAAAAAAAGCAAAGGGAAAGAAAGATAAAGCTATTTTTGAAAAGGGAGAGAAGAATTTTATGCTTTGTTAGATACTTTTGAAGAATGAAATCTAGACGGAGACCCTTCGTGGAATACTTTGACGGTTGAAAGGTGCCAGGCAAATTATTTTCCTAAGGATAATCCATTATCAAAATTTCGCGCCAGCTTTCATTTCAATTACTTTGCAACTTTTCTTTTTTGTTCGTTTAAGCGCAGACGCGTTGGACGATTTATCGAATTATTCTTATTTTCGACTTATTTATAAATTTCATTTGCAACACACCTTCGCGTTTCGTCCCTTTCGTTATTTCTTTGCGTTGCGATTAATCTTATCGAAAAACATATCTCGACTAATAATCTTCTTTCGTTCGTTGGATCTTTGCGAAGCATTCCGACTCGTAGGACGAAAGAAAATATTGTTTTTAATTTGATCCGAAGCACACACGGAGTATCCAGTTTCATACGAGGAATAGTCGTACGTGGACGCGGACCCAACAACAAAGGAGAGAAGATCTTTCGAAAGAAAACGCGGTCAGAATTTCAAGTGTCCAGATTTTTTCCTTCGATAATAACGAAAAAGAAAGAGAAAGAAATTAGGATGGAGATGATGGACGCGATCTTAGGGAAAACCGAGAGCACGTAATCCTTCGCGACGTGGATTACGCTCGATAAACCACAACTCCGGGAAGAACTTTGTGTATACGGAGGCGAATCGTGCGAGAGATCTTTCAAGATAAAAGAAAAAAAAGGAAAAGAACAGAGGAATGCGTTCCGGATTATGGATCCTACGAAAATATCTCGCACCTCTCGTTTCTAGAAGGAAATCCCTTCGGGGAGAATTTCGACGGATCCGAAAATTCCGAGCCCTACGTACGCTAGCTTCGTCGAACGATAATGGTATTCGATAAGGGTACCTAGTCGCGATAACGATTCGTAAATATTTTATTTTCTTCCGTTTCTCTATACGAGCAAAATAACGTAAAAAAGTTAGGACGAAAAAGTACGATGGATTATCTTATCTTCCAATAGATATAATTCCAAACGACTAATAGATATAAATGTAGATAGAAAAGAGATATAAAAATATAAACGCAAAACAGAGTCCAGGTGTGAGAAAAACTCTGGCACAATAAAATGTCATTCTCCATAGAATTTTGTAGATCCAAAGTGAGCACCACCCCTAAACGTAGCCTAGATGAATGGATCCCCATTTGGTAGGCCTTTTTCTATTGCCACCGGGCATAAACCGGCCGTTTCAAAGTCTATCTATATACATATATATATATATATACACATATTCTCTATATATACGCAGGGATGAAACTCGGCTCGTTTAACGTCACATATATTTCACCCCACAATCAGGCAGCGAGACAAATACCCTTATTTGTACACATCCTGTGCATTGTGACGTAGAACGGAGCACCCAGAGAATTCGACTTCCGGTTGAATATGTATTTCTATCCTTTTCTTTTTTCTCGAATACTTTTGAAAGCTTTATTTTCGAAAACTGGGTGGAGCAAAGTAACCCCACACCATTTCGATCGTTCGCTGGAATCGCGATCATTCGATATTTTACGTATTTCTCGTTTAGAACTTTTCCAAACACCGGATGTTAAGTAAACTAAGAAGAAGGCTTCGGGCGTTCGATTTGCTCGTTGGATATTATTTAAAAGACGAGGAAATAGTCCTTTTCCAGCTTTTCCTCTTAAAAAGAAATAAATGAGATACGAAAGGAGGGACCGGCTCGCATTTTAACTACGATCGACATCTAGTAGTTTTCTCGTATTAACATCCCGAAAAGAAGATCGTACGAGAGATAACGATCCTTTTTAGCATTTCAGAGCCCTTTGTCTCTCTCATACTTGCACGCTCGCGCTCCAACGTTTGCCTTAGACGTGATTCGACGATTCGACAGGATGACTTTTGCGTTTGGTATTTTGCGTCATAACGTGGGTGGTTTCTTTGTTAATAAGAAGCGCTTTTTCTCGTTGAAAAATGATAAAGTTTAAAAGAGAAGGAGATGAAAGGTCCGATCGGTAGGCAAGAATTCTCTAATAGTTTTATTCCAATTGTCGAGGGGAAAAACGATGTAGCCTTAGGGAAAGCATTGGGATAGGCACGTAGGGATCGTACAGGACGGTCAACCATATGTCGAGGGACGAGCTTGGTTTAGAAATAATTATAAGGGATGGTATAGGAGTCTCTGGGAAGGGTGGGGGAGTGAAACCCGTAGAAGTGGGGAGACCGTAGCCTATATAAGGAAGCTTCCAACGATGGAGGGGTCGCAGTAGGTAAGAATTTTTCAAGAGTATCGTTTCTTCCTACTCGAAAAGTGTTTCTTTTTCTTTCCGCTCTACGAATTCTTATTACGAGATATATCAGTGAGAGATCGAATAAATCCAAATCGACATGAAAAACGTTTCGTGGCTGATTATATTGAGTTTGTGCGGCGTTCTCGTCGATTGTATCGACCTCGGACCA
Organism: Polistes fuscatus; assembly: GCF_010416935.1. Lineage (NCBI taxonomy): Eukaryota > Metazoa > Arthropoda > Insecta > Hymenoptera > Vespidae > Polistes > Polistes fuscatus. The sequence continues at coordinate 7,341,903 of NW_025112997.1, read as the reverse complement.
TTCATTAGGATTGCGCAGTGCAGATCGCGGTGTCTTCGAAAATATAGCACCGATGGAACGTGCGATTGGTTCCCCGATCGACAACAATATGTTTGCGCCGAGGTAACGAAAATATCGTTCATATTTTTCGTTCATATTTTTCGTTCATTCGCGCTTTGTCGAAGGAAATGCAAAGAAAAATAAGTATATTCTAAAATACATCGAAATCCGTTTATCTACGTAAAAATAGAATCTCTCCGGTGTCGAAGATCGAATGAAAAGATAACACGAGAGAAGTTATTTTTCGTTCGTGTTCGAAAACGAATAGAGGGGGGGTCTCTCGAAAGGACGATAAATCTTTCGGTGTTCGGTTTTACGGGGCGCCATGGAAAATCGTGGCGATCCCGGGAGTCCCCCTTATTTTTAGTCAGGACAGTCATCGTTCCCCTACCGATGAACAGATGGAAATCTCGATTACGATAGTAGAAAATCTACTCTGAAATCGCGCATATATCGATTGATACATTTCGATAGATGTTCATCATAGAATCTTATCTGCGAATGATCGTAATAAAGTAGACGTTTATAGGAGAAGGAGGAGAATGTTGGAGAGGGAGTTCATTAATTTTGAGGAAAATGGCATTTCGTGAACGTGCCAGCACGCGCTAAGAGGGTGCGACGACGACGATGATCCCCATTGACATTTATACTAGCAGGAAAAGGGAGGGAAGGTTTTGCATTAGAATGACGATCGTAACGAGGAACATGCCATCGAGCTATTCCTAAAACGCCCCCATAACTACGATTATCGCGTATTGTAAATGCATCGAATACGAAATGTTATTGTTAATACATTAGTGCATAGAAGTGCGTGTAAAATATATTGGTATAACGGTCAAAATTCTAAGAGCATTGTAAAAATATTCGATTAAGATATTTCGAATAACGATAGTATCGCGATTAGATACTATTACAATTTGAATCTCCTATGTATGGTTTTTCTCGTAGAGACGTTGTTAAACAAGCGAGAAGGTCTACGTATCTCCTTTTCTCCGAAGAGTTGGAAATGTTTTAGTTAGTAGAAAGGAACGAGAGAGAGAGAGAGAGAGAGAAAGAGAGGGTACCCCAATAAATATAAAGACAACAACGACAGTGCCTTTTATGCTGGAACAGGTTGGAGCTAATTCGAGCTACCCTCCTTCTACTCGTCCTCGAGAGTAATGCCGCCGATTCAATGGCCTGCCTCCTTCGATGCTTTTTCTTTCTTTCTTTCTTTCTTTCTTTCTTCCTTCCTTCCTTCAGGATTCTTCTACCTTCCTCCTTTTTCTTACAATAGCCGTTAAGGCTTTTTACTCGCACCAGAGCTGATCGTTTCTCTTATTTTTCTCTGTTACAGTGCTGGATAGATTGCGAGATCGTGGAAAAACGATCGGAGGAAGCTAGGAAAACCATTTGCGAACAAAATGATGAGCAAGTATGTGTGTGCCTTTTTATTATTATTTTTCTACAGACCGACTTGGAGAATTGTTAGGGATGGGACGAGCAACGAAACGAAAAAAGATCTTTTATGCTTGTCAAAAATAATCCCGTGAGATATAAAAAGGGAAAAAGATCATAGTTAGTAGAGCCAATCTGTCGATCTTCCGAAAAATAGACCTAGGGCGCCTAGAATCCTTACAAACGTTTACCCTTCGATTATTACGGTTGAACGAGCAACATTAGACGCGCTTACCTTTACTTTTTAATCTTTTTTCGTAGTCTTCGAAATCATCATGTTTCGTTATTATTACAGTGTCCAGCTTGCAAGACAGCGTGTACGTATGAAAAAATGAAAGTAGGAGAAAAATATCTCCCTTCGATGTTGCCAGCGCCAAAAAAGGATCCAATAACTTTAAACAAATTCGACGTAGCCATAGTAATGCAAAAAAAGGATAACGAATGGAAAGACGTGAGTTATTATCCGGGAGAAAGACTACCGAAATGTTCTCCGGACAGTTGGATCATCGTAATCACGGAACAAGGTATAAATCAATACAGCTGGCAAGAATGGGTACCCACTTTGGAGTATTTGAAGGAAGGATTATTATACGAGGCTACCCTCTCGTGGAAAGATCTATCGATTCAATTGACAAAACCAAAAGTCCTTCGACAAAACAGATTAAACGACAGAGTTAAACAATTGTTCCTCGAGAAGTATGGCGAAAAAGTTTTAGCCGAATGGAGGAACCAAGAAGATTCGCAAATGTCCGATGAGATATTCAGAAGATTTTTCTTCAGAAGGGAGGAGGACGAACGCGACGACGACGGGCTTTCCGAAGCTGACGATGCCAACAACGATGCCAACAACGATGCCAACAATACCGCTAACTTTTTCGAAAATCCAAGCACCGAGAATAACGAGTCTTTGATCGAAAAACCATCCTACATAGTAACCTGGGAACCAGAAACTGGTGGTCTTACCGGTAATCAAGTAACGGAATCAAATTTTGTTCAAATCTCTCTTTACCCTGGCACCAAGTATCTCGTTAGGGTAGCAACGAACGAAGGACCCGGCAGTTTTCCCATCGAAGTCGATACCAGACCAAATTCCTCCCAAATAAAACGAGTCAAGATCCAACACTGCGATATAACTCTTCTCCGGTATTTCTATTATGCTTCTTCCATCTTCCTTTCGGTACTACTTCTTATTTTTCTCGTCAGAACGCTTAGGAAAATAAACAACAAAGTCGTCGTCGAAGAAGTTTAAAAGCATCGTTGCGTTTCTCTTACAACTATCGATTTTGTATTAGAAATAACGAACGCGAATTCGATGTCGCCAATTTTTTCATTACGTACGTCTGTCTTATCATTTATCGGATTATACGATAAATGTCAATGAATGTACAAATATCGCTCAGGAGATTTAGAATAGCGAAATGAGATATTTTTTTACTCTGCCAGATTATAATAATAATAATAATAATAATAATAATAATAGGAATAGATCCTATTGGAGCTTGCAACGAACAGACTGTATAAAAGAGTTCCTATGACGTAGACGAGAAATCTAATATTTGTTGTCGGTATGCGTAAGCTGTGTATTTATTTGTACATAATTAATATAATTATTGTAAATAATATTTAGATACAAACAAAAAAAATACAAAAATGATATGTATTACGTATATTTCTAAATACATAACTATAATTGATATAGGAATAAAAATTATAACTTCCAAAATGTACGTGCGATGGTATAATTATTTATTACATTTAATAAGAAATTCCTCGAATCGTCGCGTTGCCGTTAAAACGGTTTTATCCCACGAGGATGAGTCGAAAGACGATGAACGTTTTCAGGATCGTCTTCGGGGTTCATCGAACTCTCCTAAACGAATAGTAAAAGCCAGAAGAGTCGGCGTATACGTACAGAGGTAAACGCGCGCACTTGGGCACGCACACTTAGAGGAAAGTATGTCGTGGCCTCGAACAAGGTCCCGTTATCCGAGGCAAGGCCTTGATCGTCTTCGTCCTCAGTCTTGACTCGATACTCGAGTAAAGATGATACCTCTCGTTGCTTGTTTAACCCTCTTCATCGGTCATCATCGTGAACTCGTTCCTACGAACAATGGACTTACTACCATAGGGGCAAGGACTTTCCTCGGACTCGTCGCGTTGCCTTTTGGTCTAGCTGCTGGGCCTAGGTACGTTCGCATTTAACGTTATTTTTTCCAATCGTTTATTTTACCCAAGTGTACGTATAATATTTGACGATATTTTCATCGATGCAAAGATACGTTCCAAAATGGAAGAAGCAAGCTTGCGAGATCCCAGCGTCGCAGCATCCAAATTCTCATTACGTTTGCGACGAAGCCGGTGAAGTGAAATGTTTGTTAGGTAAATCATAATTAATAAACGATAATTCTATCGACAATTGTATCGCGTCGATTATATCGCGAATATCGTACATAGGTTGGACCGGTGATCTGTGCGACGTACCGATTTGTCGAAAAGGTTGCGACCCCCTTCAAGGTTTCTGTCGACGTCCGGGGGAATGCAGATGCAAGATCGGCTTCTACGGCGAACTCTGCGATAAATGCGTGGCTCTACCTGGTTGCCAACACGGAAGGTAAACTCGCTCGCGTAGCATACTAATCCGAACTTTCTTTTTCGACGAATCTCGTACCGATACGAGTAAGGTAATCGAACGATTTCCGGTAAGGATCGTGACCATCGATCGAGAAAGTAACGTTCTCTTCGTAACGACTATCGATTATCTGGTTCAGGTGTAACGTGAGTTTCGAGTGTGCCTGCGATCCCGGATGGAAAGGATTGTTCTGTTCGGAACCGATTTGCGCGCACGATTGCCTACCGAGTCAAGGATATTGCAATAAACCAGGAGAGTGCAGGTATATCATAGATCATAGATCATTTTCCGTCGATAATGAAGTATCCTACCGTATCGAGAGAAATCGAGTATTTTCCAACGCTTGCTTCGCTTAATGATACAGGTGCCGGTTAGGGTGGCAAGGACCGAGATGCAAACAGTGCGCCGTTTTACCGGGATGCGTTCATGGAACTTGCCAAGGACCATTGGAATGTCGATGCGAACCTGGCTGGACTGGACTATTGTGTCAAACTCGTGAGACTTTTTTTCCATCCATCGACGTTTCGTTCATCTTTCTCGTTTGAATCTTCATGGATTACTCTTTTGCCTTGGCAGCTATTTGCGCAACGGGATGCAGCAAGGAACACGGTGGATGTCGTCGACCCGATACCTGTAGGTGCCGGGTCGGTTGGACGGGTCAAAATTGTACCGAATGCGTCCCGTATCCGGGATGCGTCCACGGATCCTGCAAAAGACCCTGGGAATGTAGATGCGATTCCGGTTGGGCTGGCGATCTTTGCAACGAGAAATTAACTTATTGCGACGATAATTCCGACGTCTGTCGAAATAACGGGACTTGTGTCAGCGTGACACCGGAAGACGGCGATTACAGGTAAATTTATATCGAAACGACGTCGATCATTCGTCGTTACGTATCGCAACGAAACGCGCCTATATATTATATTTCGCATTATATTATCGCAGGTGCATTTGTCCGATCGGTTATATGGGTCGTCAGTGTCAAATTAAAACGACGATGCCATCGACCGAGTTGACACCTCCCATGCCGGATCCAGGATCGATCGATTCGCAAAGCGTATCGATGAAACCCGACGAAGTCGTCGGCAACGAAGAAACGCAAACCGCCAAACTGTTAGGTCCCATAGTAATAACGGATCCACCTTCGACCATCGATCCTTCGGCCACGGCTGGGAAATGGCCAACCGAGTCGCCGACCGAATCGCCGACCGATTCCCCGTCTACCGAAGACGACGAACAAAACGAGACTTGAAGCGCCCCGCATTTTCTTCCTTTTATATTTATTTATTTATTTATTATACTATTCCTATGTGTTTGATCATTCATTTTTGTCATGATTACTCGTGCATATGTATTATGTTGCATACTTATTATTTAAATCGAATGTAAAGATATCGAATGAAATGTTTGAAACTTTGTGTTCGGTGAAACTGCGGCGTGGGCGACGTGGTCAAATATTTTCCGTAGCGATCGCTTTCTCAAAACGCGCTCCCATCGTTGGCTTATCTTCGATGGCTAAGTTTGACGTAAATGGTGATGGTGGTGGTACTTTGCGGTGTGCTGCAACATTCGCCGTCGCGCTTCGACGACCACGCTCCGTCGATTTAGTCATACGTGCATCGGCCGCATATACGTGTACCTACCTATCTAATACGTTCATTGCAAGTATAGATGGGGTGGAGAAGAAATTTATGCTCCCACCCTTCCGTGACTTTGTTCGATTCCATTTGTCCATAAATTATTTTTTCCCCCCAAAAAATTCGCATATCTCTTCTCTCGGGATAAATGAGAGAGTTGGTATTTCGACGCGCCACCCTGTATAATCGAGGCGTGCATCCAGATCTCGCTACCCACGTAATCCTACCGACTTACGTAACGATCCGAACAGACGTCTCTCCTCTTTCACCGAGCCTAAATAACGACCAATGCCGAACCATTGCATTAACGGCGAGCCATTTTTTTTTGCAAAATAATTACGACGAAAAGTAATATAACGCGAACGGGGATTCGGTCTTATCGATCGATGACGTTTTGCTCATTTATTTGGATTACGCGTTTCCATTAGGTGAAATAACGAGCCGATAAAGCGAGATCGTTCGATAGTCTAGTATTTAATACACGCGGGAGACCGGTTATGGCGTCTCGTTTTATCGATCGATTGCCGAGCATTCGTCCACTTCCGCTTTCTCGAGGAATCGATCGAAATCGAAACGAATAACGATCTATCTCGATCGCGGGACTCTCCGGTATTCTAATAGAAATTCTAACAAAATGGAAACATTTGCAAGGAACATTTCTACACGTAGTTATTTATTTTCCTCGTCGACTTTTTACATCGGACTTTGATAAATAAATAAATAGCGATCGAAAAGAAAAAAGAAAAAAAAAGTAAAAAGCGAAAAGTGCATCGATTGGCTACTTCTAGAGCGAAACGACCTAGATTCTAGAAAACACGTGGAACGGATAAGGACACGCGTTACGTATTACATATGCATCGGAAAGCGAAGAACGCGTATGCGAGGAATGCACATTTGCATACGCGCACGTAAATTTTATTCGCGCGCGCGTCGAACATCGAACCTTCCCTTCGACCGACGCGAATCACCCATAATCAATATTTATTAACGAAACGTTTCGAATACGTAGAGTGAAATGAATGAAATGCAATTCTACTTTGTTTTTTCTCGATATTTTATAAAATCATCCAATCCGGAGAGAGGACTTTGCCAGGTCGGTTTCCCTTTCGATCCGGCTCGCCCTTCGAATTCCAACGGATGCCCCCCACTTTGTCGATGTTTCCTCCCACCGTGTAAGAGGCAAGATCGATTGACGATTCCTAGCGACATTGGAATAGGAGCGATGGAAGAGTAACACCGTGAGATCCAAACTTACCTTTCGAGCTTGGGAAAACTCGTTCTTGCGACAAGTCCTCTATTGCGTATTGCCGTTTATTAACTAGGACAATCGTAGAAGAGCACGTAGATTTGAATAAGAGAAGGCAAACGAGAGCTCGAATGGGCGAAGAGGGCCTCGTTTCTGAATGAACGTATTTATTATTTATTAGATGTTCTCATTAACTTTGGTTTTTTCGACGAATAAATAATAGATCTATTCGCGCTGCCGACACTTTTATTACTTTACCCTTATTCAAATGCAAAAAGTAGAAAAATATTAACGGGAACGCGTTGATATTTTCTCTCCTTCGTTTCGACTAGATTATACACAGATATGGTAATTACATATTAATGACGTCGCAAATCGAATTTAAAGGAATGCAACGATAAAAAAGCATAGCGAGTTTGCAACTTATTAAAATTCAGCGAACGCATTTGCGTAAAACTTTCCGTCTTGTTTAACCGATATTAAAGTTGCACGATTTCTAATTAGTCATTTACCAGTTTTACCGCAACGACTCGACGATCGCAATTAAATGGGTAAAACGTTTTATTTGTTTCCTCGTTTGAATTTATTCGGTCGTTCGTAAATAGGTACATGCGCGCGTACGTATTGTTTAGAATTGTCGGTAATTCTTAGACTAAATTCTCTTATGTTCTCGTGATACCGATTACGATCGTATCAGAATTTTACTAACAAAGAGAATGGAAAGTAAAGGGACGCGGCACCGCGATGGAACGGAGTGCAACGAATTGGAACGAAACTGTTCCAACGATAAGTCCGGATTCGATTAATCGAAACAAAAGGGACCCGCGTAATAACTGGGAACAACGTCTTAGATAACTCGACGAGCTATCTAATATCGTTTGAAAGATAGTCGATCCAACGAATCGGATCATACACGTCGAAAGTCTAAATTCCTCGGTCGTTCTTTATTATTCCAAAAGGACATTGTTAATTCGCGCGAGATTATTTTACGAGTCGATTGCAGATCATCGAACTACCGATCGATAGAAATTATCGCGTTCGTTGATCAGCGGCCACCTTCGACTATGCGCGACCATCGATGCGCGCAACGCGCACTCCAATGAGCATCGTTTTATCTTTCTTTCACAGTCAAACGAATCTTTGGTTATATTTTTCTCTTATTAATAATATAATTATATCACGTCATCGCGTATTATGCATTGACGCGTAATAACGATTAGAAACCGATTAGACTGTGCGATAAATAGAGCATTAATTCGGGACCCTAGTTTGAGCAGGAATAAGAACCACTCGGTTGGTAATAGATTATAATTGTAAGTCGTAAAAGGACGTAATCGAAAATGAAATCATTTTAATTAATTACACTTAAGTAACACATCATATTTCCCGCAAACGGTCTACTTATAATTAAATCTTATAATTATAATTATAACGGGGAAAAATAAAGAACGCGCATTTGTCTTCCCAGCGAACTCTGGTGCAATTTAACGTTGCATTGGTATCAATTTCGTAAGTCAAAACGATAAAACATTTGACCGTACAAATATATTCCAAGGCGTAGACACTGACGTTGGTAGAAACTTGGCGAGAAATTTCATCAGATCCATTCCACGAGTTCTTACTCTGTAATTTTCGAATCGGATGTACCAATAGCGAGATTAAAAGAACGCTTACTCGAATCGGCGAGATGGCAAGGTCTCTCTAGGTCGGAGAGAAAAAACGCGTCGGTCGAGAAAGAAGCCTCGGGGCAAAGCCTTTGGGCGAGTTTCTCGCAAAAGATCATCGAAGTCTATGACCTATCGCAAATAAGTTCTCTGTCATGGTCGCGACTCGGATTAACTCTCGCATAAAGCACGTTTGCAGTTAACCTTGCTATTGTTCCGCAAAGTTGACCCCATGGACTGTGGACGGTCAATGAAACCGTAACTTAACAGGTTTCGCCTTTTCCAACGATACGCGTAATTTAGATCTAGCTTAGATCCATAGATCGACGAACTATTCGTTCTCGCGTCCCTCGCCTACGCCCTACTCCCCTATCTTTTTTTCACATTTACGATCTCCGATGCGAAAGCGAAATAGATATCTCGATTTCTCGACGGTCGAATCAATCGTCCTATCGGATATTATTCTAGTAACGTTTCGCGAGCGTGATCGCTTTCCTTACCAAATTCGTACGTATCGATAAACAATTAATACCTACGTATATCCCTCTAACGAGAATATACGTATGGAAGAACTTTTTTTTTCACTTTCACCATCGGAATCGAGCCAAGTCCCGTCACCGTTAGAACCAGTTCTTCTGAATTTTTCAACTCCCTTGGACTCTGACTCAACCTCTCGTGTGAGAAACCTACTACGAGCTCGAGCATAAAAACATTCTCCCGGTTAACGATTCTTCATCGATAATTAAATGTAAAATGCTTTTTAATTACATTTACTTACTTATTTTCGTTAGACGAATAAACGATGATTAATTATAAATACGGTTAGCATCGCATCTTCCCACCTACGTTTGCGATGCGCCAGAATTTCACCGATGCCATTAACGATCTAGGATTGACCAATTGTAAGCCTCCGCATAGAATGTTTAACGCGTATCTACGCGAATAATAATAAAATATATCGAAGGGGAAAGATAAATATCTAAAATATGAAAAAATAAAACTTTCCCTTTCGGCGGTGTTGTACGACTCTATTTCATAATTTGTAAGCGTAGATTTTTACTTTTAATGACGGAAGTTGGATCAAGCTCCTGCGGTCTAAACCTAGGGTGATCTAATAGCGAGTGACGGAAGTCTATTAGAATATCGATATAGTAATCCGATAGTCTTTTTAAATAGAAACTCGCGCTCGTATTAAATATCGATCGTTATCGAGTTTATCCAATATTTCCTCCTTTATTATTCCGATTGAATAAATTGAAAATCGAACGCGAGAGAAATACTTATATCATTGGTAAAAAATATCGCGCACACGTGGAAATGAATAATACTACTCGTTGCTCGCAACGAAATATGATTGACAAGAAAAATACGTGGATAGATTTTGGAAAAAGTGGTCGTCGTAAAGTTGCATGTTGCTGCAGCGTACGTGCAAATTTGACCGTACTCGATTGACCGGTAAAAAATGATCGCCAAACTTTCTACCTACCTTATTTATTTCTTCCATGTACGAGTTAAAAATTCGACATCTTGTTTAAATCTTGACCATAAAAGATAATACCGATCGTGAAAAAGAAAGGGATGCAAAAGGGTGTCACGTTCTCACCGCGAATTGGCCAGGAATTCACACGTGCGTGACCAGATAAAAGTTAACCGATACGGTTCGCCGTATTTACGTGTATAATGGAGCAGCATTATCCGCATGGGAACGGATCCGGCATATGCGGGACAAGATTCGAAGTGTCGTGAGCGGTGCGAGCAAAGCGGGCCGAGCAAAGCGCCGACACACCTCCCTCGGCCACTTCCGGTCTTACAATTAGATCGAAAGACCGTTTATGCAATCCGAACGAATGAAGTAATAATCAAATATATGGAAAATAATTCGTACATTTGTATCAACGTTTGTTGCGCGTGCTCGCACCGCTTACGCATCGTTAATAATTACATTTCAAGCGCGAGTTCTCGTTCGTTCTAGCGTGGACAAATTTTCAAACGATGCTTGTCCAAGATATGCCTTGCTAATTACGCGCTAACTTGGCGTTCGAACGTTTGCTCGGCGCCGATCCTCGACCGTTGCATCTTTTTTATTCGGAAAACAATCGTACGTTATTTCTATCCTCGAGTAGTAGTTGACGTAACTTTGTTACGAGATTTACGTATATGCGCATTGGTACATATAATGCATACATCGAGCTATCGACCGATGCAGAAACTCTTATCTCTCGAGCCTCCCACTTATTCGCGCGAACGTATCGCTTTAGGAAATCGGTCTTGTTCTTCGTCTTCTTTTACGATCGAGAGACACGAGCATGACTTTCTATCTCGACGTTCGAACGCGTAGAAATTCATCCGACTGCATATAAATCGATTGTTCCCTTCCTTCTTTCTCTAACCCCTAAAAATAGAACGAAAAGTCGAATAAACTCGATGCTCGAAATGTTTGATTTATCGACCGGTCCTTGCTTTTAATTATTATTACCCATTGCAAAATGACATAAACGTTCGAGCGAATAAAAAGAATAACACGAAACTTCGAAGGAATTCGTTTGCATAGCTATCGAAACTCGGGATATAACCCGAATAATTATGTTCAATCTGAATTTAAACGCGCATTCATTTGCAAAGATCACACCCAATAATCAAACGCACTTCGGTTTCCATATTAAAGAATCTAACTCGTTTTAAAACTTTTTGAATTGCGTCACGCTTTCTAACTTGTTCATGACGAATTCGTTACTATTATTATTTTCGTTAAACCTTCTTACGAAATGACTATATTAGGGAAAACCTTTTACAAATATTAACATCGCAAATGTAACAATTTAGATTTCGTACTTCTCAGACATTTTTCGTATCGATCGAATGGAAATAGAGTCAAAGGATTTCCGATCGATTAAAATATATTATTCGCAGACGGAACAAAAAATCCTGACTAATCGTTATTCTTTTTTCCTGAAAGAAATAAATGAATTTTTACAAATCTTTTAATTTTATTCGATAAATCGGGTGTTTTTTTTTTTAAATAAAAATAAAGGAGCTCTGGGTGATTAATGATCGAGACAAAGCACCGCTCATTTGATAGTTTGGTTCAAGGACTCGAAAGGAGGAACGTTGCTCTTTTTTTAAATGCAGCGAGAAGAATCGAAAGATGTCGAGGATTGTCGAGAATGGCAAATGTCACGGGCCATAATTATAATATCCATTTCTTGAATCGACAAAAAGATAAGAAATAAGACAAATATCGACGCTTAAGAATATGGCACTCATCTTTCACCGTAATTAATTCGTACTCGAATAGGAACACGAATCCGAAACACTTGAATCCGATTATTCTCGCGAGATTACAAAATTGATATATTATTATTAATTATTAAGATATATTTGCTATTAAACGCAAAGAGGACTGATCGGTAAGTACTGGATCGTTTCGCGTATCCGCATAAAATGGTCGTCTTAACTATGCAGAATAGTCGTACTCGAGCATGAGAAGATAGTATAAGAGTGTGTAGGTTTACGTGTGTGTGCATATAGTGCATAGTATTATTATATATACATATATATATAGAATAAATTGGTAGACATTTAGTAAGTTATACAACCGTAAGTTATGTTTCTAACATACGTATTATGTATTATAATATGTAACAGGTATACTTATGCGTTGTATGGTAGGTAAATAGAGGCGTGTGGTAGGTGTGGCGTTGGTTTAACGCATGGCCATTGGCTTCCTATTGGAGGGGTGTATGTACGAAATGAAAGTCGATTCCCTATATAAAGGGTGGTTTTCATCGAATACAACAGAACTGATTTAATTTAGCAAAGGAGACTTGCCACCACAGTAGTATCGGTCAACATGAGGGCCCTGGTACGTTGCAACGATTATATTTTCGTAGAAATATCGATAACGAACTTTTCTCCGATATTTTTCAGATTTGCTTGATGCTGATTTCGGCGGCATATGCCGGGGAAAAAGCGGAAGAAAAGGTAGATGAAAAGACGCTTACAAAACGTGGCCTTTTGGGTCTTGGATATGGAGGATATGGAGGAGGTTATGGAGGAGGTTACGGAGGAGGTTACGGAGGAGGTTACGGAGGTTACGGAGGCTACGAAGGTGGTCACTCCGTCGCAGTTGCTACCGTTCCCGTTGAAGTACCAAGACCGTACCCAGTTCCCGTTGACAGACCTTACCCTGTTAAGGTAACCCCGCCCCCCCACTTGGAAATTTATTTTCGATGAAATAACGAAAAGTAAGGAAAATGAAGGAATATACGATAAACGATTGATTTGACCAGGTACCAGTCGCTGTACCACAACCAGTGCCAGTAGCCGTTCCCGTCGACAGACCTTACCCAGTCGTTCAAACCAAAACTGTAACGGTTCCAGTTGACAGGCCTTATCCAGTCTCCGTCCCTGTCCAGGTTCCAGTACCCGTACCCGCGCCTTACCCAGTCAAGGTAATTCCAATTGATCTCTATTCGAGTATACGAAAATTATCTAAATCATCCATTGATATATTTTGTCGATATTTCGTTTACAGGTACCAGTTGCTCATGCAGTACCAGTCCCCGTTTCTCACCCGGTTCCAGTTCCGGTTCCACAACCCGTCGTCGTCAAGGAAACGGTTCCCGTTCTCGTTAAGGGCGGTTATGGCGGTTATGGCGGTTATGGTCATTAGTAGATGAAATCTTTTCTCCTCTTATTATCTTTGCCTATTCGACCTTTCAAAAAGTACTCCCCACCCCCCTTCCCCTGGTTTAACACCCAAAATCCCAAAAACATCCGTGACGAGCGCAAACCGAGAAAAAGAAAAAAAACATTCTTTCGTTATCCTCCTTCCCCGCTCTCCCTCTCACTCTCTCTTATCGTAATAATTAAACTCGATGAAATAAATAATTGATTTTGTAAATGTTTTTCTAAAGAAATCGTACGTTTGTTTGTCTTTCTCTACCTTCCTTTCGTTCCTCCGATTCGATTCGATTCGATTCGATTCGATTCGATTCGATTATACTTTCATAGCCGATTTTTATGTGTGCTTCTTTGATACGGCAAAATTAATCAAAATATTAATATCGACAAAATATATGAGACAAAAATATGAGAATGTCTGCTGCAGATCTTTGTCTCTTGGACGAGTTAAAAAATCGAGAAATAAAGAAAGAAGAATCCTTCTTGGAAAAAAGATCTATGAAACCGGCGAGAAATTTACGAGAAGAAATAAATTCGTTCTACAGATTTACATATGTTAATTCGAAATCAATAATACTGTTCTTTTCTCACGCGATAAACTAGTTTCATTAAATAAAATCTTTCCCAAAAAAATCCCAGACACGGTAATAAAATTCAACAACGAAGAATTCGGAGCAACGCGTCTACAGTATTTTCCCCCATTTCATTTGTAATTATTATCTATCGTTATTTGACTTTGTTCGTTACTAACTTCGTTACTACTTCGTCAACTCTAATAGCATTTATATAAAATAAGTAAGCCAATAGCCATGCGTTAAATAATAATTATAAAATATCGTTTAATATATGGGAACATTCTCTTATATATGTGTTTTTCATTTGTCATTGTTTGTAAAATAATAATGTTGCACGAGAAAGGAGAATATAATCGATTGGGAAGAAAATTGGCTCTTTTCTGGAAGAAAAGAAGAGAAAGAAAAATGCTACTTGCGTAAGAGAGAGAGAGGCTGGTTTATTCTCGCTACTTGTCGTACACACTCGGTTTGTTTTTTCTTTATTTCGGTAGCCCACCGCCACCACCATCGTCGTCGTCGTCGTCTCTTTCGCTTTTTCGAGGGTTCGTCCCCTTTTCGCGTATAAAAGCGAGAATCTTCTCGTCCGAATTCATCAGTCGAAAAGACATCGAATCCTCGACATGAACGCTAAGGTAATTCATTCTTGTGTACTTTTGTCAAAGTTTTGCGATTGAAAATCATTCGAGCAAACATTGATTTCAGGTGTTTGCCCTTTTGACCCTCGTGGCATTGACCACAGCCGAAGACACTTTGAACAAAGAGACGAAAAAAGATAAGCGAGGACTCTTTGAGTTCGGCTACGGTTTGGGATACTCGTCTCGGTACCACCCATCGATTGGTATCAGCCATGGAGTGTCTACGGTCGTGACGAAAGAAGTTGCAGTGCCAGTCCCGCACCCGGTCCCTGTAACTATCGAGAGGCATGTCCCGGTCCCAGTCAAGGTGAATTTTTCATTTGTCGAAGAAAAAATATAAAGATGCTTGCTCTAATAGAAATCTGTGGTTGAATATAATGAAGGTAAAATCGATGATTGAAAGGCGAGTTAATGATCACGCTCTAGTTGCGATCTTACATTAGACGTCATCGAGTAATTCCTAAGTTGCAAGGACGTTCATTTCGAAATAGCAACGTTATAATTAGAATAAGAAAATGATTGTATTTTTTCAGGTGCCGTATGCAGTACCGGTAGATAGGCCGTACCCTGTACACGTACCCAAGCCTTACCCGGTCGAAGTAACAAAGCATGTTCCTATTCCGGTTGACCGTCCTGTTCCAGTTCCAGTAAGTGTCCCGGTCAAGGTCCCGGTGCCAGCCCCATACATAGTCAAGGTACCTCAACCTTATGGGGTCTATGTTTCCTCCGACCTTTCTTATGGTGGTCAATCTTCTTGGTAAATCTTTGGCAAAAACAACTTTCACTATACATTAATGTTACCCAAACAAGTGTAAGCTTTCGTATTTTTCGATGAAAAATAAAAACATAGAGATACTCGATTATGTCTGCTTTTCTTTATTTTCTTACTTTTCATTTCAAAGTGGAAATTGCATTATATATTCTAAATAATTTCATTTATGAGTATTATAAATATAATATACTCATTTTTTGCTACATACATTGTGCTACATACATGAACATCGACAATTTATTTCAGTAAACTTTATCAATTAATCGATCATTATTGTAATAATGCGTGTGAGTTATAGATCATCATAGCTAGATAGAAAGATTTATATTTGATAAGATTTTATCAAAAACAAAGTGTTAATAAGAAATATCTAATGGCTTGAAAATATATCAATGAATGTAACCATAAATACATTCACTACATATATATATACACTATAAAAGTCATTTAAACTTCACCTCGATTCGAAGTTTTGACGTTTTTTCTAATTTCCAATAGAAATTCATATATTCCGGTGATAAAGATTGTTTTCCTCGCGTCGCAAAAATGAAAGAAATCTAACAGGAGCACATGATCATACAGGAGTTATCATGAAAAAAGTATCTGTCGTCATCGCATAGAATGCTCATTGGTTGGAAATGACGCGAGTAATATCCAATCAAAGTAGGGGAAATAAGTAAAAACTGTCGGTAAAACGGTAAGAGATCTGATGGTAAATTACCGACCATTAGAGATCCGATGGTAACTTATCGACCATTACAGATCCGTTGATAACTTACCCTAAGGTAAAATATTGTTAGAGCAACAATTTTATCGATAAGAGAAATGAAAAAATGTTTTACGAACATAATAATAGAGAGTAACCGAATATAATTTATAATCAAACGACTCTTTTTTGTGAACATTTCTAATAAAGATTATTCGTTATATCGAAGGTACGTTGTTAGAAAAGAAATAATAAAACGTCTGTAGTAGTATTTTTTAAAAAGTACTCTTCGAAGAATGCATTGCAGTTTTTTAAACTTTGCGTGAAATAGTTGAACAAATTAATGATTCATTTTTCTTTACGAATCTACTGTATTTCATTACTTCTTATTAAGTTTTAAAAACTGCAGTGTTTATAATATATTGTATTAGTAGTTTATAATTTGAAATCCCGGCTGTGATGTTCCTGAGTTTTCTACTAGCTAAAATTTTCTAGTCAATTTTCAATACTTAACCTTTTGCTAAGCAGCTCGAGTTGTACTTATTTTTTAATATTAATAAAATGCAATTACAGTATTAATAAAATATATATGTTTAATTTTAAGTCATTTTCTATATTAATAGAATCGTTAAAATAATTAAAAATTATAGAAAATTAGCGGGATTTGAACTATCCCTTCTTGGTCTTAAAATGTACTCATGCTACGCTTGAGCTATCAAGGATTCGTGCGCCGTTCGCTAAACATAAGTGATTATAGTCAAGAACTTTAATAAAGGTATATTATATATATATTTTTTTTTTTATGTGATCAAGTAATCATCACATCGAGTCATTTTTTTCAGGATTATTTTTGTTTTTTCTTTTCCTTACTATGCTTAATGTACTTGTACTTATAAAAAGTAAAGTTGTATTAACCTTAACTGAGAATACTTGCGTATCTTATAAACGTGATGTGGAAAATAAAATGTGTGGATGTGATGAAAATAAAAAAGATGCAAAGTATTCGTATAAAAAAACAGTATTCAAAAGATATTAATTGTTTTCTTCATCTAGTACAAATTTTCTTTAAATTTCTATAACTATTCTTATATCAATATATGTAGTTTTACATTTTGTTTGACAACTAAACGAAAGGTTATGATTATTTCTATTTCATCAAATGCTAATGACTAATAATTAATTGATCAACAATTTTCTTGAATATTTGATATCGCAGATGTCGGGAAGCAAGTGTCGTAACTGTGGCTCCGTAGATATAGAGACAGATCCAGCACGTGGCGATGCCGTTTGTACAGAATGTGGTACCGTTCTGGAGGACCAACTTATTGTCAGCGAAACCACTTTCGAGGAATCTCCATCTGGAAATATGATTGCCCTCGGAGAATTCGTAGGAAAAGATAGCACGGGTAGAGCTACAGGCTTTGGGGCAGGTTCGTTGATACTTTTAATATAAATATACAATTTGTATTTTTCATTTAATTGACTCGATACAATGTATCTACACGATGAGGTAACTAAAACAAATGCTATTTTTTTCTCTTTAGCATACCGTGTCCGTGGAAAAGAATCTAGAGTTATAACGTTACAAAATGCAAGAAAAGGAATACAGCATCTTTGTTTGCAATTACAGTAAGTTTCATCGATATCAATTATTTACTGCGATACCTATTATAGGTGACTAGATAAAATAACTAATTTGATAATTGGTATTAATAATACTACTTTGTAATGTAACATTTATACTTTCTAATTCTATAATATTTGTTTGTTATAAGACTTAATCAACGTCACGTCGATGAATCTGTTAATTTTTACAAAATGGCATTAAACCGACAATTAACTCGTGGAAGGAAGCAAGCTCACAATCATGCAGCATGTGTATATATTACTTGTCGTTCCGAAGGCACAGCTCGTATCCTTTGAATATGTTTCTACTTGAATAACTTTTCAATTATATGTAATTACTTATTTATGATTCCTTAATGACTTACATAGATTTGCTTATCGACATCAGTGATGTTCTTCAAATTTGTGTTCATGAACTAGGACGGACGTATTTGAAGTTTACGCAAGCCTTATGTATCAATATACCTTCAGTAGGTAAGCATTTATTTAATTATCATATTTTGCATGATACATTATTTTAGAAATTCTTTTCTTTTTTTTTTTCCAAAATTTCATTTTAATGAAAGTTCCATTTAATTAAAGTAGCCATTGTTTGACCTTAAATAATATGATATACTTAATACTTTTCTAATCGAGAATACATATGTATAATAATATTTAACAAAAAATATTATTGCTCTGTGTGACTAGTAGATAAGATAAAATTCTTTTAATATTTCAATATGTTTGTATGTATTTCAAAATGTTTTCTTCTCTTTCGTTAACAAAATGTAAGACTTGTTACAATTTCAAATGTATTCTTGCAACGGTAAACTTGATAGCAGTCTAGATAATAATAGATTTGGATAATATTTAATTAGCAAAACTTCTACGATACTTTTAAGGAATTAGGTCTTATTGAATACTCATTATCTGTTAAATATTCATTAAATTTATTGCAAGAATAACAATGACTAATTCAGCTTCATCGGCACCAGAAAAATCACAAAATTGTTTCTTTTTTTGGTACAAATGATGCGGTTAATAATTAATTTTTTTTCTCTTCAAATGGTGTTTACCTTTTTCAGAACCCACATATGTTACAGATTTTCATAATACATTTGTATCATTATATAGATCTCATTTCTGTATATTTTTATTATGAATATTTACAGTTCATTGCCACTGAGCACAAAACGATTTCATTTCTAATTCTAATATTCATATTCTGAAAAGTATAAATGAGACGGATAAATCTCATGACCACAAAGATAGAGAATAATGATAAATGCACTACTTTACAATAATATTGTTATTTGCGATATTGAACAATCCTTATCTTATCTCTCTTATCTTTTTGCATTACTTTTTGTTTAATACTTCAATATCTACACTTACATATGTGGTATATTGTACAAGGATAAATTAAAAATTAGTTAAATTTAGTTAAATTTTGATATTCAAGTAAAAATAATATCACAATTATATACAAATATTAATAAAATTTATAAAAGAAATAAAAATGGGAGGGAACAAATGATAAATCTTAATTTACCGAAACATGACTTAAGATATAAGTTTGAATCTTTTCTTTTGCAGAACTAAGTCTTTGCATATTATGCATTTACTTTTATTAGATGAAATTAATATCAGAATTATACTTTTATGTTATTTAAATACTGATGTTTTAATACAATTTATAATAGTAACTGGTATATTGGTTATTCAACGTAATATGGACTCATTTGGCTAGGTAGAAATCGAAATATTGAAATATTTCGAGTTACGTCAATTCAAAGAAGTGTTGCACTATAAAATGAGATATTTTTAACAATATTTTATAATCCACACGATACTTTTGTTTTGTTTTACAAATATCTCAGTTATGTAGTTCCAAAAATATTTATCCATTTAGTTGAAATTTAAGATTATTATATATCGTTATGTTACAACGTATTTTCAACTGATTCCAAAATCTCTAATTGATTTACTACTACTGTCATCGTAAATTGAGTAATATTAATACATATTTATTTTCCTTATTGCCTTATTTTTATGCTTTATTACTTTTATCTGACCATTAAGATTGAACACTATTTGTTTTTAAAATAAATTGATCTTTTTTTCATATGACAGCGAAGAATATATTCCGAAAATGTTCAGATTAAAGTGCATCTGTCATATTTGCTTATTTACTAAGCTCTCCAGAGTGAAGATATCAATAGATTGCAATAGTTTCTTTGCTGCAAAATATTCTTCTAGAGTAGAGTAAAATATTCTACCGGGTGGGCATACTTTAATACAAGATCTGTGTACTAAACTATTTTCATAATAGAATATACATACATACATATCATGTGCAAATTCCCACACAATAGAGCTTTACTCTATCAAATTGAACTTATATCGTTTAATAGGTCGACAAAATGTGCAAGTTTTTTCTTTCATTGTTTTTTTTTTTTAAATGATAGCCACCGAATAGCCGCAAAATATTTGTTTGTTTTCGAAACAACAACAAAAAAAAACACTTCGATCAAAGTGTTAATTACATCGTAAATTTACATCAATCGTCTGATGGTGGGCCATAAAAAATTAATTCAGGTATCTGTCCACCTTGAACACCTGTACCATTAGTACTTTCAGAACTACATTGAAATTGAAAATTTACGCTACCAACTGTAGCCTCGGTCATACCTTCTTGACCAAAATAACTTAATTCTACGCCATCGAGTATTGCACTTGCCGTGTAAAAGCACTCTGGTTCTATTTGTATAGGATTTTCAAAATACACGTGAAATGTATTGCTTGATCCATCAGAAAAAAATTTTGTACTATTTTCTGACAAGACACAGCCCAGTCTTTTAAGTTCTATTCTAACATTATAGTCCGCAGCACCAGTAGAGCTTCCGTATAATCCAAAACCAACCACAAAAATTCTTTTGTCAACACTGAACTGGATCGAATCACATCTTCCTCTGTAGCGCCACTGATTGGATCTATAAGCGCACGATTGGAATCTATGACAAACCTATAAAGAAATTTCCAATTCTCACGTAGATCAATAAATACTTTATTACAAACACATAAAATTTTTAAATGTTTATACATATAGAGCAATCACAGTTAATATTGTTTAATGTAATCTACGTACACGTATATATAGACCACTAAAATTTGAAAAAGTAAAAACAAAATAAAAGAAAAATAAGCATGTCACTTTAACAAACAAACATAACAAGTTTTATGGGGAAGCTACAAAAATTTGAATATATATATATAAATATTAATTATAGAAAATAAAGGATACATATACAACTACTTGACTGTATATAATATTTCAAGTAATACGACATTGAGGAAAATTATTTTGAATTGAGAAATGATTGGATAATTTAATATTTCTTATGCGTACCTGAGTTTTTAATCCTTGTCGTGCTTTTGTGGGAAAGCACAGCATCGGTCTGTTACTTGCAGTGAAGTGTAGAAAAACGTCTATTGTTTCTTGTTGCGTTAGTATGCCAGTTTGTGCAGCACTGTTAGCAAATTCCTCTAAATTCATAGCTGGAAGTCGAATTAGATACAAGGCAGAACCTAAAATAAAAAATGGAAATAACATAACTAATTCCTTCAAGAAAAACTTACAAATATTCACCTAATAATTGTCGTTGATTCGCGGATGTGGGCTCAAGATCTTGTCAGATGAGCGCGAGGGCTTCGAATAAATAATAGATAATTCGCTTCCTTCTTATGTTTCATATCATTTTTATTGTCATAGTTATCGATTAGTTATTTCCGAAAAATAATTTTTCAAAATCTAAATAATATTATCATTTAAAATTTTTGTATAGTTTCTATTTATGCTTTTATGTTATATATTTTTTGTCTCTATCTGAACTTCGTAACACTTTTATCGTATAAGCCTGAAAATGTATTTACTGTCACAGAACTATTGATTACTAATGAGTATATTATAAAAAAATGCAAAAGCAGGGACATGTAGAATGAACGAGTAGATTTATAAAAGTATTTTAAGCAGATAAGGAATATTTGTTTTGAAGAATAAAAGCTTAAAGAATATAGTCTTAATATATCTACATTTAACTTGTTATTAAAATGAAATGATGGTAGGGACACAATACATAAATAAAATATAACTTTTATTGTGAAGCCTTTTTTAGTTTCATAAATATAAGTGTAAATATACAAGATTGCAAGTAAACTACATTCATTAATAAAATAATATATCAAAAAAGATTTAAAATCTAATATTACATAAAAAATGTCAAAAGCATTTATTTTTCTATAAAGCAACATTTTAGAATAAAATTACATGTTTATTTGATGGTATTTTATTATTGTTGTTACTTATTTCTACAAGTTTCATATTTTCAGTGCTATATACAAGTAGTATATATAAAAAACAAACTTAAAAATACAATGTAATATAAGTTACAAGAAATATAATATTAACTGATTGCAATATAGATTATTAAAAAGTTAAAGCATCTTTAATAATGTTGATAATTTAGATGATGTTTGAAATGTTTATAATAAAAATTAATTTTAATTTTAAAACGATTTTTCCTTATCTGATTAATTATTCGAGAAATTCTACATAATGACACCATTAGATTTAACTATTTTAGATAAATCATGATTGTTACTATATCTACTGTCTGAAAGATCATTAACATTTACTGTATGTTTCATTGATTCGTAATCTTCTATAAAGCTATCTCGATACATCATGTTTTGTGTGATTTCTATGTCCAGTTTATTACCTGGAAAATATGGCTCACTACGCGTACGAAAAAGAGCAAATGGTAATCTTTCCTTATTTATATCAATAGCAGAAGAATAACATTTAATTTCAGATAAACTTAAACAGTGTGGTGTTAATGATATTCTACTTTTGGAACTTTCGCGAGTGTCATTTATTCTCAATTTTTTCTGATAATTACGTTCGTATTGCAATTTTTTGAATTTATCTTTGATACAAACATCTTCGTAAGAATAAAAATGTCGAATATGATAATCATGATCGCTAAGAAAATTGGATTCATCTACCATCATGTCCAAGCTTGTATTTAAAGTAATGGTACTTAATACCTTCTGATTATTACTTACTTGAGCATCTATAACTTCCCAGCATCGTTGCATAAGGTCTGGTTCTTCAAATAGTCGAGATTGGCTTAGAAGTAAACACGCATTCTTTGCAGTCAAACTTGTTTCCAAATAATTGACGCACGCACGTGCTAAGTGTGGAACTATATACTTTTTAGCAACGTAAAGCGTTGCTAAAACTGTGTCAGCTTCTAATTGTACTTCGTCGCAATACATATATCTGAAATAAGATTCTTCTAAAAATACTGAACTATCACCATGAAACTTGTCATTTTATAATTGTTACGCGTGTTCATTACATCTCTCTGACATACTAACCTTAACAGAGCAAGGAAAGCTGCTGGCTCTACATCTGGCACTTCTATGTCTTGTTTATTTTCTGCTAGTCCACCGTAAAACATGGCATAAAATACAGAACTACCGGTAGCTAAGACATACTTGTGCGCTGGTATAGTTTGCGTATGGCCTGTAACAAACATTATCCTCTGTTTATAATCGACAATATATTTATCAATTCTATTCAACTATAAGAAAGGAAGAAAAAATCATTATATACCTGGACTACCAACAATAAATATAATATCTGCCATGAGATGGTTATTGAACATAGCAGCATTACGTTCTCGAACTGTAGTCTTTGTTGCTTGCCAGTTAGGATCTTGCGTACAGTCTTCAGGCGATGAAAGATTTAGATGAGTTACAGGCGACGATAAGGAAGACAGTGGCGATGTAGGAGCACTTGGGGGCTGATATATTATTTTTTCTCGTTGCAATACAATGCAAGAGGACAGAGGGCTTACAGATGGAGGAGAATCTGATACATTGCTTGGAGATTCCGCTAGAACATTCACAAGTTTTTTTCATTAAATTATTATCTTGATATTTTCCTAATTATTCAATGAACTTATATTCTCCTTTAAATCGCTAATAACCTCTTTAATCAAACGCACACGCACACGCACACACATCTCATGAAATTATTTCAGAGTATCTCTAAATTCACAATATAGTAGCATGCTATAGATAAAAAGAAGAATATTTCTTAATTGAAGTGTCATAAAAAAACATAAATAATTTACCGTCAGTGTACATTATTTCATCAATTTGGTGTTAATTTCGAAGTTAATCTTTTATCTATGTTTTGACATAGCAAAGAACGGTGTCACCAAAAAAAATTGATGAATATTTAATACCGTTATACAATAAGAAGTACCGATCAAAGCGGAACATATATGCACATCATATTGAATAGCAAAAACATTTTGTGATAGCGGAACACTGAGAAACGTTCGTCTTGCTTCGTTTTTCTTCGGGTATATTCGTACATTTCTCGGTGCACGTGATGTACATCGCGTACAAGTCCAAAGTACGAATAAAAATATAAACGAATTTCTTTAGAACAGCGTTCATTAAATACACGATTATTATTTACTATTATATAAGATAATTCTAATCAACATTACATTTTTTGTTTCATCTAAATACCAATAATACAATTTACGACATTCTCAACACGGAATTATATTTTTGTATAAATAATGTTTTAATGATTAACGTAGTCATGCCGGCGACAGGATAATCCAATCAGCGTGAATGCGTATCAATGCATATGTAATACTACACATGACATATATACTATAATTATATGTGCAAAAGAGAAAAACTAATCTAAATTCGTATTGTACTCATTATCTTCCATATTTATACGATATAATTTAATTTAAAAAGATTTTAGGATCAATTTTTAAAATGATACGAAACATATACTCGACATACTTATTAAATACTGCATCGAACATTAATGATACTTGTAACAACATTGTTTTTCTTATATATGCATTGAATTATTTCAGTATAATGCGTTTATTTGCAACTCAAAACACGATTTAAGTATTTAAAAACATTGGATGACTGACCAGCCATTGTTTATAAATAAATCAATAAGACAGCATTTTCCTCTATGCGCGCGTGTATGCGTATGTGTGTGTGTGTGTATACATAAAAATACACACGCGCGTATTCGAAATCGGATCGAATATCGATGTTATATCGTTTAACTAGAATAAATTAAAAATACAGCATCTTTTTAATTGATTCATGTTATTCTCTTACCGTTGACCCAAGCATTGGTTTGCTTGACCGTGACGTTATCTTGATACCGTTGCAACGGCTTGGCGGTGATCTTGGAGTATAAGTTAGACATCTCTGTTCTTTCTGCAAGACGAGACGTCTCTCTTGTATATTTATTCTTCTTTTATTCTTGAATCGTGTCGAATGAAAGAATCACGGTAAATTTAAGATAATAAAGGAGCGTAGGTTTAGGGCCGAAGCGCCATGCTAGGAAGACGGGCGCTGGTTAGGTAACACCACACGTTAACTTTCGTCTCTGCAATCGATCGATAATTCGTGTTACAATGCGCATGTCTCTTTATTTAAATCCTACCCTCTTTATTCTCCCGTTATTTAAAATACTAACTTTTTCGAATAATATATTTCTAATTTTATTTAAATAACACATATTGCACATCATTGATTTTGACCCTTTACAAACGAACCAATGGATTTTACAGTATTTTTATGAATTTAAATGGCTATATTAAATTTTTAAATTTGCCGCGTATTATATGTTATAATTTAAATCTTGTCACATTTGCTTTTACGATATACTTTTATGAATTATTATATTTTAGATCCTTGCTTGTATATTATGAGATTTGCAAACAAGCTTGAATTTGGTAAGAAAACCCACGAAGTAGCAACGACTGCAATAAGAGTAATGCAAAGAATGAAAAGAGATTGTATACACAGTGGCCGGAAACCATCAGGATTATGTGGCGCGGGTAAATTTGAATGATGTGTTTTTCAATTTAAACAATATATAATATATACATTTTCAAAATTTGATTATAGCTTTGCTAATGGCAGCACGATTACATGAATTTAATAGATCCCCTGCTGATATTGTAAAAATTGTTAAGGTTCATGAATCTACTTTAAGGAAAAGGTATATATATATATATATACATGTCAAATGTATCATATCTATGCATGTATAATATATTTAATATCAAAACAGCGATATTTAAGGCGTTTAATTGTAGGTTAATGGAATTTGGAGATACACCTTCTAGTGCCTTGACTTTGGAAGAATTCATGACAGTTGATTTAGAAGAAGAACAAGATCCACCTGCATTTAAAACTGCTCGTAAAAAAGACAGAGAACGATTACAAAAAGTAGACAACAAAAAATTTTAGTCTTTTTAGAATTATAATATTAATTTTGTATACTATATACTATTACTACATATACTATATATACTATTCTTTGCTTTTATTCATTTCAGTTAGAAAATATAGATACAGAAATAAATGAACTTCAAGCTGAGATCGATAGACAAATAGACGAACAAAAAGTTGGAAAGGGAAAAAAACGAAAAAATGGTGTTTTAGTTTTTGCAATTTCTCATATACGCTATATATTTCTTTAATATGTATCATATGTATAATCTTGACATTAATTACAGGATCTTCTACGGAAAATGATTATGCTGATCGATTTATTAAAGAAACTAATTTAAATATTATTAAAGATTGCATTGATTCTGAAGCTGTGAATTCCGATGTTGAGGAAGAATTACTTGAACGTGATAATGATACGTTATTTACAGGACTTGGTAAGGAACCTAGTTACGTTGGCAAAATAAATGAACAATTAATACAATTATGTAACAACAAAATCTTATAAATCTTCGAAGGCCCTGATATTGCATCAATGGGTTTAAATGGAACAAAGGAAGCGAGTAAAGAATCAAAAGATAAAAACAAATCCAATTTTGAAAATGTAGGTACATACATTTCATGTATGTTTAAATTTTGTTAAAAAAGTAATGCAATGTTTATTTTATCGCAGGCTTCTGGAGAAATTAATATTACTGACATTGATGATGACGAATTGGACGACTATATAATGACAGAAAAAGAAGCTGAATTCAAAGATACTTTATGGAAAAAAGTCAATGCAAAATATTTGACCGAGCAACAAGAGAAAGAAGAACGACGAAAGAAGGAGAAGGAAGAAGGTAAACCAGAGAAAAAGAGAAGACGTACTTCAAAACGAAATAAAAATCAAGGTCCTGCTACTACAGCAGGTAAATTAAGACTAAGAGATACTATACTATATGTATATATATATATTTGTGTGTCATACTGGATTATATATATTGTTATTTATTTAAGTGGAAGCTATCGAGAAAATGTTGCAAGAAAAACGTATATCTTCCAAGATCAATTATGAAGTATTAAAAAGCCTGAACATAAATGGTCCAAATAATCAACAGAAAGAGCAAGAAAACCCGTTATGTAAATCTAAGGTTGACATTAAAATGGAGATTAAGTCGTCAGGGTTAGTTGTTATGAAAATCCTTATGAAATGTTATATTTTACATTTAAAATATCTTATTTATCACTTTTTCTTTTAAAATATTTGTTTATTTTTCATGTATAACCAGGACATCGATTTTGTCATTAAAGAATACAGGAACATCATTATCACAAGAGACACGTTCACCAAAATCTAATAGAAGACGTAAAGTAGAAATACCAAGTTCAAAAGAACTGGAAGAATTTGTGGAAGAAGACATGGCACCTCCTACACCACCCGCGCTTGATTCATCAGACGTTGGTAAGTATGAATGTCCGTTGTTTATTGATCTTTTCTCCTTCTTAATCTTTCACATGTTAATTTGATATTGTTTTCTATCGAACAGTGGATGAGGCAGAGGATTACATGGATGATGTTGATGATGAACCCACTGAAATGACAGGAAGAGAAATGCTTAGACGAAGAAGTGGAATTGATTACGACGATGACTATGAATATGACTATGGAGAAGAATATTAATACTATATCTTAATCAATGCATTTTCTCTCTTTCCGTTAATTTGATACGCTTATTAGATTTGTTTTCTTATTTATTTTATTGTGTCTATTTTCTAAGAAGACCCTCTCACATCTATCCAGTACTACCAAAGAGGTTGCGTTTTTCTACTGCCTCTGGAGTCAACGGCACATGGTTTTTGTTAAAGGGTTACTGATTACTTTTTTTATTAACCATGCCCAAGTTTTCCTTTACTTTAGTGATCCGAGGGAAACTAGTAATTCAACGTGGCTAGGCCGTTGACCTTACTTAATTATACCAAACGTAATTGTAATTTTATATATATGTAGTACATTTTTTGAATCATGGAGATCATTTTTTGTATATCGCCATTTATTTTAGAGTTAAAATTATTTATGAAATTGTAAAATATACATAGCTATAATAAGGAGAGGCATTTACGAAGTAATATTTTAATTACTTCTTAATATTAAGTTTTTTATTATTAAAAAATATATAACGCACCATTAATATTTATATATAATATATACCTGAAATTAAACTCTCTCTGACAAGGGCTATTCCTTCTTTTTATTATTTGTTTTCTCCCTCGAAGAGTTAAATGTCTGTCACCTTTCGTCTACTGTTGTTTGGTTGCGATCCGTCTCATCACTGTCTCTCTCAAAGATCCTCTTACGTTCAACCGCTAGAAAATCGATGAAAATCACCCTGGAATTTGTCGTTCCCATAGGTGAAGGTCCTCTAGCATGTCCCAAAAATAGAGTAACACATTGAAGACCTTTATAGTTTGCATATCCGCCCACCTCGCTATGTTAAACGTGTTTTTAACATCTAGTGTTGCTAATACAACTATGCACTGCGTCGCGTGATAAGTCTCTTCAGTTCTTCGGTAGGTTTCAAGAAGATCGTTATTAGATCCTAATGTCAACCGTCCTTTCCTAAATCCATACTGTTTCTGAGATAAATATTTTAAACACATGCATTTGTATTAATAGTATATTTTAAAATGAACCATTAAAATACTTTCTTGTTACTTACTGAAAGAACAAATCAAATATTTGTTAATTTCATTTGAAGTTAAAAATAAACATCTAAATTAAAACTTAAAACTCATATTTTGTTCTTACGTCTTTGATACATTTCATTCTTTTTGCTCGTATAGTTGTCCATATCCAATGACCAAATGTATCCAACAATCTGGTAAAGTAAGTACTCATGGTGGTATCGCTCCTCGTAGTATTCATTTCAAAGTTCAGCTTCCTTGAGTTCTCATCTTAAAGTTGAGCAGTTTCTTCTCTTCTCAGCCAGTTTGTAATCTATTAAAAAGAATGTATTAGTAGATGTCAAATGTAGATTACATAATGTGCCACCATATAAAAAGTGGACTTTATATTTGTAATAATGAGAGAATTTATATATACATATATATATATATATATATAATATATTATAAAAATAAGATGAATGATAAGTGCTCTTCAATAATATAAATAAAATTTTGTGAATAAAAGAACAAAACAAGAACAAAAAAATGTATGGAAGCATGAATTTCAATATACTGCTATGCAGCATGAAGAATATGACAATTTTACTCTATTACTATTATTATTATTATTAATATTATTATTATTATTATTATTATTATTTGCAATTAAATTTTGTAGCTGTTGGGCAGAATAAATATATCTAATCTTTCGCACATGTATATATATATATATACATATATATATGATGTACGAATTTAATCATTAAAATTGTTAATGAGTAATAAAAAAATGTTTTTTCCATCTATTATTTCAAAGTTAATTCAAAAGTCCATTGATACTTTCTATTGTTAGAACAGCGTTTTCTAAACAAAATTTCATGTAAATCATATTATAAATTTTAAACGTAGCAAAGAATAAAAATGGGAAGAAAAATCAAAAATATAAAATAAAAAATTAAAAGAAAACCAAAGCAATGACATATCTTAGAAATAAATTAGACTTCGAGCACGATTTAGAAATTATTGTTCTAAATCAATTAATTTATCGACGAGAACACTAAAAAATCAATGCAAATCAGAAACTATAATTCAATTCACGCTTCGCATTCATTTGCATTAGTTGGCGCATTAATTCTATTTTTTAAATATGAATAGACGCAGTGGATGATTTCTAATCGTTATTATAAGAAAAAAAAACAAAAAAAGAAAACAAACGAAACAGACATACAATAATAGACATAAAGAAAGGAAATAATTGATATCGTATAAATTATTAATAAGATATCTATATTCATATTTATAGTTTCACTTGTAATATATATATATATATATATATTATAATAAAAGTACAAAAAGTGGATTGTTTAATCCAATTAAAATGTAAAGAAGAAAACTTGTTATAACAATATTAAAATGAATTTATCAATAAAATATAAAACTTAAAAATTGTATAGACGATAAAATATTGAAATACAGACAAAATGAAATAGCTCATAAGCTCATCTTATAGAAAAGAATTCTTTTGAAGATGTTTCTTATCGTCAAAAGTAAAACTGAATAAACTGCGTATATTCGATTAAAAATCAAATTAATATGCTAACATTTAGTCTAACTCTCGATATGCATATAATGGAATCACGTTTCTCGCAAAAATCTTCTCTATCCTCTGTATAAAAGGGAAGAAGCGAGCGCTTTATCTTGAATTCTCGCAATGAGACGTATTTGACGATCGGCGGGTTCGTAGTGACTCGAAAACTTTTTGTTCGATTCAATTACAAGCCGTAAATAATATTCGTATATAGTAATGCCAATATGTATAGATATACATATATATATATATACATATATGTATATCTATATGTATATATTATATTGACACATACCCGAAAGCATGTGCTTCTTTTATGCAGGTAAAGTAAAGAGCGCACGCGTTGGACATACCTTCATTTTCAAATTCAAAGCACGCCAGCTTTGAGCGCAAACGCAATTTGTAGAATTATCCGTATATCGCAGGTTGGATTATTCACAGGAGTCTCGCATCTACGGGCGGCCACACGCATAGGTAAGATCATAATCGTTGATAGAGACGTTTTCTTCGATTATCGCACGTTGATTCTCGCCATCGGACGTAGATATTCGGTAAAAACCTGCTAAACGCACGTGCCACACGCTAACATAATAAACAACGATCTTTGCGTATCTCATCTAACTGAGTTGACTGTTTAAAGCTATGCATTGTTATGTTCTATTTCTTTATAATCTAATTTATCGGATATATATATACACTATATACACTTTGCATAGCCTTAAGAACTGTCATATATTTCAAAGAAATATTATTGAACAAAATTATTTTTCGTAGACAAAAACTTTTATCAAGATTTTCTAGTCACTATTTCCACATTTCACAATCTTTAAAATATCTTTATAACATACTCCTAATGAAATAGTGAAGACAATAAATTAAGTCTATTAAAGATACTTTATCTATAAACTATGCAACGCAATAGCAAAAATAGTATGATTAATTTGTTACGTTTCTATACTATCGTAAAATAATATCAAATATATTTTCATTAATTTTAAGTATACGTAATCGTTGATTTTAATACGCATTTATTACTTAAAATAAATATCTTTCCCATTGACAAGAAAAGAAGGATTTATTGAACGATTAAATATAATCATTTTTAATAATTATTCTTTGTCAAGAAATTACATATGACATTATAAATGTTTAAAACATAAATCACTTAATTTTTCTATTTTTGTAATATTCCAAAATCTTGGTATGTTTATGAAATAACAAGTTAAATAAAAGAATTTTTCTTGGAGACATACATATTGTTTTCTTTTCAAATCTTAGAGTCAAGAAAAGAACAAAATCATGACATTTAAATCAATCAAATTAATCACGCTTTAACGTGATATAATTCTTTTTTGCATTTCTATACTTATCTTATAAAGGTACATAAATAACTTCTGAAAGCACATTTTCTTGCTTTATTAATGAACATTCAAAACATTATTTAAGTTCTTATTTGTAAAAAAAAGATTATACAGCAATGCTTCTATAGTCTAAGTCAATTTTTATAGAACTAATACTATAAAATATAATCAAATCATCTAAACCTACAGCATGATTATTTATCTTACTTTAGATAAAGACATAGGATATTGTGAATATTTGTTTTAATAATAATAATAATAATAATAATAATAATAATAATAATAATAATAATTTGGAGCCATATTTAAGAGCAAACAAAAAAACGAATGAAAAAGTAAACTGAATAAGGAACATAAAATCTTAGTTTAAAAATTATTTTCATCTATATATGTTAATGATTTTACTCAAAATGAAAAAAATACAAAAAAATAAAAAGAATATTGAAATTATTTTGTTGTTATATTATAACAAATATAGCTTAATATATGTATTATATATGCATAATGTGTGTGTATCTATATTATGTTGCACGTTGCTGTTTCTAGTACTTTTTCTTTTCGTTTCCATTGATGAGAGATTACCATTAAGTATTATCTTTCTTCCTTTTTCTGTTTTGCTTTATATTGTATAATTTACATCACTCATGGTATTTCTCATTCTTACCACACCTTAAGAGTTATACGTTAAACTTTAGGTCTATCATAAGTTACACATAGTATCATCGTAATTGTATGGATTCTGTGTTGGACATAGGGCAGTTCCTAGGTATTCGAGTCCGTGCGAGTGGCCACCACTAAAAAGGCATTATTTAAAGCTGCCTTTTGCATGCGCTAGTATATGCATTAATATGTTTTTAGTACCTCGGTGGCATCGCATCTGCCGGACCTGGGAAGCTAAAAGGTCAGAAAAATGAAAAATCGCACAATTAATTTTTTCTTATGGCATTAACGTCGCAAGGAACTGATGAAAGTATAAGATGCAACACTATTACTCACGAATAACTAAATGATAGTAATAATAATCGCGTATACGGAAATCTTATCGTTCGTAATGTTGTGTCCTGAGATATAATATATACTTATATATATATTTATATATATAAATACATATATATGCACACACTTCTCTATGTTATTTTTTTCTTTCAACATCATAACGCATGAAATAATAATATCACATGATTGAACGCCGAAGAAGACTATGTTCGAGTCTCAACGAAAATCTTAATAACAAACCACGGTATAGATCATTGTTGGCTCATCTTTAATATCGCATAAATCTTTCTCTCGCTTTTTTTCTTTGTTTATAAGCCATATATGATAATTGCAAATTGTCATAATTTTTGTCCAATGTTTCATCAAATGCATCCTCAAATATGGCTTAATACAAACGCAAATGGATCACTACAAAACGCAATAATAAACGCATATTTTTCTTTTGCACCAAAAACTAGGATTTCTATCGATTCATTATCATTTTGTTTTGCAATTACGTGAAACGCTTTCACGTATTATTATAATTGGTGCTACTTCGACGAGCAAAGAGGAAAATCAAATAAAACAAAAAGTTCAATAGATACGCAACAATTCTCTTTAGTAACGCTTCTTCTTCTTCTTTTCTTCTCCTCTTTTTTTTTTCATACGTAAAAAGGCGCTATACATTTATTAACGAGTTACGGTTCCGAAATATATATGTCATCGCCCGATTTATTATTCGCAAATATTATCTTTCTTTTCCTTCATTTTTTTGTTTTCTTTTAAAAGAACGCTCGATTTAGATTTCTCTCGCGAATCGCGTAAAAGAAGAGAGGTAATATAGATTGAAAATGATCAATAAAGTCAATTAAATATTCCACATTTTGTGCAAAACCATTTAATCTTTGACGATTTTTATCGAACAATTTACAAATAATTTATTGTTTATTGTTTATTATAAAAAATTTTCAAAAAAAAAAAAAAATTAAATCTGAATTATTAAATATTTTTATATAAGTATAGATCGGATCATGCAGATCTCATGTTTTTGAGAGATATTTGTTAAATAATAGAAACATTTTTTGCAAAGGCACACTACCTCTGTTCTTTTTTACACACTCAGGAGCTAAAACATCGTGTAACGATATTTATTATCCACCGTTTATTAATGAATAAATGATATTTTGTTTTTTTGCAAACGATGGCACGCCACACACACACACACACACATATATATATAGACATATATGTGATCGAAATGAATTATTATCGCGGTAAGTGTCACACCTTATACTTTTACAGAAATATTTAACCTGTGACTGTAATCTAAAAAAAATTGTGTTTCTTAGGAGAAAATGAAATAAAATTAAGTAATTAAAGCATGTAACGCAGAAAGGAACGAGGACGTTTTAGATCAACGATCAGTCGTTCGCATATATTCCTTTCGCTTCTTTTTTTTTCGATCTTATTGCGTATCGTACAATTATTTCTCTACTCGCCGCGTGTCATAAGAAAATATATTATTGCTAAATAATATAAATCAAACTTACCGGCCGCCGCCACGTGGAGGAGGTCCGTATGCATCAGGTCTGTCGTATCCTTCGGTATAGCTATATTAATAAACAAGTATATTTATTTTTCGTTTTGAAATTATATTACATAAGATCAATGCTTATCAAAGAGATATCAATAACGAAAAGAAAAAAGTCATTAACACATACAAAATCTTATTAATGAAGAATACAAAATATAAATGATTATCTTACCCTCCACCGACAGGTGGGTATCCACCACTGGGAACGGCACTACCAGGTCTTCTACTAAACATATCCGCTTGTGGTCCAGGACCAGTATTATAACTGGGAGCACCGGTACTATAGCTGGAACCAGTACTCATTGGCCTAATAAAAAAGAATGTAAACAGTGAATAGAAGTTTGCTATTAAAAGCATTAAATTAATATTTTCTTTTTGCTTGCTAGAAGTATCACGCGTCATCAGGTATATTAATGACTGATTTACTTCTTTTTTATGTTTTGCGATAATCTGTTATAACATTCCTCATTATGGCATGAACATTTTGTGAGCCATTGTTGAAACATTCAAAGGTGAAGAAAATTGCCGCGTTTTTTCCAATATGTGTCTATTTAGTCATTTCATTTTATTTATTTATTTATTTCTTTTCTTTACCATGTTTAATCAAAAGTGTGTAAGAATATTTCATTGCAACTTAACAATGAAATTACATACCTCGAAACCAGCAGCACGTACAATTTGTACGTCAATAATCTGTTGAATATATGGCGATTCTTGCAAAACCCTTCTGCTTTTGCTTAGATTATATCATATAAAGAATAACAGACATCGTCATAATATAAGACTTGTAATAGATATTCCAAAAGTACCTGTGATGTAACTTTTCCAAATTTTCTACTAGATAACAACTAATATCAAGAAGCTAGACAACATTTGCTTAGAAAAATGGACAAGTAAAATTTAACGTGATTCAATTTCTACATGCACTCGCACTTACTCTTTTAACTTTTTTTTTCTTTTTTTTTAAGCCCGTGCATGGTCTTAAGCAGATTAGTAAATGTGCAAATTTATTTTTGAGATAATAATTAAACTATAATATTGTTAGATGCATTTGAAAAAGTTCCAATGAAATGGATCATTTTAATGTTCTTACACTTAATGGCTCAAAAAGATATTCGCGGTGATCATCGATAGATCAGTATTACTTTAATTGCATGCAACAATGACACTACACTTAAGAGCTATAAGAAAAAGATTGAGAAGATTCTTTTTCTTAAAACAATCGAATATTTTCTGTTTTTTCAAGTAAGAACATAAAGAAAAATGTTTTTAAAGTATAATAATTTTACCAATGACTCTCATCATATCCGACATCAGTGTATCCAGTACCATATCCTGTCGTGGCCACGGCAGCACCGCCATTTCTCATTGGTCCGGTCGCAGCACGATCATAATCATTTCTTGCAGTATAATCAACTGTGCGACTTGCCCCAAAATTATCTGTACGACCATAATCAACTGGACCTGGTGCTCCACGGTTAAAATCTCCTGCCATACCAGCTCCAACTACTGGAAATAATATCAATAAATGTGTACTGAAACAATAACAACTTAATATTATTATTCGAAAAACACTGTGTTATCCCATATTGCCAACATATTAATTAGAAAAATTCTAAAGTTAATCCAACGTCAAATTATAATGTTACCATAATCTGTTCTCGCTCCAAAATCAGCAGCACGGGTATAATCAGCAGTCCTGCCATAATCAGCTGTTCCTGTTGGGCCATATCCTCCTACAGCAGCAGCAGGTCCATAGCCTCCACCCATCCCCGGCGCCGTTGAGGTGTATCCCATCGCAGCAGTTCCCACGTTCTGGCCATAAGCTCCACGGTCGGTATACCCAGTGCCAAAGTCAGTCCCTCGTCCACTAAAGTCCCCAGCACCACGATTGTAATCGGTATAGCCAGCTGCGACGCCACCTGCAGCAGATCCATCGTAACCAACGAGTTGGATCGGAAGAACTGTAAAGCACGTCGAATATTCCAGTTGGTTTTTAATTTGAAATGAATGTGGATTTGAAATCAACGTGCTATATTCTCATTGTTAATAAAAGATCTAATAAGATTAGAATATGTGTTATTTGTCTTAACCTATTATAAATAGAAAGATGCAGTGTTAATTGTAAGATGAATGAGAAAATAGCATCATCGATAAATGTTATATCTTATTAAAAATAAGAATACAGTTACCTCTTCTATCATTGTATGGTCCAGGACGAGCGTCTCTACCACCGTCTCGTCCTCCTCTACCACCTCTCATAGGTCCGCCTCTTCTGTCTCCATCCCTGCGTCCTCCACCGCCTCCGCGTGACTTCCCAGTTGACTGCTCTACGTTGATGGTTGCCCCCTTGAAGTTAGAATTGTGGAGTGCCTTGATGGCTGCAGCTGCATCTTCCTCTCGTGCCATGTGTACGAAGCCATATCGATTCATAACATCGCATTCCGTCACCTCGCCAAACCGTGAAAATAATTGTCGCAACTCATCGTTGCGACAATTTTCTGGTAACCGCCCCACAAATATTTTTGTTTTTCTCTGAAAAAATGCAAAATATCATAAATAAAGTATCTTATTCTGATATTTAAAAATACTCTATGATTAAATACATATATGAAACTAAAGTAATCATGCTGTACAATAAACGAAGATATGAGACAACTATTTTTGTATACACGCGTATGTATCTCTAAATTCGATCATACTTCTGTAATAGCAAGCATGGTGTCTGTTAGAGAATTTACTTTAGCTCAGTTTTTTGTATTACAAGCTTACATTATATATATATATATATATATATATATATATATACATATATGTTATATATAATGCAAATTATACTGAGCTAACAGAAGCATCATTGATCAAGTGTATTATGACTTATATAATATTTGAAGAATCTAATACAAAATTTGCATATTTAGATTAAACAAATGCATACTCAAATTTGCTGCGTCAGATCATAGACCGCTTCGACTTACCCATCTGTATTAATGATGCTCAATAATCATTTTATTAGAGAACAGTGGATTTATGTATAGTTTCCTTAAATGTATTTCCTGTAGTTTCTGGGAAGTGTGTAATTATAGAAAAATATGCATAGCTTTTTATAAAATAGCATATTAAGAACAATTGGTAAACAAAAATAATTGATGCTTATTAAATAAAATATAATATCCTAAGTAACAAATGCGCTTACCGGTTGATTAGAAGACACCATTTTCTGCAAAAAGAAAATAATTATTTTTCAGTATAAAATATATCAAATAGTTAAGATACCAAAATTATATGTAATTTACATGGTATGATATTACAATGGGCTTTGCTAGTAACAAGTAAGGTATATAATATAATAGATAAATGTTTCTTAAGACAAAAGCTTTATATTTCACTTATCTATTTTCTTTTAATCTTGAATATTTTAAAAATACACATTAATTATGAACAAATTGGTGCTTTCATTTCTCAAATACATATTAAACGTGTTATTCATAGAATAACATATGTATATACTTGATTTACCTTACATTTCATATATTAAGGAAATCTACATTGTCGGGAAATCAGAAAGCTTAGCCAAAAAATGGTAGTATTGTGATCACGTAATTCTGTATGATGGTCGAAAGACGCGAAAACTATAGTCACGTAAATTTTAAAGGGAATCCAATTTTGTTACAAATTTTTAACCAAAATAAACACTAATATATTTTCGTACAATAATATATAAAAATATGTTTAAGGTATTAATAAAGAACATATGTAAAATAATTAAAGCATACGCCTTAAAAAGCCTATTCTTATGTATCCGGTCTTTGCATACTATATGAAATCACTTAACTACTTAACATTACTATCAAAATAGTACGATACCACTCTTTTCTCAGCAATCTAATTATGCTAATTATTGTCGATAAAGAAAAATTGGTCATACTCACATGTAATTGCGACGTTTTGGCGAAATTAAATTAAAATAAAAAGGATGAAACTTTCGTGACGCTCAACAGCGAAACGAGGCACAAAATGGCGTCTGACGATTACAACAGTTATTACCGTACGAATCTTCGGTTAAACCGTCGGGCTTATATGCTATGATCTACTTTTTGTAGTATTAAGATTCGATTCCGGTATAAGAAAATAAAATCGAACACCAGGTGGCAGCACACATTAACATAACCAAAAGCTTTGATATGATTGGTCGATCGTGAAAGACCACATTTATTTCAATTTTAAAAGAGAAGAATGCAACGCAGGTGTGGTGGTGATAGAAATTTATGATATTTATGATGAAATGACTCGAAATATATTTTATAATATCTTATAAATTTCTAAAGTTATTTATTATTTCCTAATTCACTTATATTTGATTATACGAAGTTTTGAGATCAAAAGTTACAGTCGTATAAATCCAGCTAAAAATATAAAAGGAAAGAATGATGACCTACTTAAAAATCAATGATTTTATTGTCTTCTTTTTAATAAGACTAAATGCAGATTTAGATAAAAATATGTAATTTGAGATAAGATCAATGTCATTGTCACAAAGTAGGTTCTGGTCCAATGCCTCCAGCATGTTTATGAACAAGTAAAGATACTTCTGCAGCCAATTTGCTGACATCAGATAGATTTTCACATTCTGCATACACGCGTACTATATCCTCAGTACCGGAAGGTCTAATAATATATTATTCAAATTATTTTAAGTAAAAATACTAGAATAAAAATATTTATTTGTCTATGTACAAAATACCTGATAAAGCTTCTTCCTTTCGAATACTTGGCTGTGACTTTATCAATTTCATTTTGTAATCCTATTGGCGTAACACACTGTCTTTCTGCATTAGCCGTTGTAATAATATTTCTGTCCTTAACTTTAACTTTTACTTGTTTGTTTGGTAAATCTGTATAACATTGTTCCCAATCGATAATGCTCCATCCTTTAGCATGTAAAATAGTTTCTATTAACAACATATCGCTTAAGGCATCACCAACGGTCTGATTAATTATATTTATTATATGTACTAATTTTCCAGCAGCAGTACGTTCATTTTTTTCCAACCTATAGCCATAATAAAATATCAGCAAGATTGTATGCATATAAAATTATCACTTGAATAGATCTAATCTTACGTAAGATTTTCTGCAGCATTTGAAATAGATTGGATAGCCGTTTCCTTAAAAACAACGGTCCCATGACCATTTGCTTCAAAATAAACACCAATATCAAATTCTGTTGCTTTATTGTGCAAATGTTTTACACCTGTTGAAACGCATGCAACTGGAACTTTCTAAACACAATTTAGGAATTAAATATTTCATTCAAAGATTATTTTAACAATAAAAAGATAAATAAATATATACCAATTTCTGCGAAATATAATTAGTTGAACTTGCATTAGCATATGCAGTTTGAACTAGGCCAAGATTTAATTGCAGAGAACTTTCTTGAAGAAGTTCCTTGATGTAGCCTGCTATAAGTGTAGCTATACGATCTCCATCGAGAATATGAAATTTTTTTGTTTCATCTACATAGAAATAAACTATTCTGTCCGCATCTCCATCTATAGAAGCACATTTAACATTTGCTTCAGGTTGCATATTTAATGGTACTTTTTGATGTATTTTAACATAATCAGCTCCACACTAATAAGAAGAAAAACGCATATTCTCTTATTTTAAATTAATTGGTAATAATATAATTTGCTAATAAATTATATATACCATGTAATTTAGTTCTCCATTTCCATCATTATAAATATTAACTTTGAGAACAGAATCTAGATGTTTTTGAAATTCTTTCATAGCAAGTGCACCAACACCATTTGCTGCATCCAAATGTAATTCTGCTATATATTTGTCATTATTAAGTACATTTTTATATTCTCTCATACGTTTGTAAGCCTTGGAAAATTTATTATAATAGCCTTCTAATGTCGATTCTCCATAATTGTTATTTGTATTTGTACAAAAAACAAGATAATGTAATTGAGGTGTGGTAACTATTCCAAAATCTTTTACGGCACCATTCAAGGCTTTAATACCTGCCACTGCAGCACCTAATAAATTAGGGCCACTTTGTCTTGTATCTCTGCCTATTATTACTACTGCATTTGCAGACATATTAATTTTTTCTTCATTTATAATACGTTGAATAATAGTTACAACATCGGTGTCATTTGCATTAGCTAAATCATTGGCTATTGTTTCCCAAGATGCTTTCAACATCTCCCCATTAGGATCAACTAATTTAACACCATTATCTGATTCTACATTGTGACTAGCCGTTATCATCAATCCAATTGCAGCTATAATATAAGAGATCTTTTATTTTATATCCAACTTAAGGTTCTGATGAGACTTTAATGATTTCATTTAAAATAATGATATGACAATAGTAAAAAACTAATGAAATCATACCATTACATTTCTTTGATCTAAGTACAGCTAAAAGGCCCATTCGATAAAGTATATGTTCCAAGAACTCTGCTCTGAAATGATATTAGTAAAATAATAATATAATGTACATTTCACACACACACAAATTTAAATAAAATATACAAGATATATTTACTTAGTTCGGAAGCCAGAAGTTCCATATTGTATAGGTTCATTATATTGTTTACTATATGTTGAATTTTCTACATTATTTATATATTGAAAGTCCATGGTGCTTTAATGTGTACGAAATACTAAAAAAATATTTCTTTAATAAAAATTAGTTTCAATAGATTAATTAGAAATAAGATAAAATACATACGTATATCTATATAAACGTAATAAAAAAAAACAGATAACAACTATTTAAATTTTATAACACACCTGTATACAACAGCGACTTGTGAAAAAGTGACATTTATCGAAGCTTCGTATTTGCCACGTACCGATTAACTCAAAACGCCATCTGCAATTGTGAATACAATATTTACGCGCGTACACACATTGATTTATACTTATCTAATTTATAAATAACTATATATTTAATTAATTATTTAATAAATTCAAACGTATGTTAATATGTTTTCAAATGTCGATATTTAAATAAAAATCTTCTCAATATATTTAAAAAAGAAAATTCTATTGAATATACGTTAACTTGATTGGTTACTTTTAATCTGATTCGACTAATCAGAATTATTCGTATTCAATGATGATTGGATAATTTCAGAGCGCTCATGTAGCTGATTTTTGGAGATGCACAACTGCAATACGCTACTACTAAGTAAAGGTCTATCTCTAAAACGAAGATTCTTGTTGAGTTTATGGTCGGCATATAATAATTACTATTTTATAACACGTGAGATTGTCATTGTTCGAATTTTTTATTAAAAAAATGGCTTTACACGTACCAAAAGCACCGGGCGTTGCCCAAATGTTAAAAGATGGTGCTCGTGTAAGTATATATTTATTGATTTATCACGATTCCATGTTGTATTGCAAATTGCTATACTCCAAAATGCAAGAAAAGTAGCATCGATACCGTCATCGACAGCATTACCTTTTATAGACATTTCTGGCACTTTTTATACATATGATTATAAAATATTATAATATTCAGAACTATGTTATATAGTTGCTATTGAATACGCTTGCAATATTTCAGTTTGAAATTATTTCATAATTTATTTACAATTTATAGATTAAAATAAACATGAACTTTTACTTACAATTAATAATTGTAAAATTTTGTATATTTTATAGTCATTAATTGTGTACAAAACATTTAACATTGAGTACTATAATCAATATTAAAAAATAAAGCCTATTTCTCTCTCTTTGTCATCAAGAAAATATTATAAATTTTCTCTTTTGATAGTACTTTTCTGGATTGGAAGAAGCAGTATATAGAAACATATCTGCTTGCAAACAGTTTGCACAATCAGTGAGAACTGCATATGGTCCTAATGGGATGAATAAAATGATTATTAATCATATTGAAAAATTATTTGTTACCAATGATGCTGCTACAATTATAAATGAATTAGAAGTTGAACATCCAGCAGCAAAGTTGCTAGTTTTTGCATCGAAAATGCAAGAAGCAGAAGCTGGAGATGGTACAAACTTTGTTATCATATTTGCTGGAGCTTTACTTGAAGCTGCGGAAGAACTTCTTCGCTTGGTATTAAATTTTTTATTATGAAAATGAAATAATTATATTAATAATTTATTAAGAAGTAAAGAGTTGTAAGAAAGAAAGGTTTGTTTGTTTGCAGGGTATAACCACATCTGAAATAGTTGAAGGTTACGAAGGAGCATTAGAAAAGGCATTGGAGATTCTTCCTACTTTTGTTGTTCATGAAATAAAAGATTATCGAAATAAAGAAGAAATGAAAGCTGGAATCAAAACATCGATAATGAGCAAACAATATGGAAATGAAGAGCTTCTAGCATCTTTCGTTAGCGAAGCATGCGTATCTATTTTACCTGAGAAAACTACATTTAACGTAGATAATGTACGTGTCTGTAAAATACTTGGAGGCGGCTTAACATCCTCTCAAGTAGTAAATGGAATGATATTTAAACGTCAAGTGGAAGGAGATATAACAAAACAATCCAATGCTAAGATAGCTGTTTATACTTGTCCCGTTGATATCACTCAAACTGAAACTAAAGGAACAGTATTAATAAAGACGGCAGATGAGCTGATGCAATTTTCACGCGGAGAGGAATCTCTATTAGAAACACAAATAAAAGCAATAGCAGCCTCTGGAGCTACGGTTGTAGTATCGGGTGGAAAGTTTGGCGACATGGCTTTACATTATATGACAAAGTATAATTTAATGGCTGTACGGATACCAAGTAAATTTGACATTAGACGGTTATCAAAAACTGTAGGAGCCACAGCTCTTTCAAAGTTAGTTGCACCGTCAAAAGAAGAATTAGGATATGCGGATTCTGTTTATGTTGATGAAT
Source organism: Polistes fuscatus (assembly GCF_010416935.1). Taxonomy (NCBI): domain Eukaryota; kingdom Metazoa; phylum Arthropoda; class Insecta; order Hymenoptera; family Vespidae; genus Polistes; species Polistes fuscatus. Next base: position 7,298,846 of record NW_025112997.1, on the reverse strand, counting down.
TAGGAGACACTATAGTAGTGGTCTTTAGATTGGATGGAAATGATAGTCGCGTTAGCACTATACTTGTTAGAGGATCTACAGAAAATTATATGGATGATATTGAAAGAGCAATAGATGATGGTGTTAATACATTTAAAGGAATTACAAGGGATGGTAGATTTCTTCCTGGTGCTGGAGCAACAGAAATTGAGTTAGCTGCGCAGCTTGCTGCTTATGCAGACACTCTACCAGGATTAACGCAATACGCGGCACATAGATTTGCTACAGCTTTGGAAGTTTTTCCAAAAACTTTAGCAGAGAATAGTGGTAATCATGCGTCCGAATTACTCTCCAAATTGTATGCGGCGCATAAGGAGGGTAAAAAGACTTATGGATTTGATATCGAGGTTGGCAATATTTTTACTTATAAATATATATGTATTTGTAAATGAACTTAATCGTTAGTAAAAATGAATATTTATTTTATAGGCTGAAGGAACTGCTCTTATAGATACAGTTCAAGCAGGAATCTTAGATCTATTCCTTACCAAGCAATGGGCTCTTAAGTATGCAGTAGAAGTTGCTTGTACTGTACTTAAAATTGATCAAATTATTATGGCTAAACGTGCTGGAGGTCCAAAAGCACCAGCTGGTGGAGCCCGTGACGATGAAGAGTAATAATTGGTATCAAATTTGATTAATATTTTATGTTGTCAATTCACAGATGTATTTTAGGATAAATTTACGGTAAAGTCAAAAATTTACGAACATAAAACCTAACTCTTTTGATTCGTTCTTTTTCTTTTCTTTGTTTTGTTTAACATTTACTTTTCTCATGTGTTTTAATATTTGTCTTTATTGAAATATATAATGTATTTATATAAAATTTGTCCCTCTGTATTAGTAATTATAATATTTCAAGAAATAAAATTTATCTTAAAATTCATCTGCGTTAACTGATATCGATAACGGAGAAACAATACATCAATTGTATTTAAATGTTACTATCTTTAAAAAATGTTATGATTGTATGATATCATCAATCTCATGTCATTTTCACTTCAAGAATTTATTATGCATTCTTGAAAGCTCAGATTTTGCTCAAAAACATTAACGTTTATATGGTTTTATATCTTCATTCCGTATTTACATTCACTCTATTCTATTGATGTATAATTAAAATATTGAATAAAATTATATAAGCTAGTATTCCAATTAGATTTCTTTTTTATTTTTATATATTAATTTTATAAAATTTATTTTTAATGCTATGTTTTGTAAGAATTTTATTCTTCGACAATGCAAATATGGAACTAATATTTTTTTTATATCAGTCATTATTGTTATCATGGAATGTACATAACATTTCATTTTGTAAGATTTTATAGACACTTTTACATGGTCTACAAACATTATATAGATTTCATTTGTTGCATAAGTTCTTCCAAGCTTAATTCTGATGTATTTGCTACTTCATTTTGAGAATTAGTTGGTTCTATGGTATAAGCTTGTTTTAAGCCAATATTAACTAACTGAGCATTTTCTTCTTTTTCTTCTTCATATTCCTCAACTAAAGAGATTTCTGTCAAACAATTATATTATTATATTATTAACTAATCGGCTACATTATAAATATTTTATTATGCATTTATATAATACATTGTCGATTATAAATTTTATTACATACCATATTCATTATCTTCGTGCAAAGGTTTTGTGTCAGTAATTTTTTCAACAGGCTTTTCAACTTTTGGTTTTGCTTGATATTCTTGTTGTCTTTGCCTGCAATAATTGTCTCCACAATTTGGATTTGGCTTTAACGTCATTGTTGGAAAAAAATCTTGCAATGCATTGTAACCTAAATAGCATGTTACATCTCCGAAATTAAGTAAAAATTTCAAAGCATTCTGTACCAAAAAGCCTGCTACTATAGCCATAGTTGTGGGTAGGGATGCAGCGCATACACCATCTCTCTTCAAAGTTTTTTCATCAATATTTGATGCAACAACCAAAGGTGGTGCACACTAAAAATAAATAGATTAAAAAAAAAATGAATATTAGATGAATAAATGATTAATTGTCTAAAGTATCATACAGCAAAACAAGCTGTCTCTCCTGGTATAAGAAATTGAATATGCCCAGAGACTGCGTTTTCTGAAACACCACTTTCAAACCATATTTGATTAAGTTCGTTGCAAGCAGTATTTATTGCCAGACGTGCTTCAAAATTATCCACGCAACTTAAGACCAAATCCACGGGTCCATCTGTTAGACTTGATGTACTAGAATCGGTATTACAAAATGAAAGTTTAGGACTGCACAATGAATTAGTTTCATATATAATAATCAAAGTTTTATATATAGAAATATACCTTATTGTAGCCATAAACTTTTTAAAGTTATCTATAGTTGTAATATTATAACAATGTGGTTCAATTTCTACATCAGGATTAATATAATGTAAAGTTTTGGCAGCAGCTTCTACCTTACTATGTCCTGCTTGATACGGTTGAAAAAATAATCTATTCATATTTGCTAATTCCACTTTGTCATAATCAAAAATAATTAGCTAAAATGTATGATACTTTTTTTATACAAATATAATAGAAAGTAACATTATATATACTTCAAATAATTGTTCTTCTGACCTTTCCTATACCACATCTTGTTAACATTTCTGCAGCTACACTACCAACTCCTCCCACCCCAACGATAGCTATTGTTTTTTCTCGTATACTTTCATAATTATTAACAACACCCATACGTTTTAATGCCATTAGTCGACTATAAAGAATAGAATAAAAAATCTATAAAAGATATAACAATATATAATAATAATACAGATATACTTGTTAATTGATCGTTTAAATACCTGTAAGGGTTAGAATCTACGACTTCACTAGACATATGTTCAGGCCTTTTACGATTAGTACTTTTAGAACTCCCTTGTAAATCCATCGCGAGTCCTCGTATTTCCATCTCACTCGGATTTTCGAAATTAGTCTGTAATCCTTCCATTATTTTTCTTATTTAAAAATGTGGAATTAATTAAATTATCGAAATGTTGTAATAATTTACACTTGTCAAAACTGACACGGTAAATAGTGATTACCCACGAGGCAGTGCGAGGTACAATGAATTAAAAACGACTTAATAGTAACATCTAGCGATAAGAATAAGTAATAAAAATCTCGACCTACTTTTGTGTTGATAAATTAGGAATTGAATCGACCAATAACCGGTATCTATATTTTTCAAAACTAAGCAAAAAATAAAGAAGCAAAGAATACAGAAGTACATAGAAGCTCACAAGTCTCCTTTTTTATATATCCAGTATCATTTTTGTTACTACAGAGACCACCTTAAAAAAATGTGTGTGTGCCTTCAGAAATGCTTATATAAATTAATTTAAAAATGCAACAATTAAGTCAATCAAGATGAGTTGACGATAAATCCCACGACGATCACCTGTAACAAAAAGAAAACTATATTAGTCATACAGTCAAGTGATACAATAGCCTGACATATGAATCGTCCAATTCGCAGATGCACTTTTCAATTAAATTCTCTATTTATTTTAATCAAATCTCTGTTTACCGTTGCAATGAAATTAAATTTAAACGTGTGATTTTACATTTAAATAAAATAAATATAAAAAAAAGGAAAAAGTACAAATATTAAGTTACTAAAAAAAATAATATCTAATAATTATTATGAAATACTTTTAAACTGCATTATATGGAAAAGAAAAATTGTAAATTTAATAAAATACGATCACAGTGAAAAATTATAAAGATCAAAAAAGAAAAGAGAAATTACTGTAATATTTACCGAACGTTATTCAGGCTTCAAAATTTAATAATACAAAAATTTTAATATTTCTGACTCTAACTAAACACATATGCATCTTTTAGACGATAGAGACACAAATTTAGTGTCCCAAGGAGATGGAATGGTCCATCATCTCCAATTACAACTACAAATTAATGACGAGCAAGAATGTAATATGGTAAAATATAAAATATGACTAAAGAGCTATTTTCGAAAAGATCAAACTTATTGTTGAATCTTTGAAAATAACTTAATAGTCTATGTAGTTGCCCTCTTCAGCCACAATTAAGTGGGGGCCTCTTCGGCATAATGCCTCTTCTTTCTTCATGCCTAAACTCTGCTGCGAGGCTTTTTCTAAGCGCATTTTACAATAAAAATCGTACAGTTACATTTACTCGAATGCCTCAACAGATATTTGATCTAATCGATGAACCTATTATTAACACTTTGCATTTAAAAGATTAAATAATATCAAACAAAAGCAGAAACTTTGTCACACATCTTATGGTCTTACTTTTTTACTCGACCACTTTTATCTTTATTCTACTCTGTATTTACTATACATATATAACAAATGAAGTATTTTCAGTAGGAATTACTAAAGAGCAAAGCGTTAATATACTTAATACTAAGTAAGTATCCAACGTATTCAACTATCTTCACTTTTTCGAAAAAAAATTAATTTTTAAGAAAACGCAAAGACTTTTGAATCGTTTGATACTGATTTATATCTCGCGGTACAGAGTATCAGCAATATATGGAAAAAATAAAAGAAATATTTAAATGATAAATGAATCTAAAGGTTGCTGAAACTTTGTATAAAATCCGGAGAAGAAATTTTCCACTCCTGAGTGAAAATTACAATCGCGCGACTTCTCCGGTCTCTACCTACTTACAAATTAAATAAACATTCACACCTAAGTATGCTACCTGCCTGTATATTGGCAATATCTAAAAAGATCAAACATACGTACATACCCACCCACTCACTCCACGATTCTCTCACATACCACCAGGGTGCAAAAGCCTAAACTAGAGAGCATGCCCCGGGGCACCTCCGACACCCTAGTTCAAACGCGTGTTTTCTAAACTTATGGGAGTACGTACCAATGCTGTAATCGTCTGTCAAGGCTAGTGATTATTGCAAAAATGACTAATGTAAAAATACAAGTATATACTAGTATATATTGCATACTAGTTATATACGAGTATATCATAGTTTCCACAAATAAATGCGGTAACTCTACTATTCAAAACGATTTTATTACAAAAAAAATAGTAGAAAAATTTAATATAAATATAAAAATATAGAAACACTCGTATTTGTCATATCACACGTGATATGTAGAAGTAGTGTTCTCAGTATTAAATGATGTATTAATTAAAAAATATCGCGAAACGATGTACAAAACACTTTACCTAATACGCACACACAGGTGTAAAGTACATCGTGCAATCACTAGCACAATGACAGCCGCCAATAGGGGAAAAACTTAAAACTAAACCTATACTAACCGTTTCTCACCCATACGAGTAGCACCTGGGCACACGCATAGATGAGAACGCAGAAAGTACAGGGGGGAGAAACGGGAGATTAGTATATTAGAAGCTGAAAATCCTGATCTAAAAAACATGATTAACATATATATATATGAACACATAAAAACATTTTATTTTATAACATATATTAAAACATTTTATTTCATTTAAGCGGGCTAAGACTCTACAAGCCATTTGGATTTGACTTTTTGATTATGCAAAAATTGTTAAATTTAATTTTTTAATATTTAAGAACTTTAAAAGAGAAAAATAAATATATATAAACAACCTCGGACGACTCCTTTCATTAAGTTGGCTGTTCTAATAAAAGAACTGGGCTTTGAGCCACCACTTAACTGCTAGAATCTATCCGTCGCGAATGAGTTTGTCTTCTTGCTCATTTATTTATAATATCGAAGTATCGATATATTACAATTAATCGCGATTAGATAAACTAAGTACGAAGCAATGCATGTAAGACATTTATTACATGCTTTTCTGGACAAAAACGAGTAAATAAATGCTCGATTTCACCACTACTAACCACGAACAAAACACGTAATAAAAAAGAAAGTGCATTTATTAATTGCATTATTAATTAAATAAATTTAACCGGTGAGACAAGAAAACCTATCCTGAACTAATATAAAATATACAATACAATATACAATATAATAATACAATTTTCATGAGTAACTCCTAGAAAGGAATTACTCATGTGCTCGTCACTAATTTATTTAAATAATTACAACCAGTAACTCGTGCCGATTAGGACCTTTCATCCTCGACATGATTGAGCACCGGAGGGACTTTAAATTTTAACTCACGGCATAAGAAGTTCTACGATGGCTCCAAAACACTCCTACTTCGCAGCAGGTATTGTAGAATGCGAGTATCGAAGATCCATCGAAGATCCATCGAAGATCCATCGAAGATCCATCGAAGATCCATCGAAGATCCATCGAAGATCATCGAATGGGATGAAATTCAATTGCACCATGGCGATGCACCTCGCGTGAATCTAAAAACGCGGTATAAACGAAAATAAGAAACTATAGATGAGTTTCTTATCGCGAAACCGAAATTTTATTATACGACGAACAACACTGATTCTAATTCGCGTTTGATTTTAATTTGTTTTACGCCCGATCACTGATTCTAAACAACTAATTCAAAGACTGCTTTGCACACAGTCAATGCAAGTAGAAAAATCTTCATTGATGCACTGATTCTAATACGCGAACAGTCTGTGCGACTGTTTGAAGATAAAAATATAACTTTACTCGAACAAACTCTAATGCAATTACTGCCTTGGTCGCAGTTAATTTAATATATATATTTCAAAAATGGTTCGCGAACGCGACGAAATTGAAATGAAAACGAACGAACGTGCTTCTAATCCGTGATTTTAATTATATTTAACGATACAACACTCCCGTATATTGCTTCGCGCACGATAGCATTGCACGAACACTTGCAACACTTCACAAACACAATTCACAAACACTTCCAACACTGATATATTCCCATGATGATCTGAAACAGAAATAAAAACAAAATTATAAATATCATTGTTGTAAATAAAAAAATTATTATAATTATTGAGAAAGTGTTGAAAATAAAAATTGACTTACGTTTATTCTTCAGTGATGAATGCACGATGGGTATCCTACCCTTAGGATGACGATGAGCACACGTTTAAACCGAATAAAAGAAACTTACGGAGTTTCTTTACCCGAAAAAACGAAACTTTTACATACGGCGTACAACACTGATTCTACTTTCCGATTCTTTTATATTTTATTTTTACGATGCACACACGAGTACCTCATTGCCTACGCGCTCGATTGCAATGATGTTCTGCAACAGAAAAAGAAAAAGAACAATTAATATCATCGTTATAATAAAAAACCTTTAAAGTTATCATAGAAACGTTTAATAGGAAAATATACTTACTTTTAGTCTTCATTGGTGACTGCAGGATGGGTATCCTACCCTTAGGATGACGATGAATAAAATAAAATTAAATAAAACTCTGAAAAGCTGAAACATACTAAAAAGATTATAGAACAATATATCCTGTGAATCATTCCTGAAGGCATTGCACACTTTTAAAGATATTTTATCATAAAGAATCAATATAAATTCAAGCAATATTAATTGCCTTTATCTCACTACTTGTATAAAATTACATATAAAGTATTTAATATCAGTAAAAATTGTTAATAAAAATCGATAACGTTATATATATATATATATATATATATATATATATATATATATAATAGTTTAATACGTCACGTCGTTAGATCTTATTGTTAGCTCGTTGAAGGAATGATCTGGAATGAACACGTAACCGCATCCTTCATGTCGAACGTTCGGCTGTCTTCGTTTTGTTTTCGGCTGTCTTCGTTTCTTCTGTTCTCACTTCGAGAAATTCCTGGAATATACGTACACATTCGTTATTGCCCGTAGATAGAATATTTTGTTTTCTTATTTTCTCTCTCTCTCTCTCTCTCTCTCTCTCTCTCTCTCACTTTTGTTCTCACTCTTTGTATACATTTCTGTATGGTTTAAAAAAAAGAATAACGCTTACCTCGATGAATATGAAGATAAAAAAGAGTAAACACAATTGTTAGACTGAGTATATGTATTCCTGCTGGACTCTCCTAATGATCGGTACCTAAAAAAGGAAAAAAAAAGATTACATTAGTATAGCATAAAGAAAATCAAATATATGAGTGTATGTGTACGAGCTACCTATACTTATGAATATATGCTTGTATGTGTGTGTATGTTACAGGAATCGAATTTAATACGAAATACGATCTTTGAATACATAATTATGAAAAATAATTAATTAGAGCATCATTAGAGATGGTAGTAAGTATCGATACCATGAAAAAAGCTGGAAATTAGAAGAAATATTGTTAAGTAACATTGGTGAGATTTGGCGGGATATCGAGATATATCGATGTTATATTCTCGCATATATCTATCGAACTTTTCAATATTTCGTTTTGAAAACACTCACGTATGAAAATCTTGTATGTAGCTATCGTTTGATATATAATAGGAAGGTGTAAAATACTTTTCAATTACCTGAATTAAACGAGATGACAGGTATACAAAATGGTGGTCGTCGCTGTGACGTAGCCGCAAAGAAACGAAGCGACATCTGAGACGACATCATGGCTGCTTCAGAACCTTGCGTTTTTTCCATCTATCATAGAAAAATATCGAATAGTTAAAAATAGGATATAGGAACATAACAATTGTCGAAATATATACTTTATTAATCCAAACAATGAAAATTGAACATTATAAGTCGATATCCATAGAAATGATGCTGTAAAACAAGATATATATATGATTGCGTAGAAAAATGCATACCAATGTACATGGATTTTTTTTCTACACAAATATTCTTTATCCTCGACATTATCGTAATCTTTCGATTATATCATTTGGAAGTCATTTGCTAGGAGAATCTATTAGTATATAGGAAGATTATTTACGTTAGAAAATATTTTTTAATTACCTGAGATTAACGGAACGACGTAGCATCCGTCCGATCTCCAGCACCGACGCCGCGAAAAGAAAGAGGAATGATCAGCAAAGAGCTCTGATTGGCTGATAATTATTGCAAAAGAAAAAGATGACCAATCAGAAATTCCCAATTACCATATAGAAATGTATTTTACGCACACGTACGTAACTCGCCTTTCTTCATGACCACTCTAGTCAAGCTTGATATGATAATTTATTTATTAAATAAATAAAAAATTTATTCTATTTTACTATTTAAGGTACACGTATCTTGTTAATATTTACAAAATAATGAAAAGAATAAAGACAATATGCACTATAAACCTTATCACACCGCACAGAAAAACATACATAATCTATTTATTAAAAATAAATAAAATCTATTTTAATATTAATTATTAATTATATAATTAATAATTATTAGTATTCAATTTATTTTTCTATCAGGTGTATACGTTCCCTATTAATATTTCAAAAATAACGAGTAATATAAAGACAATATAGACTAAAAACTTAATCATATCATAACGTTCTGATTTTACATTCTTAAATTTTATGTAAATGTTTAAACTAATGTACATTTGTTTTAACGTCCCTGTACAGTGATGACTTCAGGTAAAAAAATTTTCATTCAGAAAAATATCACATTAAAATTATTTTATATTCAAAGTATGTTAATAAGTATTTAATGTTTAAACCAGTACATATGTGTTTAAACAATCTGAAATATAAAAAAATTGCATCAGAATATTTAAAAAATTGTTAAATAATCGATAGGAATGTCTATTGTTGTCTAAAAGATAGGAATATACGATCTATGTACCGTCCCCTTCGAAATCCACCGTTGAAATGAGCTCTTGTCCTCTATGAATGTACTTTTATTAAACGTTGTTTATCTGACTTTCCTAACGTTGCGCATGTGTATAAAGGGTGTCATACATCTAATACATAATATTTAAGATTGTAACGTTCTTATTCTAGTATTTTTTTAATTTTTGTGTAATTATTTTAGTGCTCCTGCGCAGTGAGGACTTCGAGGGTCAAATTTAGCTGCAATATAAGAAAAGTGCATTAGTGCATTAAAATAATTATTAATGTATACGTAATGTACACGTATATGGAAATGAAAAAAGAAAGTACATTTCTCTAAACAATTATACAACCAATATATTAAAACAATTATTAAACAATATACTAATGGAAAATATGAATTATTAAAGTTTACCATTATGATAGAAGAAAGCTGAGGTGTTTGTTCGTTTGAATACCATAAAAAAATTGCCTGGATTCATTTTAAAATCTTGTAAGTTCTTCTTTTATGTATGTACTTGATATACGAAACAATAAAAAAGCATAATCGATGTGCTTCTTAAAATCTTCAAATACTTGCAAATCTGAAAATCATAAGATCGTATTAGTAAAGTATCAAGTTTTCCTTGTTAATATTTAAAAACTAATGTGTAGAATAAAGACAATATACACTAAAAACTTTATCACACTGCACAGAAAAACACACAAAATTTATTTATTTAATAAATCAAAAACCAATTTTACTTTCCTATTAGGTATACACGTTCCTTGATAATATTTAAAAAATAAGGAATAAAATAAAGAGGTTATACAATAAAATCCAAACAGAAGAACACAAATGTATAGAAAAGAAACCACGTTATAGAAATCTTTAAAACAAATGACATAAAGCACTGTAACCATCCTTAAAGAATTAAAATAACAAGAATTTTTCCATATCGATACTGAATATAGGAATTTATACTTTCATAGTTGGCATGAGAGATTTCAATTGTTTTGTTTCAATTTATTTTAATTCTTTAAGGATGGCTACAGTGCCTTATGTCAATTGTTTTAAAGATTTCTATAACGATGTTTCATCTCTATAAAAATATGTTTTCCTCTGGCATGCGATGTCAATTGTTTTAAAAATATCTGCAACGAGGTTTCTTTTCTATACGATTGTGTTTTTCTGTACAATGTGACAAAGTTTTTAGTGTATATTGCCTTATATCTACACGTTATTCTTTAAATATTAACAACGAACGTTTTACAAGTATACAAAAAACTAATAAATTTAATTTTCTTATATTATACCAATGTTATATTACTTTATATTTTTTTTTAGGTTTCCAAACATTGGTAGAATACAGCATGAATATATATACTCATTGTCAGTCTAATTGTGTTTACTTTTCAATCTAAATAATAATTGTGTTACTTTTTTATATTGATATCAGTTGTGGTAAGTTTATCTCTTTTCTTTTATAACATAATAATAAAAGTATGAGAAGGGAAAGAAAAGAGAGAGTGACATCTTTTACAAATATCATACATATACATATATAGCTCGTTCAGTTTGCTTGATACTTTACTAATAGAATCTTATGATTTGTAGATTTGCAAGTATTTGAAGATTTGGAAAAGCACAGCATCTATTAGGCTTTCTTATTGTTTTGTGTATCAAGTATATATATAAAAGAAAAGTTGACAAGATTTTAAAATGAATTCAAGCAATTTTTTTTATGGTACTGAAACGAGCAAACACCTAAGTTTCCTTCTATAATAATGGTAAACTTCAATAATTCACATTTACCATTAGTATATTGTTTATTAATTGTTTGAATATATTAATTGTATAATTGTTTAGAGAAATGTACTTTCTTTTTTCATTTACATATACGTTAATAAATGCCAGAAAAAGTAATTTAATTATACACGTTACTCTGTTAGTTAGTGATCATTCAATATTAACAATTGTATAACAATTATTTTAATGCACTAATGCACTTTTCTTATATTGCAGCTAAATTTTACCCTCGAAGTCCTCACTGCGCAGGAGCACTAAAATAATTACACAAAAATTAAAAAAATACTAGAATAAGAACGTTACAATCTTAAATATTATGTATTAGATGTATGACACCCTTTATACACATGCGCAACGTTAGGAAAGTCAGATAAACAACGTTTAATAAAAGTACATTCATAGAGGACAAGAGCTCATTTCAACGGTGGATTTCGAAGGGGACGGTACATAGATCGTATATTCCTAGCTTTTAGACAACAATAGACATTCCTATCGATTATTTAACAATTTTTTAAATATTCTGATGCAATCTTTTTATATTTCAGATTGTTTAAACACATATGTACTGGTTTAAACATTAAATACTTATTAACATACTTTGAATATAAAATAATTTTAATGTGATATTTTTCTGAATGAAAATTTTTTTACCTGAAGTCATCACTATACAGGGACGTTAAAACAAATGTACATTAGTTTAAACATTTACATAAAAATTTAAAGAATGTAAAAATCAGAACGTTATGATATGATTAAGTTTTTAGTCTATATTGTCTTTATATTACTCGTTATTTTTGAAATATTAATAGGGAACGTATACACCTGAAAGAAAAATAAATTGAATACTAATAATTATTAATTATATAATTAATAATTAATATTAAAATAGATTTTATTTATTTTTAATAAATAGATTATGTATGTTTTTCTGTGCGGTGTGATAAGGTTTATAGTGCACATTGTCTTTATTCTTTCATTATTTTTGAAATATTAACAAGATACGTGTACCTTAATAGTAAAATAGAATAAATTTTTTATTTATTTAATAAATAAATTATCAATCAAGCTTGACTAGAGTGGTCATGAAGAAAGGCGAGTTACGTACGTGTGCGTAAAATACATTTCTATATGGTAATTGGGAATTTCTGATTGGTCATCTTTTTCTTTTGCAATAATTATCAGCCAATCAGAGCTCTTTGCTGATCATTCCTCTTTCTTTTCGCGGCGTCGGTGCTGGAGATCGGACGGATGCTACGTCGTCCCGTTACTCTCAGGTAATTAAAAAGTATTTTCTAACGTAAATAATCTTCCATATACTAATAGATTCTCCTAGCAAATGACTTCCAAATGATATAATCGAAAGATTACGATAATGTCGAGGATAAAGAATATTGTGTAGAAAAAAATCCATGTACATTGGTATGCATTTTTCTACGCAATCTATATATATCTTGTTTTACAGCATCATTTCTATGGATATCGACTTATAATGTTCAATTTTCATTGTTTGGATTAATAAAGTATATATTTCGACAATTGTTATGTTCCTATATCCTATTTTTAACTATTCGATATTTTTCTATGATAGATGGAAAAAACGCAAGGTTCTGAAGCAGCCATGATGTCGTCTCAGATGTCGCTTCGTTTCTTTGCGGCTACGTCACAGCGACGACCACCATTTTGTATACCTGTCATCTCGTTTAATTCAGGTAATTGAAAAGTATTTTACACCTTCCTATTATATATCAAACGATAGCTACATACAAGATTTTCATACGTGAGTGTTTTCAAAACGAATATTGAAAAGTTCGATAGATATATGCGAGAATATAACATCGATATATCTCGATATCCCGCCAAATCTCACCAATGTTACTTAACAATATTTCTTCTAATTTCCAGCTTTTTTCATGGTATCGATACTTACTACCATCTCTAATGATGCTCTAATTAATTATTTTTCATAATTATGTATTCAAAGATCGTATTTCGTATTAAATTCGATTCCTGTAACATACACACACATACAAGCATATCATAAGTATAGGTAGCTCGTACACATACACTCATATATTTGATTTTCTTTTGCTATACTAATGTAATCTTTTTTTTCCTTTTTTAGGTACCGAGCATTAGGAGAGTCCAGCAGGAATACATATACTCAGTCTAACAATTGTGTTTACTCTTTTTTATCTTCATATTCATCGAGGTAAGCGTTATTCTTTTTTTTAAACCATACAGAAATGTATACAAAGAGTGAGAACGAAAGTGAGAGAGAGAGAGAGAGAGAGAGAGAGAGAGAGAAAATAAGAAAACAAAATATTCTATCTACGGGCAATAACGAATGTGTACGTATATTCCAGGAATTTCTCGAAGTGAGAACAGAAGAAACGAAGACAGCCGAAAACAAAACGAAGACAGCCGAACGTTCGACATGAAGGATGCGGTTACGTGTTCATTCCAGATCATTCCTTCAACGAGCTAACATAAGATCTAACGACGTGACGTATTAAACTATTATATATATATATATATATATATATATATTATATCTATATATATATATATATAACGTTATCGATTTTATTAACAATTTTTACTGATATTAAATACTTTATATGTAATTTTATACAAGTAGTGAGATAAAGGCAATTAATATTGCTTGAATTTATATTGATTCTTTATGATAAAATATCTTTAAAAGTGTGCAATGCCTTCAGGAATGATTCACAGGATATATTGTTCTATAATCTTTTTAGTATGTTTCAGCTTTTCAGAGTTTTATTTAATTTTATTTTATTCATCGTCATCCTAAGGGTAGGATACCCATCCTGCAGTCACCAATGAAGACTAAAAGTAAGTATATTTTCCTATTAAACGTTTCTATGATAACTTTAAGGTTTTTTATTATAACGATGATATTAATTGTTCTTTTTCTTTTTCTGTTGCAGAACATCATTGCAATCGAGCGCGTAGGCAATGAGGTACTCGTGTGTGCATCGTAAAAATAAATATAAAAGAATCGGAAAGTAGAATCAGTGTTGTACGCCGTATGTAAAAGTTTCGTTTTTTCGGGTAAAGAAACTCCGTAAGTTTCTTTTATTCGGTTTAAACGTGTGCTCATCGTCATCCTAAGGGTAGGATACCCATCGTGCATTCATCACTGAAGGATAAACGTAAGTCAATTTTTATTTTCAACACTTTCTCAATAATTATAATAATTTTTTTATTTACAACAATGATATTTATAATTTTGTTTTTATTTCTGTTTCAGATCATCATGGGATATATCAGTGTTGGAAGTGTTTGTGAATTGTGTTTGTGAAGTGTTGCAAGTGTTCGTGCAATGCTATCGTGCGCGAAGCAATATACGGGAGTGTTGTATCGTTAAATATAATTAAAATCACGGATTAGAAGCACGTTCGTTCGTTTTCATTTCAATTTCGTCGCGTTCGCGAACCATTTTTGAAATATATATATTAAATTAACTGCGACCAAGGCAGTAATTGCATTCGAGTTTGTTCGAGTAAAGTTATATTTTTATCTTCAAACAGTCGCACAGACTGTTCGCGTATTAGAATCAGTGCATCAATGAAGATTTTTCTACTTGCATTGACTGTGTGCAAAGCAGTCTTTGAATTAGTTGTTTAGAATCAGTGATCGGGCGTAAAACAAATTAAAATCAAACGCGAATTAGAATCAGTGTTGTTCGTCGTATAATAAATTTCGGTTTCGCGATAAGAAACTCATCTATAGTTTCTTATTTTCGTTTATACCGCGTTTTTAGATTCACGCGAGGTGCATCGCCATGGTGCAATTGAATTTCATCCCATTCGATGATCTTCGATGGATCTTCGATGGATCTTCGATGGATCTTCGATGGATCTTCGATGGATCTTCGATGGATCTTCGATACTCGCATTCTACAATACCTGCTGCGAAGTAGGAGTGTTTTGGAGCCATCGTAGAACTTCTTATGCCGTGAGTTAAAATTTAAAGTCCCTCCGGTGCTCAATCATGTCGAGGATGAAAGGTCCTAATCGGCACGAGTTACTGGTTGTAATTATTTAAATAAATTAGTGACGAGCACATGAGTAATTCCTTTCTAGGAGTTACTCATGAAAATTGTATTATTATATTGTATATTGTATTGTATATTTTATATTAGTTCAGGATAGGTTTTCTTGTCTCACCGGTTAAATTTATTTAATTAAAATGCAATTAATAAATGCACTTTCTTTTTTATTACGTGTTTTGTTCGTGGTTAGTAGTGGTGAAATCGAGCATTTATTTACTCGTTTTTGTCCAGAAAAGCATGTAATAAATGTCTTACATGCATTGCTTCGTACTTAGTTTATCTAATCGCGATTAATTGTAATATATCGATACTTCGATATTATAAATAAATGAGCAAGAAGACAAACTCATTCGCGACGGATAGATTCTAGCAGTTAAGTGGTGGCTCAAAGCCCAGTTCTTTTATTAGAACAGCCAACTTAATGAAAGGAGTCGTCCGAGGTTGTTTATATATTTATTTTTCTCTTTTAAAGTTCTTAAATATTAAAAAATTAAATTTAACAATTTTTGCATAATCAAAAAGTCAAATCCAAATGGCTTGTAGAGTCTTAGCCCGCTTAAATGAAATAAAATGTTTTAATTATGTTATAAATAAAATGTTTTTATGTGTTCATATATATATGTTAATCATGTTTTTTAGATCAGGATTTTCAGCTTCTAATATACTAATCTCCCGTTTCTCCCCCCTGTACTTTCTGCGTTCTCATCTATGCGTGTGCCCAGGTGCTACTCGTATGGGTGAGAAACGGTTAGTATAGGGTTTAGTTTTAAGTTTTTCCCCTATTGGCGGCTGTCATTGTGCTAGTGATTGCACGATGTACTTTACACCTGTGTGTGCGTATTAGGTAAAGTGTTTTGTACATCGTTTCGCGATATTTTTTAATTAATACATCATTTAATACTGAGAACACTACTTCTACATATCACGTGTGATATGACAAATACGAGTGTTTCTATATTTTATATTTATATTAAATTTTTCTACTATTTTTTTTGTAATAAAATCGTTTTGAATAGTAGAGTTACCGCATTTATTTGTGGAAACTATGATATACTCGTATATAACTAGTATGCAAAATATACTAGTATACTTGTATTTTACATTAGTCATTTTTGCAATAATCACTAGCCTTGACAGACGATTACAGCATTGGTACGTACTCCCATAAGTTTAGAAAACACGCGTTTGAACTAGGGTGTCGGAGGTGCCCCGGGGCATGCTCTCTAGTTTAGGCTTTTGCACCCTGGTGGTATGTGAGAGAATCGTGGAGTGAGTGGGTGGGTATGTACGTATGTTTGATCTTTTTAGATATTGCCAATATACAGGCAGGTAGCATACTTAGGTGTGAATGTTTATTTAATTTGTAAGTAGGTAGAGACCGGAGAAGTCGCGCGATTGTAATTTTCACTCAGGAGTGGAAAATTTCTTCTCCGGATTTTATACAAAGTTTCAGCAACCTTTAGATTCATTTATCATTTAAATATTTCTTTTATTTTTTCCATATATTGCTGATACTCTGTACCGCGAGATGTAAATCAGTATCAAACGATTCAAAAGTCTTTGCGTTTTCTTAAAAATTAATTTTTTTTCGAAAAAGTGAAGATAGTTGAATACGTTGGATACTTACTTAGTATTAAGTATATTAACGCTTTGCTCTTTAGTAATTCCTACTGAAAATACTTCATTTGTTATATATGTATAGTAAATACAGAGTAGAATAAAGATAAAAGTGGTCGAGTAAAAAAGTAAGACCATAAGATGTGTGACAAAGTTTCTGCTTTTGTTTAATATTATTTAATCTTTTAAATGCAAAGTGTTAATAATAGGTTCATCGATTAGATCAAATATCTGTTGAGGCATTCGAGTAAATGTAACTGTACGATTTTTATTGCAAAATGCGCTTAGAAAAAGCCTCGCAGCAGAGTTTAGGCATGAAGAAAGAAGAGGCATTATGCCGAAGAGGCCCCCACTTAATTGTGGCTGAAGAGGGCAACTACATAGACTATTAAGTTATTTTCAAAGATTCAACAATAAGTTTGATCTTTTCGAAAATAGCTCTTTAGTCATATTTTATATTTTACCATATTACATTCTTGCTCGTCATTAATTTGTAGTTGTAATTGGAGATGATGGACCATTCCATCTCCTTGGGACACTAAATTTGTGTCTCTATCGTCTAAAAGATGCATATGTGTTTAGTTAGAGTCAGAAATATTAAAATTTTTGTATTATTAAATTTTGAAGCCTAAATAACGTTCGGTAAATATTACAGTAATTTCTCTTTTCTTTTTTGATCTTTATAATTTTTCACTGTGATCGTATTTTATTAAATTTACAATTTTTCTTTTCCATATAATGCAGTTTAAAAGTATTTCATAATAATTATTAGATATTATTTTTTTTAGTAACTTAATATTTGTACTTTTTCCTTTTTTTTATATTTATTTTATTTAAATGTAAAATCACACGTTTAAATTTAATTTCATTGCAACGGTAAACAGAGATTTGATTAAAATAAATAGAGAATTTAATTGAAAAGTGCATCTGCGAATTGGACGATTCATATGTCAGGCTATTGTATCACTTGACTGTATGACTAATATAGTTTTCTTTTTGTTACAGGTGATCGTCGTGGGATTTATCGTCAACTCATCTTGATTGACTTAATTGTTGCATTTTTAAATTAATTTATATAAGCATTTCTGAAGGCACACACATATTTTTATATACTATAAATGAAATATAATATGAAAGAATACTGTATTTTTACCGTCATCGTGTTAAGTACCTACTATCGCACACTTGTGGTCTCGGTAGTAACTAAGGTGAATCTGGTTAGATAAAAAAGGGGACTTGTGAGCTTCTATGTACTTCTGTATTCTTTGAAGTAAAAGACGTGTTTTACGAGTTGTAAGTTATATTGTTTATTTATTTTCTAATACTTTTTAATATTATTATTGTGCAGAGATAAACAAATTTCGTGTATTACTTTACTTTATTTTTACTCGTGTGAAGCAATATAAATTATTTATGTGAAATATATTTATGAAAAAGTGCAATGTTTATTATAAACATAAGTATTATCTTGTATTTATAAAGCATTTTCATTATCCCTTGCATATTAAGAAAAATTCAAATCTCTATCATTATTCGTTTTATTAAGTTCGTTATTATCTAAAGTAGTATTTAAATAGTAAATTCAGATTTATACTAGATATAGAAAATCTTTATAAAATAAGTAGACTTACTCGTATTTATTAATTATACATTTAAATATACTTCCCTTTTAACATAAAAATAATGCGTTTTAAAATACAATGTAATAAAAGAAACTTTTTTTTTAATTAAGAAAGTGAAAAGAAATGTGTTTGTATTTGCGTATTTGAATAAGTATGAAGTTGATATATATATATATTAATAATTAAATCAAAAAATAACTTAATAAATTATGTAAAAGTCGGCACCAGATCAATGGAGATTACACGAATAGTTTTGATTAGCATCGTTATATATATAGTAATAATAGGTTTGCATATATATTTGAATTAACTTTCTTATCTAATTTGTAATTTTTTCAATTAATTACTGCTTACATATATATATTTTTGTTGAGTAAATACTACAAGTTATCTTGCGAAATATCTATTTAATCCTACTAGTAAAAAAATATAATTTTAAACTAATTCTTGATTAATTACTAATTTAACAGTACATTATTTTTTTTAGGAAACAATAAACATATACTATATTGATAGTACTAAAGTTCTTTTCTAAATATTATATTACAAAAATGTTATAATATCCGTGTGAGCAACATTTACACCACAATCTACGAGTATATATGTATATATATACGTAGAAATTTATTATTCAAGTCTTAATGCTTCAATAAATATTTGTTTATAACTTATTACTTGATGATACGTAGAAAATGTATATATATATATAAATTTTACGTATCTAAATATTATATTTATATATATGAAGAAAGACTAAATAATAGATTTATCAAATGTACGTAACAAATTGGACAGAAAAGAAATTTTCGAAAAAAGTTAACGATAAACCTTTTCTCAAAAAACACTATCGTTTTCGTGATTATTTTCATTGGATTCTTTTTTTGCTGCTATAAGATTTTCCCATTGAGCGATGAGAGTGCTTCGACGCCGTGGATTCGGCTAAAAATAATTTCACTTGAAACACCAATTAAACTCTTGCCACTCTTCTCTTACTTCTGATTCCATGAACGATTAATCGATTACATTTTTAAGTAAAAAGAAATGATATTTTACCTTGTGTTTGGCTTTACTTTCTCTTTCTATTTCATCTTCGTTTAACGTATTAGATGATGCTCCGCTTCTTAAAGAGCCGGTGCCATCGTAAATATCGGAATCGTTATCGTTACCGATATCCAAGAGATTTGGTTGAGATTTTGCTAGCATTTGAGAACGCATTAATCTAGAAACAAATTTCAAGAAATTTCTACATTCATTTGTTCATATTATAATTGTACATTATACACAAATTATGTACAATATATTATATACAATATATTATATATAAGAAACAAGACAACAACAAAATAAAGCATATTTTTGCGTAGATTGCTTTTTCTCTTATTGTTATTAATAACAATTATGACTGTTCGCTTACCTAAGTTCATTTTCTCGTTCCTTCATCTCGTGCAATTCTTTTTGAATTTTTTCTTCAACAGGTACGTAACCCTTCCTAACAGGAGGTTTTTTAGGTTCATCATCTGGTTCAAGTTGTATCTTCAAACTGCGATTAAAAGCTTTTACGCTTATAGGATTAAGTGCAATAGTAGGTACAGTGGTAGACGAAGTTATAAGATCATTAGGCGTTGTGTTAGACTTATAAATCTTTCCCCTAGTTGCTAAGAACCTATGCATCAATCCTTTCTGGCTAGGTGCTGTAGCGAAACGTAAAGGTCTTGCTGTCGAATTAGAAGATGTTATACCGTTCGTCATTTTTGGTAGAGTAGATTGCGTCGAAGGGACAAGACTAACAGCTTCGAGAATCTGTGGCGTTGACGTTGCCCTCTTCAATTTACTCGATGCCAAAGCTTGCGGCATGCGTCTCACCTAAATTCATATCAATGTGCACACTTTAAAATCATTTTCTTACGCTTTCATTCGCGTGCTACCCACGCGTTTGTTAAATACTCCATAGTCTTACAATTATAACTGATTGTGAGTTAATCTAATAAGTTTATTGCACGAATTAACTCTCGAAGATTCGTTAGTTCTGTTCTACTTGTTAAACTCGTAAAGATTTATCTATCCTTTAACAGCTGGATGACTTTATTTAAATATAAGCAAATTACATTTGTCTATCGTAATATTAAAATGTATACTTTTGAATAATTAATAACGCATACGATATTAAACGTGGACTGAAATTCCAATGAAAAATGTAATTTAAGTGCTTGTGATTCTTGTATTAGGAAGAAAGCACGTATAAAGTGTGCAAAGGATGCACAATTTGGATCCTTATAAGTATCACCCGACCGACGTGCTCACTTTCCTTCGACGTTGCGCGACCTTGAGCTCGAGCACCTTCGTATGCACCAAGATATTTCTTTCTTTCTCTCTCTTTCTCTCTTACAATATACCCACCTTGGAATCCACCGTCTCGTGCGACGTGGTTTTAATGCTACCCACGTTTCGTAGCTCGTGCTCCCTCTCTGTGACCTCTTCGATCTCCTTTTGTATTCTGTCCGTTGCCTTTTTTAACTGTTCCAATCTATGCTCCGCCTAAAAAAACAAGATCAACTTTGTTACATTATTATTTTTATCTTTTTACATGTTTTACATTTGAAATAAATTCCTTAAGAAAATTATTGCTTATTTAGTTTTAGTTTCTCCGATTATTCCTGTATTTTTTCTTGTAATATTAAATCAATGATTTATCCCGTGACCTTTGGCTTTTTTAAGAAAAGCAAAGAGAACAAAGAAAAGAAAGATAACGGCGAAATACTTGGAATACCAAACGATCATAGTGTGCTACCGATCTCGATGCTAACGGGAAGTGAATTCCAAAAAACAGGTTGTAATCTCAATACTAATATGATCGAACTTGATCATCCAGCTTTTTCTCTCTCCTCGTTGTACTTAAGAAGTAAAAACTTGGTCAAATGATATTGATCTTACAATTAGATTAAATCTTTGTATCATCAAAAACACGTGTTTTCCTGTATGATTCAAATCTATGAATCATTTCGAATATTTCGCATCGACCTATCGATCTATTGATCTTTCGATCTTTCTTCATTTCTTAATACTTTGTTTCTTTTTTTGTTGTTATTTAAACCGAACTTACTTTAAATGCTCTCGTAATCATAGGTGAGAATAACAATACGATTTGGTTGTCGACGTATAAATATAAAAAAACAAGAACCGAAAACGAATAACTTCGGTGTAGGAAGTCAAATATTTATCCAAGTAGTAAGTTCCTCTTTCTATTCTATTCTACTGTACTCTAGGCAAGCAGCTGCACTCGAGCGGCACTCAGGAATGCCGCTCGCAGAAAACTAACAGCAATTGCTGTGCTTCGATGTAACATGCCGGTTAAACCGTAAGCCGGTTGGTTAGTTGCTTCCTTTCTAAAAAAAATGGGCCACGGATCTTCCTGACTTGTCTCGTTGCCTCCTTTCCGACAGTTTCCGATCGAGAAAATCCATTTTTCATTCATTCGATTCATTTTTTCACGACTTCAATGACGATACAAAATCAACTGCATTCGCAATGCAATTTTGTTGATTTTTCTTTGGCTCATTTGTAACTAACAATAGACAATATATAGACTATATACAAAAGAAACGTTTAATTTTATCGCGTGAATAATATGGCTATGAAATAATTGTAGTAATATAATTATGTTTAATGAATACTTCAAACGATCTTACGTGTAATATTTTTTTACTGACTGCTATAAAATTCTCAGCTCGCATCTCGTTACTTATGTTAGTCCAACCAATTAAGAAAGTTTGAAAAAAAGATGAATTGTATGATCTCTATACATTTTTCTTTCGTTACAAATTCAAATCTACGTAAATGTAAAACATGCATGTATGTCGTTATATTGAAGAACAAAATTTGATGAGGGAGATTAGGGATCTGTGTATAATGATTGGACAAAAGTATCACAGATGTTTCTCGATGTAATAGTATACTTGTCTTCACAGAAACATCTGTTGCTTTGGAAATAAGTGTTCTGTCGAAGATTCGTTTATGAAATTCTCCTAGATATATATATATGTACTTGGTGTACTAAATAACTATCTTATACATTTTATTAACAATTGATAAAGAGAGAATTTAAATAGATCGCGAAATCGAAAAGAGAAAGGATGAGAATTTCTCCCTACAAATCATTCATTTCTTTTCTCTTTCTTATAAGCAATAAATATTCTCAATATGAATAATTCGAATTTTATTACAGAACAGATATTGCAGTACAAATTACTCGTAGCCTTTTCTTTTAATAAGAATTATTTTATCGAGTGTGAATTATTTAACAATTTCTAGCCAATTAATTTAAAAAGTTACCCGACTACTTTTCATCAAATGCCAATATCTATGTCGCTTTACTAAAAAAAATAACAACATTGATATACTTGAAAAACGTTTTTGCGATAATACTTAAGTATGACGCGTATATTTGTAATTATAATTTTTTACTATCGATATAAATATTTCAACGTTTTTATATTTCAGAAAAAGAGAGAGAGAGAGAGAGAGTTTACCTCATATTTAAATGATATTATCGTTGTAATTAATATTATAGTTGTGATATTATTTTACTATTAATTTCCGTTATCATGAGATAATTATTCTTTTGTTAGAATAATAAATATTAATTATGGTCGTATTATTACGATTTACAGCGTTATGTATGTCTACAAATATGTTATATAGTAAATGCAGGTAAATACACGTGTAATAAATTGGATGATTACATCTCAACGGGAATAGATCCTGTGTAGGAAACGTAACCATTCCTAGAAAATGTACTTCTTTTCTTTTTTTATACCTATATATACATGTATATATATATATGTATATATACATGCACGAATAAATGTGTTTAATACACAGATGTACGATGACGCAAGTATGATCTTATATACGTGATTTTACTCATAATTTTCAACGATACACTCTTATGCACTACATCAACGTTATCTTTATCAAATATTTATCTTTACAGCGAAACGAATTTTATTTCTATATACGTTTTACTTATTTATTATTTATAAAATTAATAAGTAAAAAAAAAAGGAAGGAAGTATATTTAATACGAATAAGAAAAGAGAAAAGAAAAAAAGGAAAACTTGCACATAATTCTATATGTTCGCAATGACAAGTGCAGTTTTATCTTCGATTCGCTATCAACCAAAAAAAATGTTTTTTTAAGTCAAGGCGTAGAGTCAACGTATAATTTAACGATTACGATGTAAAGATAGTAAGAGGACGACGTAAAAATGTAAACAGTAAGAAATGTAAAAATAAAAATATATATGTATACTGGGGTATTTAGACGTACCTCCATTTTCATTGTTGCTGTTAATGAGGCTTCGCCCAAACGATCAGGTAGAAACTAGAACCTTTATCAGAATTGTCGTCTGATATAGAACACGTAGATTGTCAAAAAAAAATGTATTTCAACTCTTTTATCAGATCGCAAGTGGTTGTATGCGACGACGCCTCTTGCGATTATCATACCGCACAATTACACCTATATGGCGCGACTAAAATTTTAAAGTTTTCAAAGGCGGGATAATTAAACATTTTTAATCATTTCTATATATGCGCCTATGCGTATACATATGCGTATGCGTATATGTATGCGTGGATTCACGTGGATCAAGAATATACCGGAACGTTATTGACTTACCAAATCGATCGAGATCTATCTCTACGATCGTAACGAAAATAAATGACTCCTATCTATGCTAAGTATCGATCATTTTCACTTGTCCTATCGTCGTTGTATTAACTTATATCACGTAGTCGACGTTTATTCGCGTCAAGAAATCGAACGATACGCGTAACGACGCGAGGTTATCGTCAAGCCTCGACCGATCTCTGTACTCTGGCTGCCATTTTACCTGCGTGACCTTGTTCTCGATCCGTTCTCCAAACAAAAGCAACACAGGGTCGAAGGCGGACCACATCGCGTATATAAGACATAAACGATTATTTCATTTTATTCACAGTTTTCGATATTTTACAGAAATTTGAATACAACGGAAAAAGAAAAAATGCTTTCGTCTTTAGTTATTCAAACTTCGCACGTTTTTGGTACGATTATTGAAAAATAAATTTTAATACCGTGATTTTCTCTTCGAGTTTTCTCGAAAAATCAAATGTCTATTATTTTAAGTAAATGATTTATATAGAAAATAATAGTTATTTTGTTACTAATATTGCTGACAAAATTTTGTCTACCTCAATTTATTTAAATTTTAATTATAAGTGCCTATTATAATTAGAGACATATTTCTCAAAGAATACTCGCAACGCCATCTCCCCTGTACTACCATAAGCTTCATTTGAAATCTTTGAAAAATGGAAACTGTAGCTGTTCTGTATGTTGTCCACACTTTGCTTCAAAAACTAAGAGACATAGCTGGAGACTTACTCTTCATTATTATATATTTAACAAATAATTATATAGTATAGTTAAAAATGCATGAAATTTTTATTGATTAATTTTTACATATATGGGGAGCATATGCGCATTGGCGTACAATAAATAATGCTTGTATTCAGATTTATTGGGACTTTTGTTTAAATCGTATCATACATTGCATAAATAACGATTTTTAATAAATGTATAGATATAAAAAAAAGAAGAAGAAACTTCTACTAGTAAATCTACTACGATGTTTACTAAATGCTGCTACAAAAGGATTAATTATCCTTTTATTCAAGTATTTGAACCTCCACGGAGACGCAAGACTAAATGTAAAGTAGATTCCTTCTGAATATTGTAATCCGAAAGAGTCCTCCCATCTTCCAACTGTTTGCCAGCAAAAATAAGTCTTTGTTGATCAGGAGGAATGCCTTCTTTATCTTGTATTTTAGCCTTGACATTTTCTATCGTGTCAGATGCTTCAACCTCTAACGTAATAGTCTTCCCAGTGAGAGTTTTTACAAAAATCTGCATTTTTGCAAGAAGACTGTGTAATTAGGTCAGAATCAATTTTTTTATTAATATTTTTTCGTCTAAAAATAAAAGAAAATTATGAATTATTTTTGACAAGGATAAAAATTACTTATAAGTATTATTGATTATGACAAACGGAAGATGAATATGGTGTTTATTATTGTTGTATCGAGACCAACAATGAATGATGATGAAAAGATATTACATATGCAATTGTCTAGATAATATGTATAGCGAATAATCATTAAAAAATCAAAATGACTTACCCGATACAATAAACAATTGTTATTAAATACCAGAGAAATCAAACAACTCGAACAAAAGGATGAGTAGCTAAGGACACCGCTACGTCAAACTATTCTCTATTATAACATATACCAGCGGCATCTATACGGTTTGTTAAGATGGCGCTATAATCAGAGAAATGATGGGGGTTCGTCAGAGTAAATACAATCGCGTTGCTCGTCTTCGTAAATACGTACTGTGATTTGTTTGAGGAAGTATCGGGATGAAAATTTCCTTCGATCGGTAGCTGTTTTATTTGGCAGTTGAACGAGGTATAATGTTTAACATTAATTTATTCTATACGATATTGTATATTTTGTCAAAGTCCTCCTCGTCCGAGGATTAGCAAACTTGTGCGTATATATGTTCCTTACGATCAGCTGACTTCCGGAAGTAATATGTGTATATAAGGAGGAGCTGTAATTAAAAAGAGGATGAATCCTTTAAGGGAGTTATAGTATTTTAACGAAAAAATAGAAATTGACTTAAATATTAAGAAGTTATATAATCTATTGGACGATATATATATAGTTTTAAGTAGTCTTTTATCATTTCCAAACGAAATAACGTCAAAGCACTTGTTTAATCATTGAATTAGGGTAAATTGTAGGGACGTAAAGGTTCGAAGGTCCGTAAATCGGTAGATTAGTAGGTTGAATCATCTTGTATAGACAGGCATGTATTTTGTATCATTCGGTGAATGAAATAGTTTTTTCGTTTCATATGAATTAGTAATATGCACTATAGTAAGTAAATGAACAATTTAATCGAACGTAATTACGTTTAGTTAATTAATAACGCCTAGCTATGATGTGTAATATATTTGTTTGTACAAATCTATGCTAGGAGTAAATTTGATCACACTTTAGTAATTATCTGTTGTCATTTGTAAGCACAGACAATACAATATGAATTCCAAAGAAGATGGAAAGAGACAGGGAAAATCTGAAACAAGATTGGATGGTGGCTTACAAAAGAATGATAACCAAACAACTGAACAAGGAAATAAGTTATCCAAAGCAACTAAAATACAAAATAAAATGTCTGACGAGCAGCTGAAATTGAATAATAATGTTAGTGAGAGTGATGCAAAGAGTGTATTACCTTCCAAATCTTCTATGGTGGTTTCTAATGGAGCACGATCGATGGAAGCTACTACATCAGGTTGCAGTCATTCATTGGAACAAGTTACTATTTCTGACACACCAAACGCAAGTTCATCTTCCACTTTTGTAAATACTACAAGTGTCATATCACATAATGCAAATACTAATTCTGCAAGTCAATTGAAGCATAAGACTGTTGTAAATGCAAATACTCTTAACTTGCCTAAGCCTCAAATGCACCTAAATTTATCTTCCGGTCAGTTGAATTGTCACCTGACTAATACGGTTACACCAGTTTCTTATAGTTCTATCAATGCATCTAATACTAATGCATATTCGAATACATCTATATCGAATTCGTCCACTGTCTCTCAGCATTTATCTGGTAGTAGATCAAACGATGATACAGATATGAAAAATAATGTCGATTACGCTTCGGAAATAGAAAAATGTCCTTCTAAAGTTTCCTGCAGTTCAGATTCCAGTCCGGAAGGTGATCAGATGCGTACCTCAAAATCTTATACATCTGCTAGTGTATTAAATAATATTGGAGGGAGTATAGGTTCGACTAGTCAAGGAACTTGTTTTCTAAGACCTAATATCAATGGAAATAGAGAAGTTGCCGGACCAAGTGGTTTACAAAGAGTAAGTATTTATACTTACTTGTATGAAAAAATATTTAAAAAATTTCTGCAATTGTACTAAATCGTAGTTATGTTCTACCTAGTGTTTTCAAAAAGATATAATTGACAGAAGAGATTCTAGTTCCGGAAATGAAGGAGATATGTCAGATGGAGAAGATTATTGTATTTATACATATAAAGGAAATGACAATATAGTTAATCTAGATCAAAAAGAGGAAGTCAATCGAGCCCAAGTTGTAGAACATGAAGTAGGACAGTGTCACAGTGGTAGGTCTAGTCCAGAAATGGACTTTTTAGAAATGGACTTTGATCCTGGACCTTCTTGCGAGCAGGTAATTAATTTAAATGTCAAGGAGAACTAGTTGATTTTATATTAACATATTCTTTAATATAGGATACAGGAGATAGCGATTTGGCTTCTATAAATGAAGACATACAAAATATAACATTAGATAATGCAGAGGCAGATCCTGTTTTAAATGATTTGAGTAGTGGTAAAGTTGTATCTAGACAAGGAACAACAACTGTGCCTCAACATAATCCTCAAACTGGACAAAATGTTAGCCACACGGTTACTCAACAATGTTCCAATAATCGATCAACCAGCGAGCAAAGCTCCAAACAAACTTATTCATCTCCTTGGATGCCGAGTACTAGTAGTGGATCTGGTAAGTCAATAAGAACGACTTAACGAATTTTATTTTGCAATTGATACTAGAATGCGTAAATTAATATCTAATTAATCTAATTGATTCAGGGTGCCATTCTAATCTTCATGGAAGGACAGAATCAATTGGATTTCATAGGAATTTAGGATGTCCTTTGCGCGAATCTTATGGATATCATAATACAAGCGGTGACTTAATATCTCCTGGAGATAATCGAGATTCTGACTCTGAATTATGGGCAGAAACCTCTACTGTATCCATGCCAGGAAATTCGAATTTAAATTCAAGAAAAGTGAATCTCAGCTCTACACTTTATCATCGAATGATGGCCAAAAAATTAATGCTTAATAAACAAACTGCTTTTAATCAGAGTGGCGATTCGAACTTGGTTTGTGGAATATTATTGTTGTTCAAAATATATATATATTCCATATATATATATTAAATAATACTTTTAGGAAAATGAATTATGTAATGAGCAAATTGATGGACTTCCACCAGTTGAAAAAATCATGTTGTGGACTGAACAAGAAGCTACAGTTAAACAAGTCACTCAAATTGCAACTTCTGCATGTGGTGCTACTTCTGCCATCAATGCTTTGGTAATTTATATCTACAAATAATATTTAACTACAAGCATCTAAATGTTATTGTTTTTAATCACTTACAAATGTTTTTAAATTTCATTTTTAGTTGGCTTTGGGTATTTCTTTTTCTGTAGAGGTATTGTTGAAAGCTGTAGGTACTAGATTAAGAGATCTTGGTTCACCACTTCCACAATATCTAATGAGTAGATCGTTGGCTGGTGCAACTCATAAAGACATTGCAAGAGGAATATCTTTATCAACAAGTGGAGCAGTCATCACAAAATTCTTTTCCTTTTATCCTGAAAGAAAGGTTTCACTTTCTCATTGGCTGCATTACTGGATTTCTAAAGGTGCAAGATTTGTATTAACATTAGATACGTGTATATATATATATATATATAATTTTTGAATGATTAAAAATTCAAATATTCATTTTTAGGAGCTGCTCCTATAGCTACATTAAATTTACAACATTGTGGCGAAGGTACTAATATTCCGGATGCATGGCATCATCAAATGATATTTGGCGTAGGGCAAGCAGGGATATATTTAACAAACCCTCTACAATGTTTACCTGAACAAGTTTGTATTAACAAAGTTCAAATTTGAAACTTAATCAATCGTAAATATATAATTATTTTATTTATTTTCAGCTTGTTTGGCATCAGCTCGTTAGTCCTAGCGTTTTATTAGTGAGGCGGGCTGATGTTTTGGCACGTTGGAATGCAAATACTGATTTAACACTTCTTGCAAAGATGGACCAGAAATGGAGGAAGCTTAATGTTCTGGGTGAGTTTATATTTATATCTCCTTGTTATTTATTTTGATTTTTGTATGCAAATTAAAAACGTGATATATACTTGCAAAATTTCTTTTTCTTTTTTCTTCTTTTTTTTAATAACAGGACAAGTTGTAAATATGATACGAGAAGCAATGAATCAGGGACAACATCCTAATGTTACAACTATTGGTACAACTCATATTCGTATACCTGCATCTTACCAAGCAGGCATTACATTAGTTATGTGTGCTGATTCTGCAGCTGCTACTGAACTGTTACATGCTGAACAATTACCATTACTCTAGTCTTGTTGATCAAAATTAATAAAACCAGGCTGCCCTCATTTACTTGTAATAAATTTCATTAGCAGGCTGGTCCGCACAATGTTATTTACAATAGTTAATTTACTGTTT
This sequence comes from Polistes fuscatus, assembly GCF_010416935.1. NCBI lineage: Eukaryota > Metazoa > Arthropoda > Insecta > Hymenoptera > Vespidae > Polistes > Polistes fuscatus. Next base: position 7,268,596 of record NW_025112997.1, on the reverse strand, counting down.
AAGCAGTTTGTGTCGCTGACCTAAAAAAAGAAATGATTTACATTTTTGACATAAGAAATATTTGTATTCACAGAGAGTATATTATCAATTAAAATATATTTCAACAGAATTTTCATTTTCTATGAAGTTGTATTTTTTGATTTTCAAGAGAAAACAAAATTATAAATGAAAAGCTATTGAAATTATGAATGATATAAGAATGTTTTAAATTTATCAGAACTAAAATCTCTCTTGGAATTAATATAAACTTATATATATTTAAAGAACTTTGAACCATTTATTGATTAAGGATGTTCAGTGTCGGTACGTAGGGATCGCGTTTAACGTCTTGATGGGTAAGTACCAACTATCGCCCACTACTGATTGCTATCTGAAACGCCTTAAGTAGATATATACTTCTTTTATATAAATATATTTTCTATTGTCAAAATTGTATTTTATGTTTTATCTATTTACACATATACATGTATATATAATATTTTACATAGCCCATCCGGATTTTGTTGAGTTACAAAATTTTAAGTATAATTTCTAAGTCGAGTAACGTAACTGAAACTTTTACAAATTCTTTTGCACTTAAAAATATGACGTTAACAGAATTGAAAAATTCTTTTGAAAGACGATTGACAATAGAGAATCGCAATTTTCATATACAAGAGGATAAATCGAATAATTTTTTCAGGTTAGATCTAAATACCGTTCATTCAAAAAATATACAACAAAACTGGAGACCAGGAACAATTAGAAACGCATGCGACGAAATACTCGCGCGAATGAATAAAACTTTTTATTCGATCTAAGCCGTACATTTATCATCTATAAAATTGAATATATGAATTGGCACAAAAACTAATATTTCAACAGATTAATAATAACTACAATTTCCTTAAAGTTCAATGTATTTTCATGAAATAGATACATTGAAAAAAGAATTGAACATTTAAAAACTTTCGAGAGGTTTGTAATTATGCAAATCTGTTATTATAAATTATATATTTGTTAGAGAACGAAGATTTGTCGTTTACAGTGAATTTAGAAAAAAAGAAGAAACAGAAATGATAATTCATGCTCCAGATATTTCAAAAAATTTTATTTTGGACACAGCAGTACACGATGCTACTAGTATATTACTCAAACCGTATTTGACTTCAAGTGTTTCTTTATCATCCTTAACAAATATTCATATTCATGCAAAAGATAGTGAATTGATAAATTCAAAGCAGAACCGTATAAAAATATCTCAATCTTTTCTTACAAGAATGGCGACAATAGCATGGCATTTTTTGGACATTTCAGTTATTTTTTGCGCAACTACAGGTCAAGATAAAGACAGCAATTATTAAAATAATATTATATAGACTTAAATTTTGATATTATATTAGCTATATTTACAAGGTAAAACAAATATACACTTTTGTATAAACTTTTTTACACCCTATGCATTATTTACATTAATACAATTGCCATTATAATTTAAGATAAAGTCAATTGATTAGCTTTCAATACTTGTCTTACGTTTATGTTTATTCTAGCTTCGACTAGATATTTTTTAGCACAAATCCAGTCATTTTCATTAATCTCCGTTTCATTTGTATCCCAAGGACACAATTGAGATGATAGAATTTTAGGTACTCCATGATATCTCAAGCGTGAACTACCAGCCATTACTAATATGTCACCACTTCGTAGAAATAGAGCATCTGCTGGATTTTCTTGGGAAAGACCACCTATCAAAAATATAGCAGTCTGTCCAAAACTAATGGAAAAGAGTGGTGCTTCTATGTTTGGCTCGGAGCAATCTGTATGTCCTGCTAATGTAGAATTCATTCGATAATAATTAATTATAGCTGCTTCCGCTTTAAATTTCGGAAAATTTAATACTCTAGCCAAAAATTGCGTTAATTCGATAAGTTCAATAGGCATGGGTGTTTTAGAATTTTCAGAATATACTTTTGTGTCCCAATCATGATGGTATCCTAGCGTTGCCCATCGTAACTTTGGGAGCAAATTTGCTGCTCTATTATTATTATTGGATCTAAAAGAGGAAAAAAGAAAAACTAATTTGTCTAGAATATAATCATGAGTATTTCCTTACCGGAAACATATGTCCCACCAAGTTTCATCATTACTTAAAATATTATGAGCATCTAAATTTAATTTATTTGGTTTCCTTGAATAATCCCTTAAACACTTTATGATCCAGTAATGATGACCATTTGTTGTAAATGGATTTTGAATAAAAATAAGTCCTGCGAGTGTTAAAAGAGATTAGATTAAACTAAAGAAAAAATACATGGTGATATTTTACCTGGAATATTTAACAACTCATAAATTTTCCAATCCTTTGAACATTTTAATCCAAATTTCTTTCCACACGTGTCACTTATAAAATGTGCTTTAATGTTTTTAACCTAAAGATAAACATAAACATACACACATGTATATTGGCAAATTAATAGATTTTAGATTGGTAAATTGGTAGATTAGTAAATTATACATACTTTACTAATATCTGGACAATTAAAGTCAATCACATTTGTTAAATCAGGCAATGGATTTCGACTTTTATAATATTTAAAAGTATCTTTGAACATGTTTACTAACCACGGTGGCTACCATATTTTATTAATTCATAACAGCTCACCAGATGTCACTTTATTTGACATCCAAATTTTGACAGTACATACACACAATTAAATTTATTCTGATTACATACGTATGTAACTACTACAAGAGGATAAATAATAATCAAAATAATTATAATTTAATTGAATAATTTAAAGACGATTTAGGAGTTTATATATCGTATTTTATAATTTAGTCTATATATTTTGTTGTCCTACTTTGTTACGTTTTCTAACAACATTTGGCATTTTGATTTTCGCGGTTACTTATATAACAGTATATACATATACGAAAAATGTATTGAATTTAGGTTACAAGAACAAGAATGAAATGATTTTGAAAGATTAAATAACAAGAAGGATAATACCAGTTATATTAATGACTAAGGACGGTAAAATGTATTCGATCGTGTACACAACACGTGCAGTGTTCATTACCATTACTCCATTCACTTTGCATATCTTCATCATTTGTAGGATCAAAACGAGATTATGTCGAGAAAGCGTGAGTTTCCCTCGTAATTATTTATATTTTTTCATTTTATCTCTCATCTATGCGTTTGTCCCTTGGTAATCATCCATGACTAATTTTAGCATGTAATTTTCATATAATAGTTAGTCCGTGGAAATAGCGTGATTTCATACGACAGAAAAGAGGCACGGCGTTCAGCCTCAAGGCTTTTCGAAAGCTCCGCGTAAATTAATAGCACAGCATGCCGTACGGCGCGTTAATGCTCCTTTCATTACTATTACCAATGCGATCCATAAATAGTGTTTATTCACCTGAAATTCGATCGACCATTCACCTATTAAAAAGATGTAAACTAATCTATTTTTTCTCAGGTCTTCGTTGCAACAACTATTTGTTATTAACCTTGACACTAACTGATCTCTAACGATCAAGTGTGAAGTGTTTCTCGAGTAGTCACACTTATATTAGTGATTTATTAACATCTAGCGACAAGTATCAAGAAGTAACGTATTTATTCTAGAATCATCTGACAGAGAAAAGTCTTGTTGTCATATAACGAAAGAAAGGATTAGGAAAAGGATTCGATCGAAAGAAAAGGAGAAGCAAAGAGAAAGGGAGAAGGAGAGGATAAGAGGGAATAAGAGAGAAGAAGAAATAAAAAGAAAGAAAAAGAAAGAAGCAGAAAGAAACAGAAAGAAACAGAAAGAAACAGAAAGACAGATTCAGGCGCGAAGAAAATCGAGTCGCGCCCAAAGACGATGCGCGACTGACTGCGTGCGTCGTTCGCGATCTCGGTCGTGTTTGCGACTTCGACCAATTGCAATGGTCAGTCGTTTTCGATCACGTCACCGCGGACCAATAAGAATCGCGGCAAGTGACAGCATCTGCTAAAAATAACTCTGATATATCTAGGCCGGTCGCGAGCGCGAATAATCCACAGTCGTGCGTCGGCAGCCGACGAAGGCGGATGTTTTGTATGAGCGTGCGTACGTGCGTGCGTGCATGCGTACGTGCGTGCGTCTAAATCGCGTCTAATCTTTTCTTACATATTTTTTTCTTTTCTTTTCTTGATTTTATTTTTCTTTATTACCCTTAGCCGTTTCGTGCATCTTCTGTAGAGAGTGTATTTTACATGTGTCGTATTTGTTTTTTTTTTTTTATTTTACGTCTGCTGTATTGAAAAAACATCGACGTCGATCGTCGACGTTTATCGTCAACGGTATCATCCTCTCGTCGTTTCTACCCACCACTACTTTGATGTATTTTTCTACCGAGCAGAAAGAAGGTAGGATATAACCTCCTTCGCATGTCAAATTTCTGTTTATTTTTTTTCTTTAACGTCGATGCACGTGTTTCCCTCCCCCCTCCACTCTCCACCTGCGCACGCGATAAATCTCGCGATTGGTAGCCAGGAAACGCGTTTATAGGTCGAGACTTGGTCGATGGTTTGATTCTAAACAATGAACCAATCAAAAGAGAAATATTAATGTTTCTATTAAGATTATTCAAATGATATTTGTTCTTTGATATTGTCATTAATATATATATTCAATAATTTATTTAGTTGTAGTTGCTTTTAATCTTTAACGTCATTGCTGAAAAAGCATGGAGTTTGCTTCTTCGCTTCTTTTATCTTCTAATGCATATTCATTTTAATTATTCTAATAAATAACACGTATATACGCGCTTCTTTGAAATCTAATCTCAAAGTTTATTCATAAATAAATGTACGCGAACACCACGCGGAAACAAAAGAGATCTATACAATAGGTTTCGGTAATTATTTAAGCAATCTTGTATCCTGTTCAATTTTCGAGAGAGGGAGAGAGAGAAAGAAAGATAAATAGTTTCTATGAGAATAGACTGAGAAGGGTGTTCATAATAGTAAATTCATGAATATGAATGTACAATGTCTATTTACTTTAAAAGTTTCCTATGTATTACTTCGTCGATGAGCGAGGTGTTTAGACGAGCGCGGCAAATGCATTCGTGTTTTTAATTTACCTTTTTAAAAATCGAATTTAAAGGGAGAACTCTGGCAACGAGTATAAAGAAGATAATTACTCCGAAAGTAATGGTACATTATTAACGGTATTATTACGTAACGAGTTGGAAGAAACATAATTAAAATGAAAAGAAAAATGATAATCTTTTCTAAGGGGATTTGTAATAAATGTAACGACCGAGGCAATATATATAATCTTATCTTTCTCTTTCTCACAAAATAATCGGATCGAAAGGTTTTACAATTAGTCTTATCGATGAAGTCAATGGGAATAGTAGATTTTTTTAGACGGTAGAATAGATCCTTTTGACGGCCGTGAACTTGGTGACATTTCGTCGTTCACAACGATCGATCGTCAATGGCGCGTCGCGACGGCGTCGTTTTCAAGTGTTCAAGCACAAAATATACGCGTTTTTAATTGGTTTAAAAGGAACGAATGGAACCTAACTATTTTAACGATACGTAGATTCAAATGCATGTCCTATATATGCATAGAATATATATATATATATATTGTAAATGCACTACGCTCTTCTCGCGGAAGGTCAATGGAGATATGGAAAAAGATAAAAATCACAAAAGAAGCGGATACGTATCGTCCCTCGAATCGACTCGGATTTCGTCGTTTCTCATTCTTCTTTTTCTTTGTAGACAAAAATGTGAGAGGTACGTTTTTACCTATATAACTAATATATACATACGACACATGAGCGTAGTGGTCGCCGATTTATCGGCACCCAGGATACGAATAACCTTCTTACAGCTGACTTTACGAGAGATGATATAACTGGATTTACAAGTCGCGTGTCCTCTCTCCTTCTATTCCTTTCGTTTAAGTAAGAGAGAAAGAGTAAGAGTTAAAATAGAAAGGAAGAAAGAGAGAGAGAGAGAGAAAGAGTTCATTATTGTTCAAGGGCGTCAATGTACCGATTGAATTTAAAATGCTAATGCATCGCGTACAATTGATGGCGTGTGCGTGTGCAAGTTTTTTTTTTTCTTTAGAGAGAAAAAGATGAATTCCAGATTAATTGGATGTGCACGTACGTTCGCTTTTTGGACTTTACGTGTTAGCGAAGGAAAAACGAGCGTGCATAGGTTTATATCAAGGCGCGATACGTTATCGCGAAAACGTTATCGATATGACACTACGGTAATTACGATTTTATCCTGCACTACGAAGCTTGTATGCGTGTTACGTAACATAATAGACTTTCGAAGGATGCACCCAAGTGTTTGCGATCATTCTAACACGCGTCCTCGCGTTTATTGGTATTACAAATTTCGCGCCATTTCGACAATTGATAAGGCTTACAAAAGTTCTTTTTCTTTTTTTTACAGCGCGATCCTCCTCTCTATTATGAATTTCAAAGAAAATAACAAGAGGAACTCTACAATTGTAGCTCTAAACGATTTGACTATTTCGTAAGTAACGAATTCATTTACATTCTGTTCACTTATATATATATATATACAATTAGTATCTATCCATGTGCATGCACACACATGAATATTTGCGAGAGAGTTTATGCGTTTTCGATTTCTTCCAAGAGTTTCAAAGAGATGCGGATTTAGCAAAAGCTTAGAAACATTCTCCTTTTAGTTTATGAGGACGGAATGGCATGCGAGTCGCCTTTATTATTCTCGATCTATAATTGCATCGGCAAATGCATATAATAGAATGACAAGGAAAACGGTTAAAGGACCAGCTAATTCAACATGAAAACTTGACTTTAACATTGAATTTTTCCTATTCTTTATAAAGAATAATATATGTATTTAAAAAGACACACAGAAATGCGTGAACGCCTTCTCCTGGTATTATGCAATCTTGTGTTGTTTCTCGCGTGCGCACGGTTGGGATTCCTAAGAGACACGATCGCACGTGCTTAGCGATTATAAACCTCTTGGTTTATTTCGATCGACAATTTTTTCCTATTTTTTTTTTTTTTTTTTTTTCTTTTTTTTTTATATTCAATTTTATACAACCAAAACTAGTATTAGCGTACGAACAACGTATTTTGCATCCTAAAAGAAAATAGCCAAAGATTAGATTTTTATCATTTTGCAAATATTCGTCATTACTCATGGGACTAGGAAGCAAATAAAGGTATATAAATCAATCATTCAGTTCAACGGAAGTTTGACTAATACCAATTGTTTAACAATGTTTTTCACTTTGACGTATGCCGCTTTTCTAAAAAAGGAAAAACAAAGAGTTAGGGTTGACGTATAATTCGTATAATGAATGTGAAAAATTGCGTTCTTAGTAATCGCGATATATACGTAGATATTTACATAAACATTGTTTCATTTTTGTTCGAAGCACAATATAGAAGAAATTACATAGATAGACGTTTGAAGCGAGTCGAAGAGGCACATCTCGCCAAAATTCTCGACATCCTCTTTCATTATTTTTCTCTTCTTTTTTTTTATCTCTTTTATTTTCCTTTTTCTCCGAGACCTGTCCTCTTCAAGGCTATGAAAGCATCAATCTTTATTAATCGACTAGCATCTTCGTTATTATTCCAGTTGCTTTGGAAAAATGTCTTCTATTTCAAAAGCGTTTATCTATACGCCGCCTACGCAATTTTGTTCTTCGGTATAGTTTCGAAAGGAGAAAAATAAAAATCGATTTGGTCCTCGCAACGATGGCTATCGCAATCATAAAATGTAGCTCGTAAAGTAACGCGCGTGAATTTAGTTTCAAAGTCAGAAGGAAAGAAGGAAGGAAAAGGAAAGAAAGCGGGTCTTACAGGTTTTAGACACTTTTGCCTTTCTCACGATATGTTTCTCGTTAAAACTACGAGAAGAGTTTTGCGAAGGCGTTTGATATGGAGTCATGATGTTTGTAGGAATTAGGACGCCTACGTTTATGTCGGCAACCGTGCCGAAAAAGCACGATAAAAGCTTCCTTGCCAGATGGTCATCGCTTGCGCAAGCTCTCCCTTCCTTCCCCCTTCCTCTTTTTCCCCCTAACCCCTTTCTATCGCACAACTTTTACTCGCTGGCAATATGTACGAGATTTAGGGTGAGAAGAATCATAGCACATGCTGCTAAATAGTATAAGACATGTGACACCATGGAATATAAGCCAAAAGTTTGTTCGTTAGACGATATTTCGAAACTTTTTAAGCCTACTTTCTTTTCGGATTACATAAATTGTTTTCTCGATATCGACGAGATATAAATATAATTGTGCTGTTATTATTATTTTGATTATTCGAAGCTTGCATTCTCTCTCTCTCTCTCTCTCTATCTCTCTATGTATACTTATAACAGCGAGCGAGTTTAGTCGTAGTTCCGAGAACTCCTCTTTAGAAGATCGACTCTCGCGAAGCGATATCTCCCTATCCTGTGTTTAATTTCACCGATATCGATATGACGAGGAGAAACGTGCTTGCTCCGACTAGAACCCTTTTGCTAACGCATCGAAAAAAAACATCTCCGATCTAATGGAATCAAATGCAACGTAACGTTTTTAGATATCATTTAGAAATAATAGATTTTTTGTGTGTGTCTTTATAGGAGAGTTAAAAGATTTATCCGTTCAATCGATTTGGAAAGAAGAAGAAGGAGCACGAAAGAGTCGGAAGTGCGTGTATTCTTAGACGCCTACGCTCTTCTCGACGCACCTTGGCGCAAAATAAGCCAGCCAATCGGCATTTATAATTTCTAAGCCAGCAACAGTGTCTGTGTACTCGTTTCTTCTTCTCGGTGTATCGAAAGAGATCTCTGTAAGATGAAAAAACAATCCTCGATCCGCGCTAGCAAATTCGACGATCATTTGTAGGAAGCACGTATTTGTACGGATTTGTTGTTGGTGGTGGTGGTGGTGGTGGTCGGTCATTCGATACAATCGAAAGCTCCGTTTCGAAGGCTCTCGCCAAGGGATCACCCGAATACCGAAGCGTTCCGACCGTACGTCAAAATCAAACGATTTCTATTTATAAGTTTGACGGCGAGCAAAGCCAGCAATATCTTCGATCGGACACCTGTTCGTTCTTTCGTTCGTTCGTTCCTTCGTTTCTTTGGATATATCTTCCGAAGCTTTTTTTTTTTTCTTTTTTTTTCAAAATAACTTGCTGGATATTAATATTGTATTAAATTAGAAACAATTTTTGATCGCTGCAACCAAGGAAAGAAAAGAACAGAACAGATTGGCGACTTGGGTGGGCGGACTAAAAGCTTGTCAATGGCTGTCAACAAATTTCTCTCGGAAAGTTCTGCGTTGTGATACCTTTGAAGACAAATATTGGAGTCTCGTTATCTCTAGGCGTGTCACGCGCAAACGCGCGCACACGCACACACACATTGGCGTGTCTCTATTTCAATCGACAAATCTTGCAAGTCTCCCGAAGAAAAATCATTTCGTAGATCGTCGTCGCATCTTTGCTTTTCGAATGTTTCTTTGGTCCGTGCTTGTTGCTAAAGAGGATGGAGAGAGGAAAGAGGGGAAAGAAGAGGCTTGTTTGAGAGGCTTCTTCTATCTCTTTCTCTTTCTCTTTTCTCGGTTCCTGTTTCTTTTTCTGCCGCGAGTATATCCATTTACGACATTCGCCAGAAGTTTCTTCGGTTCCTTCGGTTCCTTCGAGTATGCGTGCGAACGTTTCGTAAGAATTTTATATCGTTCCGTATTCGGAGCCTAATGCCCTTGCAACTCTCCTTCTCCTTCTTCGTCTTCTTCTCCTCCTTCACCTCCTTCACCTTCGCCACCTCCACCAGCAGCACCTTCTTTTGCTCCTTCTTCTCTGCCATTTACGGTTCCTCCTCCGCTCTTACTTCGACTTTTTATTTCTTTTATTCTTATTCTTATTTCTCGTGGAGGGGGGGTGGGGAGGAGGAAGAGAAGGAGGACCGTTCGAGTTAAAGAAATGAAAATAAAAAAAGGCCGACTTCCTCGAGACGAACTCGTCTCTTTGGGACCCCAGAAAGAGAGTCAGTCTCTCTTGTTAAAATACAACAAAGGTTTCTCTGCTAGCGAGAGATTTACCTACTGACCTATATATCGTGTTTAGGTGTTCTACGTGATGTATCTTACCTTAGTAATACATTATTTTCCTTCGATCGATATTCGATACATGCATTTCTACATGATTTTTGTTGTCATTATCTTATTCAACGAAATAAAGAGAAAGAATGAATGCCTGATTGGAGAATCAATTAGTCCCATGCTTTTCTTTGGAGTTTGCTTAAACGGCGCGATCTCTCGACTTGTTCTCTTTTTAAAATTACCTAAACCGCAATCAAGGATGTTGCTCCATTATCAAATGTTTCTGGAATTCCCATACCGGAAGATGACTGAAATCATTTTGCTTGAATAATGTGCATTTTTTTTATTAACACATCGTATGCCAGCTAACGTAATTTTACGTTTTTCGTAGACTGTCACATTTATGTTACTAGGCGACGCTTTTCATTAGACTAAACTCACGCGAGATTCGCGAATAAACGGGCACTGCACGCGCAAGTCCACGGCGAAGTTATCCTCATGTAAAAACCGACCTTTCTTTTTTTATTTGCTATATAATTAGGTATATAGTATAATAATTGACAGTAACATCAATTATTTGTTGTTTCAGATTAGATGATAAAAATCTATCATGTACAATTTAAACGTGAACGTGAATCCTAGTCCAGCGGCTGCCGCGGGTCTTCTCGGTGTCGCGGCGGCCGAGGTCACTCCGAGGACACCGGAAATCGTAAACTCTTTGATCGCCATGACCAATCCCTTCGAGGACTATGCCAACGAGAAAAGCAGGGATCGTACCGATTCGACTAGCAGCGGCGAACCGAGTCCGCCAAGCGTCCAACACACTTGTAGTCAGCTTATCAAAGAAGGTTCCTTTATTTTATTATAAGTCATATCGATCTATTGGCATTGCAGCCCAGAATACTAGTAATCGATCGGTCCAATTTCTTTTGCTGAATTTTGCGAAATAACATTCGTATCGGCCCCTATTATATCGGAATTGTACGTTGACAGGCCTGAAATTGACGCTACAAACTAAAAGACGAGCAAACGGAAGTGGGGACGAGGGGAAGAAGAGGACTAAAAGGGAGGATGGTAGCGCGGACGACGAGGAGGAGGACGACGGGAGCAACAATAACAACAACAACAATCGGGGTGGAGTAAGAACAAAAATCGCATACTGTTAGCTCGTTAAAACGATAAAAACAGTCGCGACTGTAATTCGCTACCTCATCGATCATCATCAAAAGAGAGAAAGAGGAAATACGCGAAGCGCGAGATTTTGCTTGTCTCTATTATCTTTCGCCTATCTCAGTCTCCGTTAAACGTCTTACAGTTGACACCAGAGGACGAGGAGAGACGACGGAGGAGACGAGAGAGGAACAAAATAGCAGCTACCAAATGTCGGCTGAAGAAACGAGAGAAGACGGTGATTCTGGTCCAAGAATCGGAGACCTTAGAAACGCAAAATCACGACCTCAAATCACAGATCCAGGAGTTGGAGATGCAAAGGCGTAGGTTGGTCGATATGCTCAGTTTACATGGACCAACTTGCTTGAAACAAGGTGGTGCTACAGATACCTCTTATCAGCAATACGCCGACCCATTGCATCTACCGAGTTACCAGGACAACTTTGTTCAACCACCACCAGCCTTGAATCAACCTGAAAACTGTGTAACGGATTATCCTGTCAAAATCGAGGAATACGAAGGTGATTTCTATCGGCAGGGAAGTCCTTACGTACCAACCACTGATTCTGGTTGCACCGTTTAGCTTTAACTTAATCTTTACGGTTTTTCTGAGAGAAGATTATCGATGAATCTGTTTGATCTTGATCAATAGTGGAAAGACTACATATGCATTCCACACATACAAACATAATTATAACGAAGAACGATAATTAGACTAGTTTTGGAATTTGTCTCAAAGGATTTCTGTTGGTCATGTTTATTTAACCCTTCCATGCATTTATTTAGTTGGTTTATTTTCAAAAAGAAAAAAAAAACATATTATATCGACTAGTTGAAATGATGGACAAATTTTATATAATGTTAACGCGTTATTATTAGTGCATTTAAGGGTTAAAAGTAATTAAATCGAGCAGACTCTAATTAATCTTCTCTCATTTTCGTGACAAGTCCTTAGCTCGTAAGTTTATACATATTTTATTATCTGTGTAAAACGCGAACAATTTTTTGTCTTTCCTTCTTTTTTTAGCTTTACATTTTCCACTTCTCTTACACGTCTGTCTTCCCTCATTTACATTTCCTCTTTTCTTATTTTTTTTTTCCCCCTTTTGCTCGTAATGTTCGATAGAGAACGCTCGAAGACATTCCTTCGTAATAACCGTACTTTGACATTCTCGTTTATTGTAATTCGTATAATGAACAGATTCGCTCGTCGCGGATAGTGCTGCATGCGTTTCTCAAAAAATTGACAAATATTTTTCATTTATTCTCTGACAAAAGATTGCTTTATCCAATATATACGTATTTGTACGTAGTACAAGTATTTTTGTTGATATTGGCCTTCAAAGGATACTTATAATTATTATGAATATATTATTAATGACATTTAATATATTAGACTTGCAGGCATACATACACATGCACAGTTAATTATTGATGTATATTTTACCATACGACAGATTGTTATATTTGTTAACAAAATCAAAAATAAGTGCCTAACGATATACCTCAGTTGTGGGTAGTTACCCTCCCTCGGTACGTTTGACAAAAATGGATCTTTTCATTATTGAGATAATATATATACACACATATATATAGATTATTCTTATATACATCTTAGGTGTATATTTTCGCAAATATTTGGTAATTCTGTACAATAAAACGTACCTTGGGTATATGAAAAGGAGGAGTTCTTGCAATTAACGTAAGTTAATGAAATTGTTAGCGCAGAACCGTACAATTAATAAGAAATGTGCTTAAAATAGATGAATCAAATGCTTCTCTTTACTAGAACACTGCTGCCATACAATCAAAGTGATCTAAGTGATAAACAAAGTCTTCCTACGCTTCCTTTAATTGAAGCGAAGAGAAGATTGATTTTTTACCTTGTGTTATTATGTACGGAATTATTACGTATACAAAATTTTTATTATCTATAATTTAAGAATATATTTAAATAAGAGCGAACCGAGACAGTCAGTCAGTCATACATATGTGGTGCTTTAGATATTTTTTTTTTATTATTATATTAAATTTTGTTAAGTTGCCTTGAAAGAGTATTTAATAATTTAATAGAAATGTTATAAGAGATTAATAGCCTCGCGTCTCATTGGTGTCTATTTCTATTTCTAATAAATCATTATCTTAGGAATGATTAATATATAGGATTCAAAGACATCTTGAAATTTTTATATTAAAAAATCAAAACAAACAAAAAAATCAAATTATGTTTTGATTCCTCTATATGCAAATTTTTGTTCATCTTTTTTACCCTTTTATTGTGATTCTTTCGCTTTAAACAAAAAGTATTTCTTATGTCTTTGAACGTATTTCGTAGATTCATAAGTATTTGTACATGCGAGTTATTTTAGTATCACTTTTGGCATCTGTTCTTGTAGTTAAATAAAAAAATGCATTACTGCCTTTATGAAATACATAAAAGTGCACATAAAATTGCTCGTTAAAACATGTGCCTTGTTTTTGGAGTATCGCCAATGTTCGAAATTCAATTTGATCATTTCTAACAATTGTACAAAATTTCTGCAAGAAAAAAAGATATATAATCTTGCGCAAATTTTTCGTTATCGTATAATCACTTTACGTTTCTAGGTTTCTTTTACTTCAATTTATATTAAAATCCCTTCAAACATGTTTTTTTCTGGTTGTAGCTTTTTCCTCGATCAATTCTTTCTTTTGTCGTAAATATAAATCGTGTAATAACAGCTAACATAATACTAGCAGAATGGCTTAATAAATTTAATATTGTAAATCTAGGAAGGAAACATTAATCTTCGAAATAAAAGTGCCTTGAATATTGGTGTTATAAGTGTTTTTAAAAACCACCTATTATTATAAAAACAAAAAATATATATATTTTTTATTTCTTCCTATTTTATTATAAAATTCATTATATATCATACATTTCCTTAGTTATTTAATTTCTATGAATCATAATATTTATAACATATAAACGAATTAGATATATTATATAAATTAAATTAAAATAGGAGCGAAGAGTGGACCAATTAAACTTATAATACCTTAACAATATTTTTGTATGTAGTATGGATTTACGAACCCCTGCAAACAATTATTAAAAGTTTAGACATAGAAAAATGAAGAAAAATTAAGAATAAAATAAATTCAAAGAAAAAATACTTACACAATGATATTGTTGATAGGGATATGAATTAGTTTAACGAAAAATCCTATGAAACCCATTATACAAAATCCGATGGCAGTGGCGATTGCAATTTTTTGAAATTCTGTAAAAAAGAAAAAAGGATTTTTCTATATATCTCTTACATTAACAAAAATATTACTTATACCTTTCCGATCTGGTTTTGTACATCTTTTGACAAGACGTATACTGTCTTTGGCGAACTGACGTCCTGGTTCTGTTAGTTTCTTAACCTGATCCATGATAGTTCAATTTCTACAAATTATAGAAAACAAATAACACGTTAATACAATGCAACCATATAGAAATGTAGACTGTTTAAAATCTAATTCAAATTACAGCTTAAATGTTTATTACAATCAACAAAATACATCAAACATAATACTTGACATATTTGAAGGTTCCAATCTTAACTGAATTTTTTATATTTTTATCAGATTAAATTATTCTAGATATTAAATTAATCTCCCTTAATAATAGATACAAACAAAAAATAATAAAAAAATTGCATAAAAGTTATATATGAAGATCAAAGAAAACAAAACATATTCTACATATATACAATTTAACCTAAAATATAAACTTGCTCGAAATAAGATTATAATAATTCAACGTTCTCTCTTAATTAAAATAAATAATGAATATATATACATTACTTAACAGAGAGAAGATTTATTAAAAAATAAAAAAGATATGTTTGAATACAATACTTACGTTGCGTGTTAATGAAGAACTTTTAGCAAAGTGACGTATTTCAGTGTTGAACAGTAGGACCATAAGAATAATCATCAGCTACGTGGACTAACGTTGTATTACGTCACTTCCGACTTGTGACGTTTCTTCGAAGCGCCATCACGGAGGAACATTATTTTACCGCGCTAATTTGAATCCTTAAAGTTTGCATACAAAACTTTAGGGATATATTACGTTACATTTTTGTCTTAAAACATGGTCGAAAAAACATTGACCGCGTTAAAAAATCACTTTTCCCTAATGTTTTCTCAAAAAATCAACAAACGATTGATCTATGTACTTTTTTATAACAATTCTGTCCAACTTTTCTTAGTCGTGGGCCAAAAAAGGGTAGATAATCAAAATGTCAATTAACGTTACATCAAAAATAATTGTATACATAAATTTAAGAACGCCACAACATCATAGCGGCCGTTTTTATAAGTTTTGTACATAAAATACGTTTCCCTTTCGTTTTCATAATTAACTTAACTTGATATAGTGTTTGTTTAAATTTGTATTAAAATAAATAGGTTTGCTTCGCGGGCCACCGGTTGGACAGCGCATACTAGAAAACAAGCTCGTTATCGGTATTTAGTATTTCATTTGTATGTAATCCAACGTTCATGTACATATTTACATATGCATATAGATAGTAGTATATCTTGATTCATAAGGCGTCTATGCGCATGTACAAGGAAATAAAATAATATTTCCTTCTTAATATTTCTTCAAATATAGAAAAGGAAATAAAAATTATTTACACTTTTGAAGATAAACTCTGTATACAATACAGTCTCCAATCGTCGGAGACGAGGAGCGATAATCACAGTTTAACATCAGAGACGTCTCCTCTTTCGTTCCACCCCTACGTTATTTTTCGTCCCCACCCCCATTTCTTCTCTTACACGTACCATCGCTCTATGTCTTTTCCAACGATCAGTGTTAATCAGCGCGGGAACGACGAAGAATCAACAGGATGACTCGTTCGATCTTTCTCTGCGTGTTTCTCGTTGTTTCGAGTATTCTCCAACTTTGCTATGCCGTTGAATTCAAAGACTGTGGTAAGCATCTTTCGATCTCCACGCATATACAATTGTTATTTTTTCATTAAAATAATTTATCCAGAAATATTATTTTAATTATTTTCTATCTCTTACGAAATTTCTTTTTTTTTTTCTATGTTAATATTAATATCAATGAAATTTGATTTATTTATCATCGTCGTTGCGAGTCACGTTGTATTTTTTTTTTTAAGCGGTAACATTTAAACTAAAGGATTTAATTTGAATTTTGGGATTATTTACAACGTTAGAGTCTTCGTCTGTAAATTCAATTAGTTAATATTGTTGCAAGGTCTTTGATCCAGCTAAGAAACGACGAATTTAATTCATGACTCACATTATCGTCCATCGTAGAGTCAAAAGACGTTTTCCTTTATTCGATATGCCATATCACATTTCACGAGATAACGCACATTCTTGATTAATCTATTTTCAAATTAATCACTTTAAAAAATAAAGAACAAAGAGATTTTACAATTAGCGTAAAATTTTTCATTGAAAAAATAAATCATTCTTTAAGATCGCGAGAAAATGTTTAATAGCATTAAATTTGTTTGCCTCGTACTTGAGCTAAACTCTTACAAATACTACAACTATACGATGCCTTAACTAACTTAATTACGATAAGTATCTCATTGAACGTAGTAATGTATTTTTTTCTTTTTTTTACCATTAAATAAATTAGCTAGTCTTTCTCGAGCATATAATGTAAATTATAATTCTACTTTTTTGATTGTATTATTCTTTGGTTCGTTTTTCCTTTTTTTCATCGTCGCAGATGATCCTATACAGTTTATCACATTTGTATTTCATTTCTAACAATAAGATATTTTTCGAATTTATTTTTGTTCGTCTCGTAAAATGTATACCTAAAATGATTGCTAGTATTTTACTCTGTTATTAAATCGATGTTATTTTTTTTTATTTCTTTTTTTACGTAATCCTTTGTAACTATTCTCGTATAATTCTTTCCATCTGCTTATTCGGTGTTATTGTATAATTTTCTGATAAATGTAGCATATTATTTATCTCGGACAACATTTTTAATAATTACAAATGCCACTTCCATGCAATGAAAGACTCTATGTATTTTAATAATTGTAATCTTTTGCTTATGTATTTTTGATAGATACATGATCATTTCAATAATTGTTTATATTATGATATTATTTCATTTCTTATTTAATCATTTTGTAGGCTCTAAGATTGGACACTTTACAAAGATAACTATTTCTAATTGCGATGCTTCCAAACCAGCATGCGAATTAGTTCGAAATTCTAATGTAAGTCTTGCTATAGACTTTATTCCATGTAAGTAAAATGACTTGTTTTTATTTCTATAGAATTTTCGATAAATTAAATGATCATATGTATTGGTATGCTTTTCTTTTTTAGCTCAAGATGTTTCCAAAATAGAAGCAGTAATTCATGGTGTAATTGCGGACGTGCCAATACCATTTCCTTTAACACATCCCGATGTGTGTACTAATCCTGAATCCAACATACAGTGTCCTTTGAAAAAGGATACTGAATATACTTATAAAGCTATTTTACCAGTCGAAAATACCTATCCTAAGGTATTGCATACAAATCATTTTTCTTCGAAAACAAACAATAAAAATGAAATATTTTTAACACCTTTTATCGTTATTTACAGTTGTCTCTTAAAGTTCGATGGGAACTGCAAGATGAGAATAAACAGGATATAATATGTGTTTCCATACCGGCAAAAATTAAATAGGAATCTCATAAATACGAATAAGATTATTTTTACTTATAATTATTTGCTATTTTCAATGGATAATGAATGGGTTTCTTAACGATATTGGTTCGTGATTGTAATAAGTATAACTGGTTTATAATGATTAAAATGATTACATAGTTTTTAATTAATGTTTAATATGGCTATATTTCAATCTGATAATTTTTGATGTACAGAAATGATACTCGATATATCACGAAAATTTGTCAATGTTAACAGACTAACGGAAAAATTTGTTATTATTTATAAATTTCCATCATTTGCCATTAATGTCAGTCGTCAAGATATATTTAAAAGTTAAACAAACAAAATTTGTTTTTCTCGTTTAAATAATTTTAGGTCGTTTTATTGTTTAAATTCAAAATATATTACAATCAGTACTTTAAATACCGATGTATTTGGATTAAATGTTTTTGTATTAATCCATATTTCAGTAGTTAGCTGAAATACGATAAAGTGTAATGTATTACCTACGATTCTTTAGTATAAATTAAGTCTTTTGGTAATTTTGGTATATATTTTTACTTGCTATCAACTGTCCATTGTATTCGTTCGATCTTCTACTCGTCCAATATCCATTTGATGAATCGTTCGTTTGCTTCGTTGCCTTATCGAACTTTGTTGACCATTTCTCAATGTTTCTTGCGCTTTATATATAGGCTCGTATTCTCTTAATTGTGCCATGAATCCTTCGTTTGGATTTATACAAAATCTCCTTTGTTGTACTAGGGCATACGCATGACTAAAATATCGATAAGAAGTTTTAATGACAGATTATGTTAAATACCTACGTCAATTATTTTACTTACGTTTGTGAAAGTCCATATGTTTCCATTAAATATGCTAAAACTAATGCGGCCGATCTTGATATTCCTGCATTACCATGAACTAAAACTTGACCACCAGAATTTATACCTTCGTCTATAAATTCTTTAACATTTTTAAAATGTTGGATAATATTTTCCGTGGTAGTATCGGCTATATTCAATACCAGATATCTACAATAGGCAAATATTTCTTTATATGTTATTAATGGTCTTAACAGTGCAAATAAATATGTACTTGAACCTATCCGGAAAGTTTGGCCGTATAAAATGTGCTTCTATATCCTGTCTAACGCAAATTATATGAGTGATACCGTGTTCAATCAGAGATTCTAATTTGGATCGACTTGCAGCACTGTATGGTCCGAGATACAAACCAGGTATCACTTTCTATAAAGATATATCATTAAGAAATAGATTTCGATATATCTCAGACACTCGTTCTTTTCTAGGAAAAATTATTTATATACCTGCATACATCTTCTCATAGTATAAGTCCATTCTTTTGGCCCATCCAATAATAAAATAGGTATTCTTGGATATTCTTCTGATTTATTTTCACCGGTGCTTTCCTACAATATTCAAATAACTTGTATCAATTTATTTATGAAAAAAAAAGAAGAAAAAGATTCGTTGGAAATTATATTCTTATGAATAATGACAAGTTTTTAGGAGTAAATAAATAGCATAACCTTTACAAAAAATTTCTTTCCAAAAAACACATTATTGATCTCATAACGAACAAACCTTATCTTGGAGTTTTTTGCTGCTATCTACAGATATCATACCACTAAATTTATTATTTACAAAAGTTTCAAAA
This sequence comes from Polistes fuscatus, assembly GCF_010416935.1. Lineage (NCBI taxonomy): Eukaryota > Metazoa > Arthropoda > Insecta > Hymenoptera > Vespidae > Polistes > Polistes fuscatus. The sequence goes on along the minus strand of NW_025112997.1, from coordinate 7,248,955 downwards.
CGTCAAGATACGCAGAAAATGACAGACCAAGAAATTCTTTTTCCCGCTAACGAAATATCACTTTTTGACGTTTAGATCGTAGTCCATTTTGTGCTACATAAACGTCATCTGTTGGTAAAATAGGAAACTCGAATGATCTCGATTTTTAAATATTTCGATATTTCTCGATTTTTTAATATTTTCGATATTTCTCGATTTGATGAATACTTTCTCGTTTAAAATTCAAAAACATTGATTTACTACTTTTATTTGTTTAAACATAATAGGTATATATATTAATATATGTAATATAATATATGTAATATATAAAATATTTATTGAATGTAAATGCTTTTATTTCATACATTTATAGACATATATGCATATACAATATGTATATATAAAGAAATTGATTTTCGATAATTTTCTTATACGATCAGAAACGATAAAGATACAATTATTATAAAATATTATTTTTGTTTACATATAAGTATTGTAATTAAAAATAATATGTCTTTCTAAACTTTGGATCGAATCGTGATGTAGAATATTTATAAATCATGCGTATTGGATCTCAAAAAACTTAGCCGTGTTTCTAAACGTTGCCGGATTCCACGACGTAAGAGTTTCCTCAGTGTGAGATGTTATTAGAAATATTATGACTCCTTTCTAAAAATAATTGCACTTCTGAAAAACTCATTGTTGTAGTACGATCGGCTATTCGGCCGTTCAATTTCGTAATCCGTTGGCGGTTAGTTTCTGCGATTAATCAAATCAGTTGTCTATTTCTTTTCTTACTCTGAGGAATTCGGGAATATATTAATAGTATTAATATAATAAATTTTCTTTAGCATAAGTATCAATCTATTTTACAAATCATTATAGTATGTCGACATGATTGATTGTTTGTTTGTTCGTTTAGATTATACTCTAACGAAGGAGGCTCTTTAATTCGAATTATTGATCGGGATTAGAAAAATATTAAAAATAAAAATGATTATAGAAAAATTGTTTTGCGTAAGATTGCGTCGGATATCCTAGGAGAACGAGGAACGATGCAATTTAGTTACGAAGTCAGGCGAACGTTGCTTTACGAGACGGTACTAACGTTGGCGGCCAACCAATTTTCTTCCGGGTCTAAGCTAATACGTTCCTATCAATCGCGGCCGCTTTCGCAAAGAAAGTTTACGTGAACGCATTTGGTTTTGCAATGTATGAAATGAAACGTAAGTTTCGTTACTATTGGATCTAAAGAATATAAAAATCTTTTATAGATTTTTACGAAATTTATTTTGGTTCTGTCAAGAAGAAAAAAGCAGAAATAACAAAAGACAGGGAAAAGAAAGTACAACCAAAGCTACTTCTTTTTACCGAATTTTATTTTCTATTGTTACAAATTGTTTGAATTCTTCTCGAAAGTTTATTCGAAAAAATTCAATCCAGTTTAGAATTAAAGAAAGGCTAATCAATAATACTGTCCCTGGGAAGATAATTAGGTCTGCTTTTACGAGTGAATGGTATATACTTACATGGTATGCATGCATGTACACGTGTATGTACGTATGCAAGCACATAGGTGCGTTATAGATGCATAAGATGCCTTCTTTCCATTTTTGTCATTTTCAAAGTCATTGCTCGCGGCTCTGGCACAACGAGATGAGATAATTTCTCGATTATTTCTTTTCATCAATTTACACAATTGTTTTTTTGTTTGTAATAAATAAACATTTAGGGGAAGAAATCGTGTTTTAGATTCGTTGACGTTATTATCGTCCATTGATGTCACTTTGAAATATTTACGAATGAAATGACTTTGAATAGTTGCGCATATTTGAAGATGTATTTTAAGACTACTTCTATGTAACGTTCGTTATAATGAAAGGATAAAAAAGTATAATGTGTATATATAGAACGAAGGAGAAGGCGTGTGGCAGGCTGAAACGCACGCGAGCATGCTTCTGTTCACTTTCTAAGACGGTGCTTAGCTTGGTTCACAGATATGGGAATCCGCATAGCCTTCGGCATCTTGATTGTCGCAATCGCCATCCTTGGCTTACGAATCTGGAGCATTCTAGACTCGTGGTTGACATGCACAAATGTCTGTCGAAAAGTATCAACGAAACGAGAGAACAAAAATGGATTTTCTATCGAAGATTTCCGGCACCTTGTTCATTGTTCGATCCCTCCCGATCTTTCTTTAACCCTCTTGATCCTTTGATTCCGAATCAATCAGCTTTCGATACGCTCTAGATAACGATTCTGTACGTTTGTCTTGAATTGAAAAAATCCAACGTTTTAGATACCTGCATCGATAGTTATTTTCTTCATCTCTTTCTTTTTTCTTTTCTTTTCTTTTCTTTTCTTTCAGAACATTCGAGTCACAAGGTATACGACCCTTTCGAAAATGTCCACACGTTCTCGGACGACGAGGAACGCGGTCACGAGGAGGGTAAAAAAAAATTGCATTCTACCGGTTCTTCGATTACTTTTCTTCCGTTCGATAGTCGATGAATTACATTATCGCTTACTCTATCTTGGTTTCATGCCATTTAGAATTATCGATGCTTGCTAAAAACTTATCAAAAACGTTTGTTCCATATTTATTTCGTAAAAAAGTAGACTATTGTAGGTGTTCTTACGCAAGGGAAGCATGATTCATCCTTTTCTCGAAGTAAAAAGAATATTTTATTTGTGTAAGAAATTGCATTTATGTATCTACCGTGTATGTATGTATCTTTCGTTACGCGTTAAATTTTAACGAAACACATTATCGGTTAGTTAGTCGGTACTTTTTTTTATTGTCTACGTAGCCGTAGGGAGAAACGATCGACCTCGATTCTCGATCACCCTTACTTGTATGCTGCAGGCAGTTAGAAATCGTTACGAGTTATGGGTATTTGCATTTAACTTGGATTACAAAATAACGAGACGAAAGGATTTTTCAATTTTAATTTTGGTTCTTTATTTTTGTTTTCTTTTTTCCCCGGGTATAAGAATCTATTCGACGATCATTGAAATGGCTTATATTTCTGCTCTCGGTCATTTTTATCGATATACATAACTCATAACGTAGAAGTTAGGTTTGGTTAGCGTATAATAACAAGGCACGCCCGGTCCGTTGTCTAACGTCCATCTCTAATACGAAGCAGAACCGAGGCGTTACAAAATAATGGGAATCGTTAAACTTTCCAGATTTTGCAACGATTCCTACGAGCAAAGCCGCATTAACATCCGCAACACGGGGTAGCTCTAGCCTAGCTCTCTAACTCTCTGCTTTGAGAACTGAAACGTAACGTGCGCTGTTCCATTATTGCGTAAAATCTCTCGAGTGGTGACTGGTAAGAGACTCGGTCCTTGGTAGGTAATTGCTAATCACTCGAAAAAGAAAAAAAACCGAATAAAATACAAATACTTTTACTACGTTTGCCGAGGGACGGGTCGAATGCCTCCGATATTCACGTATCTCGATGTTCTTCGATCACCCATTCGTTTTGTTCATTTTCAATCGGAGAGAGCTTATTTTCCCCGAAGAGACCATCTTCTTTTATCATAATGCGATCATTTCGTTTTCCAATAACGTCCGAGAGATTAGGCAATCGGCGATCGCTTGGATTTCCATGTAAAGGGCGGTCAACTTCTACAAAAGGTAAACCTCTTCGTTGGAGAAGTCGAGAAGAACCGTTTTTAGCTTCGACTAAAGGTGCCAAGGTGCTAACTTTTTTGTTGATTTCTTCGCCAACCTTCGATCGAGAAGATTCACAATTGACGATTGGCCTAGAAAGGTTTAACGAAAGAAAAATTATGGATCTTATTGATTCAAGAACATCGAATAGATATGATGATTTTCCGGCTACGTTGTTCAAACTGTTTCCAACTTTGCGAGAAGAGATTATCTTTTAATTTCACACGCGATATTCGCGAATATGTTGAAAAGCCACTTTCGTTTGTATGATCTATGAACTGAACACCACTGGACTCCGAAGATCGTGACTCTTTTTATCGCTAAACTGAAATTATTGTCCAATTAGTCGTTAATTTATGCCATTAGATTAGCCGATACTGTATTTCTCTTAGACATTTACACGGAGTTTGCATTTGGTGTCGAATTTCTAGAAGCGAGATGTACTCCTAGTACTTATTAGTATTGGAGAGTTCTCGTTTGTCGACGTAACTCACTTACGAAATCGCGATAAATCTTAAAACTATGCTTGATTCAATAATAAGAGTTTAATCATAGTTAACAAAGTCAAGAAAAAGCGATGGATATTTTAATGTCAATGATTTAAATTAACTATCTACGCATAAATTTCCAAGATCGATCCAATTTATCCAGATGTTTTCCATACGTTCGATAAAAACGGTGAAATCGTAAACCGCAACCATTCGTGTACGTCGTTCTATATCAATGATTCCTAATACTAATTTAATTTATCTATTTTCTTAGCAACAACGATGGCACATTAATAAGTTCATATTAATATTTTAAGCTCCGATAGAAAGTATATTTTTTGTCACGAATCTAGTGCAATTTTGTATGATACAAATATGCTCTGAAAAAGTTTGATACTCGAGCAGAATTATTGGCAATAATGTAAATTTGTCCTCGCATCTTTGGAATTATTTGAAAAATGATAGAATAATTAAATTCGTAGGAATATAAAAAAAAGGGTTAAGATAGAATACCGGAAGTGACGGTTCGACTATAGTTTCATGAGTATCGAACTCGGGCACCGAATAAGGGGTCCGAAAGGGTCGAACGCTATTGGTGAAAGGGGTCCGTATGTACTGCAATCGTCCTACCCCCGCCTCTTGTTAGGTACCCAGGGGCCTGGGCAGGGCATTGCTATAAAAGCATACCGCGTTGCCCCTCGGAAACGTAGTATTTTCCCGTGTACCGCACAAGAAAAACCGTCCACCACCATGAAGCTGCTCGTAAGTTTATTTAACGAGAGTTTCTTTCTATATGTAATATTATTATTATTATTATTATTATTTCTTTTCAAATGTTCTTACGTAATATACGATTATATATGTTTTAAGTAATTGTGAAAATTACTCGCAATATTTGTATTATATTTCTTTGTTAATCCTAGCAAGAGTATTATTAATTATGATACCAATTGAAAATTACAGATCGTTCTTTCCGCCGTAGTGGTGGCTGTTAGTGCTTATCCCGGACATCCATGGGCCGCACCGGTAAGTTGCATCAATTTACAAATTATACGTCATAACTTTGTAATTATCTAAAGGATCGTTGCATGACGATGAAATTACAATCGTAAATAAGACACATAACGATTGTTAAGGTAATTCGATGTTGATTTTCATTTTGAATCGTCTATCGATTTTACTACGAATCCAATATCGATCTAATCACGATTACGTTGACCTATATGAGAATGATGAATATTCTCTTGGTTACCCGAAAACTGGACAGGTTCGGGCCGAAATAACATTGATAATAAATCTCTCTTATCAACTATATTGTGGCTAACGATTCTTCGTATGGAATAATCTTCATCATCGTCGTTAATGAAAAACAACAATTTTCTTCTCGATGGTGCTAACAATTGTTCATCTCACCTTCTCTTTGTCTATCTGTCTGTTTGTCTGTCTGTCTGTCTGTATTTTTTCCTCTCATGGAAATGATCGTGTAACGAGAACGATCGTGGAAATGAACGTACTTCAACATGTTAACCGAGTGATACTAGACGTACTCGGCCAAGTAACAGATACTCGGTTGAGGTAAAATCGTCGAAAGGGACGAGAGAGATAGTTCGTTGAAAGAAGTTTCTGAAATACCTCAGGTCGTCTCACAACCATGGCAAGCTCCAGCATGGCCTGCGCCTGCGCCTGCGCCAAAGTACATCAAGGTCGCCGTACCAGTTGCACAGGTACATGCACAGGTAATCATAGATAATCCTATCTAACAATGAATCATATTTGTGACGAAAGAGAAAAGGGTTTCGAGAGTGATATGAAATCTTATTCTCGCAGACAGTGTCTCGATCTGTGTTCTCGATCATTCTCGATCAGGGATCTAATTGGTGTCGTAGGTCAGGTATAGCGATCGACTGGTTAGGAAATCTCCACTTGGACACCCTAATTATACCGGCTAATTGGATATTATTCTAACGAGGATATGTATGCGCAATCGCGCTTGTCTCAAATGAAAGACGAATGGGAGACGGAGGAAAGCGAAATATCGGGGACGCACATACGTCTGCTATATTCATCTTATCTACGAATAAGAAGAAAGATACGAGATACCCCGTAAGATTCTAATTTGAATATTTATTTATTTAGGTCCATGCTCCAGCCGTTCATCACGTGATCAACGTACCTCAACCGGCACCCGTTCCTCCAGTTCATCCCCAGCCCCTGAACATCAAGGTACCCCATACTCAATCGGTGAGAATACCATACGACGGAGTGCACGTACCATCGCCTCATTTGGTTGGAATCGAACATTACGTTCCGGAACCCGAGATCAAGGTCGTAGCTAAACCGGTGGCTCATCACCCCTGGTAGACGAAGATCTTTCGAAGCATCCTACCTACGAATCAGCTGGTCCAAGGTGGCCCAGACAGGCTCGACCCTTCCGAGGGAATCGTAAATAATATCTAACATCGGAAGACAAGATCCGTTCTTCTTCTCTCCTTTCAATCTCGAAACAGTATTATAATCGTCCGAAGAGTAATCCCGAGGATCAAGACTGGACAAGGTTTGGATCGCGAAGGATAAAAACGACCCCCTCAGGATCGAGCTTAGTTTTTGGACCACCCGCGGACCAAGACCAGGCAATCATGCTTAAAAAAATGTCCACTATCGCATAACATACACGCATTAGACACATCTATACAGACACATTTTTAAAAACACATATGATCGACACTTATACGTACATCCCACTATCAACAGGCGCGGTAACCTTCCAAATCTACGAATTTTTCTGAAATTCCTTACCGAGAGAAACCCATTCTTCTCTCCCGTACCTAGTTTTGTCTTTTTACAACCTTCTCTTTATCAGCACCTCGAAATTTTGCGCGGCATGTGATATTGAAGAAGACGTCACGATTACATTGGATAACGTCATTGTATATTTCTCTAGCCCTGTTTTCCGCTCCACCCCCTTCTCCCCAAAAAAAACCCTCGAAACGCCCGTTCCCCGACATCCACCTTTCTTCTTATCTCCCCAATTTCATTTTTTGTCTCTGCAGCAACACTTTTATTTATTTTCTAATAAAAGTTAATTTTTATGTCTTGTGATAAAACGAGTCCACTTTCTTAGTCCTTTTATCTTATCTTTATAGATCGATCGGAAAATTGGAATGCGTTGATGTTATATTTCTCGCGCGTTACAAATGTCTACATTTATTTTTTCATTCGTCTTGTTTTTTAATCGATTCAACCAAATGGATTAGGAGATGTATCGGATAAAGGATTTTTTCCTTTTTTTTTTTTTGCTTTCCAAGTGTAATGTTACAACGAACTAATATCGGTGTGCGTGTGTGTGTGTGTTAGAAGAGCGGTTAACCCGGACGATACGAATCAATTTAACGTTTCCATGACTCCGCATCGTCCAAACAGAGAGAGAGACGTTAAACTCGACGTTAGCATAACGTTTCGACGAGAAACTTATTGTGTTCGTTGATCGAGAAATCAGAAAACGAATGGGGAGAACCTTTTTTTTAGAAATGAAATAAAAAGTAGAATCAGTTTTAGAAGGAAGCCACGTGATAGTTAGAAAATTTCTAACAAGTTGATTTGCAAGAAGTTGATTTGCAACAAGGAAGGACTCACCGACTACCGTGCGAAACATATTACGCAACGAGAAAGCTTCGGAGCGATGTTAATCCGTTCGTTATTCGAAATATCATGCGAACTTATGTTAACATAATCGCGATGGAAGAGAAACGATCATCGCATAACGATCCTAACGTCCCTCTCCGATCAATTTTCCATAAAGTTTCACTTGCACGATGCATACGAAGCGTAAAATATTCAAGACTTTCGTAATCATTGCTCTAACACGATCGTAACAATGCGTTTATTATAATTTGTTCCAAGTCGTTGCCGGAATGTTGTTAAAAATATTCTTTCATAATTATTGTATACTTCCGAATGAATTTTAATTCATAGCGCAAAGGAATTTTCAAAACTAACTACGTACGAGGTAGATTGAAAAAAGTGCCGTTTCCTTGGGGGATCCCGTCGATGAAGGGAAAGGGCAACATTGTTAGGAGAACGTTATACGCGATCGTAATTATCCAATATCGTTTCTCGTTTCTCCGCTAACGTTCTTTCGAGTAAGCAAAGGGTAGAAAAAACTATAACGATAAATTCGTGCGAAACGGGAGAACGCGCTCGTAAAGAGGTTCGGAGAAATCGCCTCTGAGGAAAAAAAAGAAACATTTAAACATTCCCTTGGTAACTTATCTCGACGCATTATTTATTAGATTTTTTGTCTTTAAGATTATTCAAAATGTTCATTAAAAATGTTTTATTATTTTTGATTGGTCTTTACGCGTCAAAGTTTTTTGTCGTTTGTTTAGACATTTTAAAGAAAAAAAAAATACGATACCGATTCGTAATATGATCAACGATAATGTCCAATTAATCATTAGATCTATCGTAGTTTCTTGTTTGAAAGATTTTTTCGTAACGCCAAGTTAGGAACTAGAACACCGTATACATAGTTTCTAAACTACATAACTAAACTCAAACAATCTAATTGCTCACATTTCATGAGTCATTTTAATTTTCTTTTTTCCAACAACAATAACGATTTTTCTATTATAAAAATGTTTCTTTTCCAATTAAAATCAATGAGTTTCCTGTGATTATCCAATCGATTGATATGCGTTTATTATTTCCTCTAATGACTTGGTACGAATTCATTCTAATGCATAAGTACTTTCACCTAGTAATATGTTTTCTATTTAACTTCCTCTTTCATTTCATTCTAATTATTTATTTGGAAAAACTTCAAACTCATATTACTAGCGTGATCTGATATGCAAAACGAAATGATTTATTAAAATCTTTTGTCTATGTAACTTATATGATGATTCAGCTAGGAAACCGATTACGATGAATATTAAAAGTTGACTCTAGCATAGAACTGATTTCATTAAATATTCTAGTAAAACTCGTCAGTGAAATGATATTGACGCTTTGCAAAAGTATATCCTAGTGATACTTTGCATATTTCATTGCAAGTTGGATAAAGTTTGTACATAAATGATAAACCATACTTTCGTTCTCAAAGCTCATATTGATACTTCGATATTAGTTATATTCAATTTCTATTTCTTATTATTATATTTTGAAAACTTCATGCGTCCATTCGTATGTTTTTTTGTCTAATATTTTTAATAGGATACAAAGCATAGTTCGTAGTATAGCAAGATAAATACAACTTTTTATCGGTTATGCTAGAAATAACGACCAATGAGCTTACTCCATTTATAGTACAATTGCATGTTACCGAATTAAGTTCACTGACGTTTTTTTTTTCTTTTCTAATAACCATCTCATCATCGCAAATACGTTTAAACCTTGAAAACTTTTAATCTACATGCTTTGACTAGTAGAATATCGATCTCTTAACTTTGATAAATATATATAAAGACACATATCTATTTAGGGCCCCCATATATAACTGGAAATACAAATAATGTCAATATCGATTTATAACAATTACATATTTATATCTTCAAAGGACTCATTCAAGTTTTCTTATTAATTTACAAGCATCCCATAACTTAATGATAAATATCGATCATATCGATTTACATTTTTATCTGACGTGGTAAAGAAATCTTATTTTCATTCATAATCGGTTATCAATATTGTACTCTGAGAATGAACATTCGTTCCGACATTATATCTACTTTGGACTCGTATAAACAATCGTCTAAGTTTATACCTTCAATTCTCAACTTGTTTAGAAATTTAAACTTTTTCTTGTAAAACATGTTTCTCAAGCATGGTCAACGACGTTCAATTACCTTAGGAAAAAAAAAATATATAAATTGCAACGATGACTAAATTAGACGATTTAAGTGACATTTTTTTTGTCCAAAATATTTAATGGTTAAGTAAAAAAAAAAGAGAAAAATAGAAGAAAGTCGTTCATTGGACGAGAACCACTGGTTGTCGAGGAAAATGTGAACGTATGGACAGCCAAGTGTCCCTCGAGGTTGTTCAGTGTCGTCAGTTCGATCCGGTCAGTGGGCCATTCAGCATGAACAACGAGCGCAGTGAGTATATATGTATATATACATATATATATCTATATATCTATATATACTTTTTATTCCAGGGGTGCTATGTACTTCCTTGTTACGATGACCTATTATTAAATCACATGAGAATTTATAAAAAAGTATTTCTATATCGAGTCATATTCGCTCAATCTCTCTCTCTCTCTCTTTCTTTCTTTCTTTCTTTCTTTCCCTCTCTATTTTTATCTATCTATTCGTAAAAGATCATTGTAGACATTCCGAATAGTTCCCATTAACATTTTGATTACTTTCTAACATCCGATTTGGATTATGTAGTCTTTTAGAATCGTGAACTAGAGTTTGCGTGTCTAAACTGATTAAAGAAAGTTGATTGGTAAATCTTTTATTTTATTTCGAGAGATGAATGAATTATCAAATTTTATTAATAAAATTTTTTTTCATTTGTTCGTTTGTTTGTAGAAGAAAATGAGACTGCGTCCGTATACTCGATTGGTAGCCAGAGGAATTTGGTTTCCGTCAAATCCAAAAAAACTTTGTAAGAAAATATTTAAAAATTAGTCTTTTATTCGAATTTTTTCTTTTATAAAGTTTCAATATTGACTTCTTATATAAAATCATGCTTTACGCAATTGTTTAAATTGATTACTACAGTTAGATTGTTTATTTTATCAGAGCTTTAATACTTTTTATAGTTTGAAGAAACGTAACCAAATATCCAGTCTTTTGATGATAGTTCTATTCATTTTGATGGCTTCCTTATTCGTTGCAGTATTGGTACTTTCTATACTTTGTAAGTAATCCTTCATTATCATTCAGGATAAATGTTACATTGCGAAAAGAATTTTTTTTTTTCATTGATATTTGCAATCTCATGTTATAATTTGTAACGTCAAATAATAATTGGTAATCAAGATTACGTAGCTTACAATTTTCATCCGATGGTTGTTTGTTTCAGACTCTAGGATTAAACCCGATATGAAACTATGTGATTCTGAAGATTGCGTGAGGATAGGTAAGCATGATTTATATGAACGCGATATGATTACGTATAAGATTTATGCGAGGTGATAAGATTGACGTGTATTTTCTAATGGATACAATTAGAATAAATGTTCTATAGAAATGTAAAAAAAAATTGATAATGATTTACAACATTATTTTGTTCGATAAGCTGCTAGTCTTAAGGAATCTATGGATCCGTCTGTAGATCCTTGCGACGATTTTTATAAGTGAGTATTGTCTTTATAAAATTTGTCAAAAAATGGACAAGCGTGCGTTGCAAAGATATCTACCCACGATGCACCTTAATGACCGCAACCATTCCTACTTATACGTCTTCGAATAAAAATCGTATAAAATGTTAACACACGTTTAGTATTTTCTTGTTTATTTTTTTGATGAATTCGTAGATATACTTGCGGCAGATGGCCCCGAGAACATCCGATACCGGATTCTAGTCTAACAAATTCTTGGTTCAACGAACGAACCGATCGAGTATCTAGAACTATTAGGGATTTGTTAAGAACAAATATCAGCGACGAAGATGTACCTTGGTCCGTGCAACAGACACAAATTTTGTATACCAGTTGCTTGGACGTTGGTGCGTATCTCGTTTTATAAATAAAATAGTATACTTATTTTTCTCTAATACAATTGTTAAACATTCGAAGAGACAATTTTCTTTGTATATATAATATTGGTTGATTTTTCAGAGTCGATGGACAAGTTAGGATTATCGCCATTATTCGAGTTGTTGGAACTGCTCAATTTACCCTCAACCCCTGCGGCAATTACGAAGGAGACCAGAAATTACATCGACCAAATGGCTAGAGTTAAAAGAATTCTAGGAAGAGACGTTCTAATTGGTCTCGACGTTCTACCTGATCCTAGAAATGGTAGCAAAAATGTTATCTTTCTTGATACACCAATCATGGGTAGTCCTTTTCCCAGGTAACAGCACTAACTTCATCCTGTTTTTTACTTTTGCAAATTTAATGTAATTTTAATGAAATGATCTATATATTTTTTAAGTGACAAAGAGTTAGAACATCGTTTGCAATCGATTAGATTGCGAATGAGAAAATTAGATAAAACGTTGGACGACATAGACGAAGATTTAGAAGTGGAATTGTTATATATGTCTAACGTTATCAAGGAAGTTCTAAGCAATGGCACGTTGGATGCTTGCACCTTAGAAAATGAAAATACCTTTCCCAAGGAAAGCGATGTGGCAGATTTAGCTGCGCAGATTTATGAACTCAGTACCGTTTTGTATTTGGTGAGTTTACTTTCGTAGTTCCGTAGTTGCATCATTTTTCGCAACAAGATTACATATCAATTATTATTTTGCAAATATAGGTACATTTCAAAAGAATTTTCATTTCACGTAATTGCGAAACATTTGTCATTTCTAACATCCGACATTGCGATTGATAGTTTTCTAATTTCGTGCAAGGTTTCATTATATTTTTCTAATCGTTAACTATGATTGACGTTTTCAATTAGCGTATTTTAAAATATCACCTTTGTTGTGACTTTGCGTTTTTTCTTTTTTTTTCTTTTTCAATCTTTTTCAAACAGCTCACTAATTTCAACGTTAACACGAGTTTGACAGAAGAAAATATTAAAGACGAAGATTATATGTTTGTCGATGATCTTCAAAGATTGACAGACGAATACGTGATCGAAGTTAATTCGAGTCTAACGCCTAAAATTATTTGGAGACCTTTTATCGAGATGCTTTTTCAAGATGTCGTTACTTTGAATCTTTCGGGGAGAGACAAAGTTCTCGTGGGGAATTTGGAATATTTGAAAGATTTGGCTTTGGTCGTTGCTTCGAGGGATGAACAAGATATAGGTATGTTTTCAAATTCGTATCAGTTCCATCGCTTATCGTTGATAAAAATGTTGATTCTCTTAAAGAAACGTATATATGGTGGATCGTTGTTGACATAGTTGTTCCACATTCTTCGGAAAACTTACGAAAAGTATGGTTAAATTATCTTCACTCGTTAATGAACGTTGAAGTCGGTACATCCCAGTCATTGTATTGTGCCGAGGCTGTAAACCAACTAATGGGTCAGTACGTATGTCATCCTAAATAGTCGCAAACTTATTTTGATAATACAAAATTAATTCTTTTATTCGATTAATAATTATTTAGGCATGGCAGTATCCTGGCTATTCGTTGATAAATCGTTTCACAAGGAAAAGGCACCTAAAGTTCGCGAAATGTTAGAAGATATTAGAGCATCTTTTGCCACGTTGGTTCGAAAAACTGATTGGATGGATAAAGAGACTAAAAAAGTGACGTTAGAAAAGAGCGATAAAATGTCTTTGGAAATTGGCCATCCGGAGTGGCTTTTCGAGGAGGGTGAACTCGATGAATATTACGAAGATGTAAATACGATAATAAAAATAAAAATTGTACCCCTACTTATATCCCACTCTGTCTTTGAATTAATTAAAATATCTAAGGTCTAATATATTTTTTTCCCTGTATTTTTTCTAATATTATTTTATATTATTTTTCAGATAAATTTATCGAAAACGAAATATTTAGACAATATGTTACAAGTCGTTCGATCAATTTCGCTCGCTAAATTGGAATGTCTTCACGATATCAATTTGTATAACGAATCGTAGTGAGTAAATGTCCACATATTTACTTGGAATAAGTAATAAAATAATTACAAATTTATATATATAATTAATATTGTGGCCATATTATTTAAAGTTGGGTGACAGATCCAACGGACGTCAACGCCTTCCATACTTTTCAAGTGAATCAAATTAGTTCGTAAATATAACATATTTCTACATTTATATATATATTTTGATAATAACTATACTTATATATTACATATTTATTTTGATTTTTTGACAAATACATGCAGCTATTCCTGCTGGAATTCTCCAGTTTCCATTCTACGAACTTGGGCTAGAGTAAGAATTAACAAAAATTCAATGAATCCCGACCAACTTTGTTAATTAATAAATGTATGCATATGAATTTGCAGAGCTTTAAATTATGGTGCTATCGGTACAGTACTTGGACACGAATTGACGCATGGTTTCGACAACAGTGGTAGACAATACGATAGTAATGGAAATTTAAGACAATGGTGGACAAACGAGACGATTTCGGAGTACACCGAGAGGACCCAATGTTTCATAGATCACTATAACAGTTATTACGAAGACGAGGTATAAAATGATCAAAATAAGTGTAAGAATTGGAATGATCTTACGGATTGAACGAACCATTCGATCACAATTCAATTGAATGTTGTCCGAATAGGTGGACGATTATATAGACGGCGAATTGACCTTGGGAGAAAATATAGCCGACAATGGTGGTCTAAGGGAGGCTGTCATTGCTTACGAAAGATGGAAGGCCAGACACGGCGAAGAACCATTACTTCCGGGATTTACTCATTTAACGCACGAACAACTTCTCTTTCTTAGTTTCGCTCACGTAAGATGATCTAATTGGAAGTTTTAAAGAAAGTTCGTTTCGATGAACGAATGCCAAGTTGGTTTGACGTATTTTTAGTTATGGTGCGAGGCGTATACCGCGTCCTCCTTAAAATGGATGCTTCAAGATTCTCATTGTCCGGGTCATGTGAGACTTAGAGCGGTACTCAAAAATTCCAAGGAATTTAGCGAAGCTTGGAAATGTCCTTTGGGATCTAATATGAATCCAATTAAAAAATGTCGTCTGTGGTAGAGGAAAATCGCGTCAGCTTCCTCCTTTTGTTCAAAACTTATATGACATATTTGATTAACGATAAATATTATCGTTTATTATTTCTTCTAATAAAATAAATCTAAAGTAAAATATAATTATTATATAATATTAAGTAAGACACAGGATTGTTGATCGATTGCATTGGAAAATGTTTGTAATAAAACGAATTTATTTACTTATAATATCGACGAAGTTGTACGTTACATCCTGTGTAGTGTAATTTAGGTCATTTATTCATTTCTAAAAATTGATTTACATGTTTATATATGAATCTAACAAACTTGTATTTCATTAAAATAGTTCTTATGTTTTTTTTTTCTTTTTAATAAATGTACGCACCATTTTTATCAACGGGTTGGAGATATTCGTTCGATACTTTCTCGGTATTAACTGTACTTGTCTTCGTCAACGAAGTATCAACGGCAACTGGTTTGCTATCGAACAGATTATCGGTTGTCTCTAACGTCTTAACTTCCACTGGCTTCTGAACTTGGATAGTTTTAAGATTTTCTACCTCCGGGGTTGCTGGAGCTGGAGTTGGTAATTGAAAGATCGAGCCGAAATTTGGGAGTTGGGGAAATTGGAATTGAAAATTGGGGAAGTTATCTTGGAAAAATGTGCTAATCGGTCCAAATTGTTTAACATCGGAGTTACTTTTGAACAAATGACTATTAGCTGCAACAGGATAAGGAACTAAATTATGTAACTGAGAAGGTAGAGATTGATGAACTTGCGAAGTGTACAAGGATTGTGGGAATTGATAAGGAACGCCGTAAGTGTATGGACTAACATATAGATTAGGGAATTGGTCGGTCAATATTTTCTGTTGACTGCCGAAACTACCAATGTTTCGGAGATAGGCTTGATAGGCCGAGTCAAATTCGGATTGACTTTGCAAATGATCGTTGAACGTAGCGTGACCATTGACCGTCGGGAGGGCGAACTGTGAAAAATCAACGTTGCCAACGGAACTAGTTGGAAGATTGTTCACTGGAAGGACTAAACTCGAATCTACCACTGTAGAAGTTTGATGCGATACATCTGGAACTGTTAATAAATCATTTGCTTCTCTTACTTTTAATTAATAATATTTTTATTTGTTGCTTTTTATATATATTTACCTTGCGGTACGGTCAGCTGAGTTTTCACGTGAGTTTTGTGAACAGTTTCTTCCGAATGATCCTGGATCGTTGGAACTACGTCGTGTTCGACTTTCGTGTCGAGTAACGACACGACCGAGGTCTTTGAAAAAAATCACATCGCATTAGATTATCAATGGTTTTCTTTTTTTTCCTTTAACAACTCGACTCACCTTTACCTCTGGAACTTCGTATAACGTTGACTTTTGGGTGTTTTCTACTGTCTGAAATAGAATTCATTATAAAATCTCCTCATTGGAATTTGAAAGAAAGTCAACAAATAGTTTTAATATTTACTTTAACTTCGACTGGTTCTCCATAAGAAGTAACAGGAGAAGTAACCTTGACCGAATCTGCTAAATGGTCTACAGTTTCTTTATTCGGTACTACCTTCTAGAAATAATATTTTGTAATCAAATTCTTTTGAAAAAAAATATCTGTTACATAAGACATATATACAGAACTAAAATATATAGAAAATTGAAATATAACCTCGACTGATTTTGTAAAAGTCGTCTGAGTTTTCGTATGAACCTTGTTAGCTGCCTCGATAACAGGAGTTAAATACTGTTTGCTTGGTACTTGTACGTGATTAACCTAACGAAATGATCATTTTTAAATCAATTTCCGTTGAAATGAATTATTGTCATTTGTTTATTTACCTCTGGTACTCCATAAGTAGGTACTGGAAGTTGAGCATTGTTTTTTACACTTGTCGTATATTGATTTAAATTCAATGGTTGGTTGGGTTGATAATTGGGTGGACCATAGCCTTGTTTTACCTCATCGTCCAAAACGCTGTAAGAACCGACATAACCACCGAGCGATCTGGATATTTCTAACTCGTTCTCATGATGATCGTGCTTATGATAATCACCCAATGAAATATCTCTCTTTGGTTTATTAACAGCAACTGTTACCGCTACCACCGTGCACAACTATTGAACAAACAGAAATCAAATTAATCTATTTATACCTGAGAAAAATTAAATTAATAATTAAATCTAGAAATATTCCATTCGAGGATCGGTCCTATTTGTCAATCGTGTTGCGCAATATAACAGGTTTAGACGATTATGAAATATTTTTCTATTTTTTTTCTTCTCCAAACTTCTATCCCATATGATATCATTCGTTACTTTAGTTTCTTTTCTCGTTTATACGTTAAATTTATAATAAACAAATGTATTTTCTTCTTAAAAGTTTTCTGATTTTATAAAACGTTCCGTCTTTGCGTAATGTGTAGCGTGTAAAGTGATACGTGCAATTAATGAAATTGGTATGTTTGTAATTTTGCATTGAAATTCGTACTCGGATAATTGAAATGACGCAAATTGAAGAGAGAAAAAAAAGAAAAAGTAAAAAGAAAACAGGGTTGATTAGAGAACACCCTTACCACTGTTAGCAGGAGAAATCTCATGTTGGTCGTTCGGAGTATGCCGAGAAGTTGAGCATCTCTTCGAAGGTATTTCGACCTTTTATACCTGGCAGATGTTGGCCCCGGATGATGTTGCAATCCAAATGGCATTGGGAAGAACTAGATTTTTTTAATTGACTCCTAAAGATTTCAATTCCATGAATTTCCAATGCGAACACAAAATGTCTTTCTTTTTTATTTCAATGTTTTTCGTTTTGACCAAAAATTGTGACCGGTATACCTACAATAAATATTAATAAATTATCTAAACCTTATATCATCATTTTTGGACATATTTGTTAATGCATTTTTTGCGACTTTCGAGCTAAATATCAGGAAATGTTTCGAGCGTATAGATAAAGAGACATTTTTCGCGAGATTTAATGAACCGATTTTATAAATCCATTCGTTTCATTTGTTTCTATCTTTTATCAATTGATTTGGATCATTAAAATCTAGTAGATGCTTCCACAAAAATTCATTTCTTTTTTTATTTTTATGTTATTTGTCAAGCGTTAATAAATAATACTCGACTAACGATATATGAAATAGAATAACGGATTAAATCATCTCGACGATTTCATTATGATATTGCTATTATTACGAAATAAATATTACGAAAATTATTTTATATCGAGAATTATTACGATTGACTCGATCATTTTTAAAAGTTCACGAAAGACCAGAGATTATTATAAATTCCATCCCATATTAAGTTATTCAGAATAGAATGTGATCAGTCTTGTTATTTCGTATTTAAATAGTAGTTCCATTTTTATGGTTTTGTAGCCTTGACAGCTCATAAAATATAGAATATTTGGAGACTCATTTAGTTAAGTATCATTCGTTCAAAGTCCTACTCTCTCTTTCTCATTTTCTCTCTCTCTTTCTCTCCCATCATCGATAGATACCTTATCCTACATTTCTGTTTATAAGATCGATGGAATAAGTTCTAGAGTCCTACTTACTTAAATTATTAAAAGTCTCACTGGTCAACGTATTTTTTCTTTATTTTTTAACACACGAATTTTGTATCAATATTGTTTCTTTTAAACAAAAATCAAACATAACATTAAAATAGAGCAGTTCAAATGCGCCTGGTTGTATGCAACCGCGATACATCTCGATGTGAAAGTTATTTTCCAAGCGTAACAATTCGGCAAACGACACTCCCGATTATATTATATTTTTTCCTTCTAACAAATAACAGAATATTCATTTTGTTCGACTCGTATAATGTTTTACTACTATTTCGTAGACATTATTTTTTTTTGAGAGAGAGAGAGAGATCCCATGAATTGTTTCACATTCTCCTATAACTTTTTTTCTCATCAAAATGTACAACTTCCCGACGTATATCGTACGAGTGTCTATATTTCCTGGTATAGCATACGCCTTTAAGAAAGTTTCCGTTCCTTCCTTTTGTACCTTCGTGCCTTTCTCCGACGAATAGAACTTTAAAAATGTCTTTGGAATCTGTAACGTAACGCGAATCGATTCTTCGATAAACAACTCGACTATAACGAGAGAGTTGACCAAGACAACAATAGTTAAGAGCAATTTGACGAAAAAGAAAAAAAGAAGAAACGATTAAATAAAATCCATCCGAAAATTTCGATTAATTAAATTGGAAAAAGTGATTCCATTTGTCTGGTCATTCTTATGAAAATTAAGAAGAAAAATTTGCTCGATTTGCATATTCCTTTTACTTTCAAAGTTCTTCTCGAGACATTCGATAATCATCCTTTCACTATTCTCTCGTTCGTTCTCTACATCCACAGGATACTTTTGAAAACACGACGATTACTCTCTCTCCGAGTGCACGCATAATAGGAAATCGAAGGAAAATTGCAAGTTCACTTCCTCTCGCATAACTCGCAGTTATTTCATTGCTAAAAAGCAAAGCTTTCCAAACCATAAGGATTGCTTCTTCGAAAGAAAAGCAATTGTTAATGTTAATGTTTCAATTAAAAACGAGGATTCGGAAACTTTGTTGTCCATGTTCGTTGGTGGCCGAGGTCAAAAGTATGGTAAAAAGGATACACGTTTTGTCACTTAACATAACGACGATGCGTTGCACAACGTATCCATTCATTTTATTCGTGCTCGTTAGTTCCCATTGGCAGGTTTTAAAACCACGAGAAAACTTTTGAGTAAACCAAAGTTAACCATTTGGATACGTGTTGCTGAATTACAAGTAGGTACTTTAAATGTAAAATAAATGATATTTTGGAACGTAGATGGGAAATTAGACCGCGTTCGATCCTTTCGAACGATCGAGCGAAAGGGGTCGTCGAACTCCCTCGAATGTTGAAAAAAGGAAGGTTAGAAAAAGGAGAGATGATGGAGACGAGATTGGCGAACGCAAGCCAGTCGGAAAGAGAGTGCTTTCTTCGTCAACCGACGATGGTGAAGGTCTTCGTATATAAGCAACTGATCGCACTACAATTGTCAGTGCACCTTCTTTCATTCCTTTACCGAGCCAACGCACCACAGATTTTCACCCTTAGATTCCTCTAACGACGCGCAAGATGCTCGTTTTACGATTCGTAAGTTTCTAACACGGGATCAACTGTGATAAACAATCATGGATACACGATCGTGCTTTTATATTTTTCCCTTTTTTTGTTTTTTTCTTTTTCTTTACCTTACCATTAGATATTCGATTTTGTGTTTTTTTCAGTGAAAGTCCTCGACTTCTTATCGTAATCATTATTTTTCCTCCTTTAGTTTCTACAGATTTCGAATTGAAATTTCACTTTTTATTTACATTTGTTTTTTCTTCTCTTACTCGTTTGTCACATTTTCTAATGAAAAGTATATTACAAAATAAAACGCTTTGTAGTTTTTAGCGATCGTTGCAGTGGTAGGAGCTAAAGCTTCGCATTTTTCATCCTACGAAGGCCATCATGGATTCTCCGGTCATCCGAAGCTCATTTCCCAATCGGTCCAATTAAATGAAGTACCCACGAAAATTATTAAGGTCACAAAAACAGTAGCGATCAAGGTGCCTGTTCCATATCCGGTTAAGGTAAATTGTATTTTATTTAAAATAACGAGTCATAATCGACATTGACGTTTCACAAAGTGCCATTATTATTATTATTATTAAGAAAAAACTTTAACGCTAGTTGCTACCTAATTAGCAGAAAATATAAATACTGACACCCTTACGGAGACAAGATCAAGAAAGTAGTGGAAAGTGAAAGGTGATCTTGAAACGTGACACTTGTGCATTCGCAATATGATCCCTTACCTTGGTATTCATTATCCTAGTCTTTTTGTTAAAGTTCCCGCAACAATAAGTAAACGAATAATAATCAGTATTTATATCGTATTACCTGTCTCGATTTAATCTTGGCTTATTTATCAAAATCATTCGGAAGGATGGTTGGTGGTCGATAGTTTTACATCGATTTAGTCTGGTGATCCTTTCTCTTAATCAGGTACCCCATCATATACCGGTTCCAGTGCCGGTGAACCATCCCGTGGCTGTTCCGGTTCCGCAGATAGTGAAAGTTCCCGAACACGTGCCGGTAGAGGTGGAGAAGCCGGTTCCAGTAGAGGTCCATCAACAAGTGCCATTAGTGGTTTCGAAGCCGGTGCCTTTGCCACAACCAGTACCCGTACCCCATCCAGTAACCATTCCAAAGCCAGTATTTTATCCTGTACCACATCCAATACCTTATCATCAGTCGGAAGGACATTCCGGAGGATATTCCGGAGGATATTCCGGAGGATATTCCGGAGGACATTCCGGAGGATATTCCGGGGGACATTCCGGAGGGGAGGAAGATCACATCGGTCACGAATCTAAATACACTACTTATACCGTTCAATCCCCTGGACATTACGAACAAGAACATTTCCAACCTTCTCAACCAGATTTTTCATCGGAACATCATAATTAATCATAACGATTCTCCCTTAGGCCTTCGAAAGGAATTAAATTATTTTCTTTTTAGACAACAATTCTAATAATTTAGGAGAAATTGTTATCGTCATGATAACGTTGATCTTACGTTCAATCAAATTATCGTTTCGATCATAGATATCACTTGATTTTCTTGTACATACTTAGAATAATGTAGTCAATTTGTTTTACATATTTCTGTTAAGTTTTACTTGTTCTTTATATTGTTCTTTATTTTATTCTTTATTTTGTTCTTTATTTTGTTTTGTTACGTCGTGATCATGATTTTATATCGTTGTTTTTTAATAAAAATTTTTTCTTCTCCAATTTCTCTCTCTCCCTCTCTTCTTTTTTTTCTCTTCTAATTTTAAATAGGTACATCGTTCTAGTGCAATAATTAAAAAGACAAATATGTATATACAATATTGCGATTGAATTATTTCTCGAATGATAACTATCACTGGCATTCGATGAATCGTAGACAAATTTCCCGTTTAGGCGAAAAAATCAAGATACCTCTTATTGTTAGTTGGCCAACAGGCCAGATAAAGAAAACCTGTTACGATCATTTCTTTACGCGATCGCCTCGCATTCGTCAAACGTACGGCATTTTTCACCTTTCGATGTATTACATTTGTTTTCTCGAGTCCAGTCGAATCAAATTACTGTTCACGGAAGGAAGTAATATCAATTTACCGGAGACCAAGCATTCCATTAAACTCTTGCGAGAAAGTGACAGTTCTAGTATTTCATACTTTCTTTCATTTCTCTCTTACCGTAAAAATTCTTTTTTACATTTATTATTTTCTATTATAAGAATCAGTAATTCTTCATATATAAATATACATTCACGAATATCATTGATTACCGATATAATTTTAAATTTTATTTCCGTCCGAAGAATACAATATATATGTATACATTGATATTGAAAAATTACTCTATAGATTCTTGGAAATAATATAAAATCATAAAACTAAATAAGAAATATATCTGACGAATTGAAAATATATTAAATACACCTATCGATACATTCAGTATATCTATATATACTATGAAAGGCATTTAAACGCTATCTTCGATTCGAAGTTTTGACGTTTTTTCCAATTTCCAATAGAATTCCATATGTTCCAGTGGTAATGATTGTTTTCCTCGCGTCGCAAAAATGAAAGAAATGTAACAGGAGCACATGATGATACAGGAAGTATCACGAAAACAATGTCGATAAAGCAGTTAGATATTCGACGGTCGGTAAAGCAGTGAGATATCCGACGGTCGGTAAATACTTATGGTAAGTTACCATCAGATCTCTTACTGTTTTACCGACAGTCCTTACTTATTTCCTGTACTTTTATTGGATATTACTTATGTTATTTCCAACCAATGAGCGTTCTAGGTGGTGACGACAAATACTTCTTTCGTGGTACCTCTTGTATCATCATGTGCTCCTGTTACATTTCTTTCATTTTTGCGACGCGAGGAAAACGATCTTAACCACCGGAACATATGGATTTCTATTGGAAATTGGAAAAAACGTCAAAATTCCGAATCGAGGGTGGCGCTTAAATGTCTTACATAGTATATACGGACATAGTGAATGTATTAATAGGAACATTAATTAATATGTTTCCAACCAATTAGATATTTTTTATTAACTTTTATGATTTTATATTATTTCAAAAAGTCTAAGAAAGAAACGCTAGAGAATTGATATGTTTATAATATGTTACTAAAAATTAAAAAAATAATATTTTTATCGGTAACCTATACAAGATATTATACCAAAACGATTATTTATATAATAATTTTTTTATAATATATATAAAAAAATTTTATCACATCTCTAATTATTTCTAGGAGTCTATAGAATACGTCAAACATCTAAATGCTTTTAATTCATTACTGATAGTACAATAAATTTTACTTTACTTCAGATATGTATAGAAAAAAATACACATTAAAGCAAATATTTTTTAAAAATAATTATTTATTAGTTATATATTTAATGTACAACCGTAATATATAATGTGAGTAATTTTTATTTACGAAGAAAGAAAAATAAAAGTAGAAAGACTAGAGAGAGAGAAAAAGAGAGAAACTAATTGTTACTGTCGAATTTTTCTATAATCATTTTGCTCTTTATATGAGATTATAATTTAAAAGGTATCATCATACTTTGCTAGACTATAAAATCTAACTTTACATTTCAGATTCTGTTTATTTGTTACACAAGTACTTGCATTTGTTTTTCTTTCATTTTTACAAATTTAGTTAAACCTATCGTTCATTAACAGATAGATGAAAAAAGAACGTAAAAGTGTTTTGACAAACTTTATACAATAAAAAATGAATATTTGTTCATAGTATATTTAATAAAGTATAGTTTTCATTTGGAATTTCTAATTATGGAAATATAAATTTATATTTATAATGTTAACTCATATTCTATCTAACGCCTCTAACATTATTACACTGTTTCCTCGAATTACCTGAAATAACAGAAATTTGTATTATTGAGTATCGAATGACAAAATACTTAATTGCAAGATGGATATATTACTCACCACCATACCAATATTATTTTTTGTTCCACCTTTACATTCTTCTACGCTTTCATCGATTACCATGTTCATAAAAGGATCAAAACCACGTAAAATTCCAATTACGTGTCTTCCACCATTTAATTTTACTATAAACAAAATTCATATCTTTATCAATATTACAAGAAATTAATTAGTATTATTTGATTTATTTCTACTCACGTGAAAGACGTTTGTCCATATATCTACAAATAAATAAAATAAAAAAAATCATTATTTTGTATACAACAAGTACATAACCTTAAAATAGTATATATGATCTAATAAGCTCATATAATCAAACTTAAAGATAATTTAAAGTATAATTTATGATATACAATTAAAATTATACTAACTTTTTGAGTTCTGGAGGATGTGCTTTACTCATTTTCAATTAATTTGATTGAAAAAACTAGAAAATTATGAACCTTCTTAAATAACCCACAAACATAGACAGGAAGTTAGCTCGATGCTATCAAGGCTACCACTACACAAAAAATCTAATATCCTTGATTTGAAAAACTAGAAAATAATGAACCTTCTTAAATAACCCACAAACATAGACAGGAAGTTAGCTCGATGCTATCAAGGCTACCACTACACAAAAATCTAATATCCTAAAAAATAATAAAACTAAATCATTTGGTAATAATAACATATATATTATTATTATTAATATTAATAAATATTTGTTACAGAACAGTAACTTTATTTATTTTAATACATAAAACAAATAATGACAAGTTTGTACTTGGCTATGAGCCAATTGGTAACAGGTTTCTGCAGTCTACATCGTTCGCATAACACATATTATACAGTATCCGACCAACAACATAATAACGCTAGTTTAATATTAATTAAGTATGCTTAACTATCTAATATAATCTAAGTTTTTTTTAATTATTATCCATTTGTATTTTTATCGAAATGAATGATAACTCTCTCTCTCTCTCTCTCTCTCTCTCTCTCTCTAACATAAATGTAACTTTATGTTATTTTTAATTGAAATAAAAAATATCTTAAAACAAAAACCTAAAAATTTACGATTAAAATTAAACAATTATAAAGAAAGATAATTCGCTATATGGACTATGTCATAATCTTATCTATTTCTATATATATATATATATATGGAATATAATAATCTCACAAGGTACTCCAAGTACAAAATATAAGTACGTCCGTATTTAAATGTATATAAAAGTACAACATATCTCGATCCGTTAACGCAAGAAATAAAAATCTAGATGCATATTTCGAAAAGATACATTTTGAGATTGGCGAATCGATTTTACAGAGACGATATTTCTAATAAATAATTGATCGGAATCGATTTTGTACAACGTAAGCATCAAAATCACAGTGAGTTTCTTCGGAAATCGGATTCGCGAGATCCAAAAGATCAAACCTTTTCTTTAGAAAAATCTTATTAGACGGATTGGACGATCAGCGGAATTATTCCAGCATTACATTATTTACTTATTAACAAACAATTAACACGATATACATTATACACAATTTCTATTGGCATAGCCGGCGGGAGGAATGATATTTTTCTTTTTCTTTTTTTTGTTCTTTTAACTTTTTTTTGTATATCTTTTTCATTTTTTTTTTATACACACTTTTTTCGTAAAGGATTATTATTTTCAAAATATGATTGTGTAAAAGGTTCACGTTGGAAAGGTCGTAGCAAAATTTAGCGAATAATTCTATTTTGGCGCAGTCTCGATCGTACGAATGTAATAAAGATAAATTCAAAAAATTATAATTACAAAAAATTATCAATTAATATAATTCATTCATTCATTCATTCATTTGTCAAAACACATATTCAAAATAAAATACGTACTTGATTTGATTGGAACACTTACACTTTAAGTACTTTAGACGGATTACATAGAAGATCAAAACATTTGATAAATATATGTTTCTCAAATATAAGAAGCGGTATGCGACTAACAGTCGCAGCAGGTACATTCAAAAATGATTTTAACATTGAAGTCATTTTTCGCGAACAAATATATTTATGTATATATATATATCTATAGAATAAAATGATTAATTAGCACAAAAATAATATTTTTTTACATGTTATTGCATATGCAGCTAACGCAAAATATATGAAATGCATCATTTCTAACTTTTCTTACATAGCTTATAGTATAATAAATAAGTTGTAAGCGTATAGCATCGGACACCGATTGTATATTTTTTTGTTCACCCTATTTTAGAAATATATCAGAGTAATCTATATAATAACAAGAATATAGCATGAACATTTATTAATACTCGTTATAACAGACAGACACACACGCTTTTCTATCGATATGCCATAGTACGTAACACATAATCTCGATCATTTCATATTACTGACATAAGAAAATGATTTCAATTGTAGAATCATATGCTAAATTTTGCAATATCTATCTATCTATCTATCCATCTATCTATCTTTTCTTCCTCCTCCTTGTAAATATTCGACTTTGATTTTCTCAAAACCATTTTATCGATTAAACTATAATAGTGGAATGTACCTGCGTGAACGCATTATTTACGGTGGGTCGTTTAATCATCTATGTATTTATTTAGCTTCCGATAATATGATCTTTTCATAATATTTAATTAATACTTTGCGTTGCTCCATAAATATCATATTTTTGTCATCGGTATTTCTCAAACGACGTTTAAGAAGATAAAAAATGATATAATTAGGGCAGTTTTTACGTAGGAAAATTGTGAGCAACTTGATCAATATATTTTACGTTCGTTTTATTGTTAACGTAAACGAATATAGTATATATTTAAAATTAATACTCATAATCTTTCCTACGTGTGAATGGACGATGTCATCAAGGACGAGAAGGCAAATTGGCAAAATCGTTTGAGAAAAATTGATTGAAAAATGCTCCATTTATGTACTTGGCAACGGTTTTCATTTAAAAACGAAGTCAGATCAAATACTGTTTTATCTTTTGCAAATTTTGAAATCAAAATGGCTTGCCAATTTAGTTATTAACGATTACAGTATTTGATCGAAATTCGTTCGAAAAAGGTGATTACATGGAGTCCAACGAATACACCTCCTATATAACCTTAAGTAATGTTCACTTTCTATATATAACCTTGCGTAGGAACATCGATATGGTTTTAATTTAATTGTAAGATATATCAAAGCACCCTTCGTGTAGGTTCATCAAACACAAAAACAACTTGTTATTTAATACGATTTTCCTTGTATACATGTAATATTTTCGTCCAAAACTCTTCAGATTATTGGACTAATGGAAGCCTATTATCTACCACAAAAGCAGTAAACTTGTTCTCTTTTCTTATTATTTCTCTCGTTCATTCATTCATTCATTCATTCATTCATGCTTTCTCTTTCTCTTTCTCTTTTGTTTTCTTTCATCGCGAAGTCGCGTACAACTTCATTCACGTGGTTTTAGATCACGTGGTCTTAGATCACATGTTCTTAGATCACGTGGTTTCATTCGAAACAATCCTTTACTAATTGTAAGAGACATACTATTTACACTTTTTACGATTGATATAAGATAAAAGAACCCTAATTAGACGTTAATACGTCAGTTAGAGTTTAGATGAGTTCTCCTTCGTAAGATCTTCGTTAGTGATTATCGTAATGGCGTTATCATACCGTTGTTTCTTTAAAAATCTTTACCGTTGAATCTGCATGCTTCACGTGTACGTATCTCGTTAATGTTGTTACACTTTTCTCGTTATTATTGTTTAATATCTTGATACTCTTCAATTCAGAATTCACATTTTTCTCTGTTTCATGGAACGCCATCGCTCTGTCTATATGACCAGGAACGATAATGTAACTAATCTTCTTGAATTTTATTTAACGCAGTAATGCAGATCGAGATTTTGTTCATCTTCCGAATAATTATTATACTTTTTTTTTCTTTCCCTATGTATTCATTTAGATTTTTAAATGAGTAGATATATAGTTTGATCTGTTGTACTGCGTAATTCAAATCAAAAACAATAAAACACATAGAAAGAGTGCAATACTTCGTGCAGACACTCATAACACGTGATATTTTGCATTTATATGAAATTAAAATTAAGCAAAAAATATACTATTCAACAAAATTAATCTCACACAAAACATCTTGTCAAAATCATAAAAATATATATATATTTAACGTTTAAAACGGCGAAAGCAAAGTTGTATATCTAATATAACAATTATTATGTATATATACATCTCTGGAACTTAAATATAAAAACATATTAAACTTGAATTTGATTTTTAGCTGATCGATCTCATTCATAAAATTGCATATATAAGGTAATAAATAAACATAATCCGTGAATATATATAAAAATAAATTTATATTTACAAGAATAGAAATTCGATTAACTTCTACTTTTGCATATACAATATTTGCAAATGATTCCCACTGAATTTTGTAGAGAATAAATTTTTTGTTTGTCTAATATATTAATTTAAAATAAAACTTTGTAGTTAAACTCTTTTCCCAAGCATCTAGCTAATTATATAATTATGTACAATATTATTCAAACTGATAACAGCGAACGTATATTTATTGCGAACACTTAAAAGTCATTTGTTTGAAAAACATTGTTAGATGTTGAGTTACCATTTGTTAATTCAACTATTTTGAAGATCTTTCTAAAGAATCATTTTTATCCTATATATATACATTTAAAATCAATAATTCTAATTTCGGCTACTTATTCTATATTACATACATACATTAGCAATTTTGTATGATAAAATAATATCACACTAAACATCGAAATTGAATAATACATAAATTATGTAGACATAGATCATTTAAAAACGTATAAATAAAAGACTATAAAATTATGATGTTATACTGTCATATGTTTACAATATTTATTCCATTAAATTAATATATATCTTAGAATTATAAAAATCTAAAGCTTTGGCTATTAAGTTCACATGTATACATACACATATAGATATAATGATTGCTTTATAGATATAAATAAGTCTCCTAGATATCACTTTACATGCAAAAAAAAGATCGAGACATGCTGATATTAAGAAATTATACACTCTGAAGCATTAGAAAAGCAAGATTTCAATAGGAAATTGAAATTAAACCTAAGAAGAAATTATGTAATAGAAAAATTGACAATATTATTTCTAGATTATCGAATCAGAAAATATTTAAAAATAAAATCATCGTCAATTTACATAAGAAATACTGATATCATAGATTCCAAAGATAATATATTTATATTTAGAAAGTAATATTTTAAAACCATGTTTGATTTATTTTAAACATGCATTACGAGTAAGCCAAAAGTATAATAATTGAAATAATATAGAAATATATTACTCTTCTCTTAATAATAAATCTTTCAAAGATCATACAGTTTGAATATTGAATGTATATTGATTGTATATTTTAGAGTGAAAAGTAAATTTGTATTTTTAAGCATTTGTAACAAAATAATTATCAAGGCAGTATGATGAAGCTTCGGATGCATCTATTAAAATCGTCACATGGCATGCAACTACAAAAAATATTTATATTTTACAAATATAAGCAGGAAGTAAGTCAGACAATATTTCATTTGAAATAAGATATAATATTCGAGTCCTACTTTCACATAATATATATTAAAATTCTTTTCCTCTAGTATCATTCTACATTTTTCTAATTTTTCTAATTTATTTTTCTTCTACATTATGACACTTCTTAATGCACATAAGAAAAAATAATACTATTTTTCTTAATAAGAAATATTTAAATAATGAATCTTTGATTTATACCAGTCGCAATCAGTCATAGTTTGAACTGGAAATATAAAGATGAAACAGAACGATTTATGTTCAATAAATATTCTATGCAAGTGATAAGAATTGTAATGAGAAACATATGAGATAGAAAAAATAAGACTTTAAAGAAAACAATAATGAATAATGACTCTCATGAAATAACGCAGCAACATCTTTGACATCTACTCTGTTTTTGTACAATATTATTTTTATATTTTTGTGTTACTTTATAAGCTTTCAATTTTAATCTAACATTTCCTGTATTATCACTAATATCTTGGCTTTTTATTGAATTACTTCTAGTAGTATTTTTGGAAGCCATCTCTAGTTTACTCTCACACCTCAATATCTCCAAATCGTTGCCTACTATCCTACATACGCTCGAAGAAGCTGTTTTTATATCACCATCATATTTCTCTTGACCTACAATTTGTGACTGTATATTAACTACCTTTTCATGTTTCCTACACTCTTCTTTACTTGTACTGTTAACTTGAATAGAAAATTCTTTCGAATGAATTTCCTCACTTTCCAGATTATCTCTTGAATCACATAAATTTACATTTTTAGTAATTACAATACTATTCGCTTTGTTGCTTTTTTGCATTTTACTGTATTGATTTTCATAATCTACATTTGATCCTATATCTTGTAAATTATGTATATTTTCATCACTAGTTTCCTCCGTTAATTCGTTTATTCTGCTATCTACTAATGTTATATCTTCTATTGATTTAGTATTATAGTATCTCCGTTCATTTTGTTTCAATGATTCTTCATCTGCAGCAGATAGCGCATAAAGTACAGTTTCCTGAACTCTTTCTTCCGCATTTAAAGGCTCTTCATATGATAGATTAGTTTGACTACTTGAATATATACTTGATTTATTATCTAGATAGCTATTGCATTTATTATCGTGCAAGTAAACTGAACTTTCATTGGATTCAATGTTACTTGCATTTATTATTGCTATACGTGGGATAATCAATTCACCACCAGGAGAATTTACATTACAAGTTGAAAAATTCATAGAGTCATCAAAATGATGATACCCCTGTTGACCTTTTCCTTTGATCCAAGCTTCAGTTAATATAGATGATCTTTGCCATAAAATGTCACTATTGTATCTCCTTTTTTCTCTTTCTGAATATTGTTCTTGAGTTTCAGGCCATGAGTGTAGGCGACATTGACTCGAATTCTTTTTCATAACAGATCGTCGTTCCATGTCTGCTTCACGTTTTTTATCACGTGCAATTAATTCTAATTTTGATTTTAACAAAGCTGGAGATACAGCTCTATCGATACGTCTTGGTATATTTGACGAATGAGCTGATTGAAGTGTTAAAACACTATCACTAGCATCAATTATTTGATCGATATCTAGATCAGGAATCTCACCTGACACTAAAATAGCATTTGGGCTTGGACTGTCCATACTATCTGGAGTATAGGGATCATGCTTAAAAGGTACTGCGTGCAATAGGTTGGATGAACGATCAGCACAAAGGGTTTGTGCACTAACGTAACTAGTGCTATCAGGCAACATTGGTAACAAATCCAAGTAATTGTCAGGAACTTGAAAGCAAAACTCTGGTGCACATGGCAAGCTGCAGCAATTAATCATACCTGCTTCTGATGCGAGATTAACCCTCAAGTAGACTGGCTGTAAAAATGAAAAGAAAAACACAAAACTTACACATCATTGAATACCTTCAACAAAATTCGAGATATATTATTAATATATTGGAGTTCTACATAAAGGTTAACTAATATCAATATGATTCGATGTTGTAATGCTGTGTCCTGTGATCTGTGGTCTGTGGATAACACTCGTCAGGTCTTTTTCTTTTTCTTAGATTTTATAAGGTACAATTATAGAGGAAAATTAATTGAAATGCATGATTCACATCTATCCATCGTTATCAAAACTTTATAATGTAAAGAATATTATCAAAAAGTACTATACTAATGGATAACAAAAAGAAAATCATAGTAATAAAAAGTAAATTCTCTTTGTAAAAAAATAATTTTCTTTTCATAGAAATTATTCTCAAAATGTACATTAGTATAAACACAGAAAAACAATATATTGAATATTATAAATAATTTCTTTTTTTTTTGTTAATGATGGTAAAGCTAGCAAGTCAAAATTCATGAAGAATGTAAGATTCGGGCTGTGATACTACATTCAAAGGGTCTCAATAAATGTATAATCAATCAAAGCAACAAAGATCTAAGAAAAATAAAAAAAATACATAGGAAGCCAAAGAGAAAAATAGACAGACAGTTCATATAGTACCTTAATGCTTAGAGATTCATTCGAAACTCCAGAAAAACAGGCTGCACCATAATAATTGAAACAGTGGATCATCAGAATAAATTTAAGGAAGTGTGTAAATATATATGTACCGAGTATAATAAATATAGTAAGATTTTTTCTTGTGAAATATCTATAACTTATCTTACCTTATGATCACCCATGCAGGTTGTTCTTCCTATTATACCATACTCTACTGCATTAGAAGAGGATATCTGTAAAAAAAGGAAAAGATATATATATATATATATATATTTATATACTGTGTAAAGTATAAAATTATCTAGTAGGTTTTCTATTAATTCTTTACGGTTATAATACTTTTCAGCATGAATTATCTGTAGGCGATGTAATTAATTATTACCTGGAAAGCCTACTCCTACGGATTAAGAGTTTGAAGCTTATCTTTTCTTTAGATTTTCTATGCATGGTATATAATATCTGTGTAGTAACAATAAACTAAGTTGCATAGGATTAACTTCTTAAACAACAGTAAACAGAAAAAATGCCTTGCCATGAATAACCTTTGACCGCAAAGAGTTAAAGCGAGTAACATTTGAATGAAATAAAAGTTTATATTGCGTACATTTTGGACTAGCATTTTTGCAGTGGGGCTCAGTAACACTCTGTCACACCAAGCTGGCACTCTAGTTTGCATGTAATTTGTAGCTTCGTTTACGTCTTCTTGAAAAGGATAACTCGGAATAAAATTAATTGGAAATTCAAACAATCTTCCTTTAAAGTCTTCCAATTCCTTGTCATATTCTCGTAGCTGCATAAACATCGGTTATTTCATTATGGAGTTCCTAATTATTAATGCATTGCGATAAGTAACAATAGATTAAACAAATAAAGAATAATGCACGACTTACCCATTGTCCACTATTATCAACAAAAACATTTTGATGTTCGTAGTATGAGAATTCTTTTTTGCCCAATGATAATATAAGATCATTTTCCTTGTTGTGAAATTGTAATTTCGAAATATTTCCTTTATTTGATAATTTTTTTTCTTGAGTATCTTCAGTGAGTTTCTGTTAATTGCAATAACACAAAAATAATTATTAAAAGTTTATATACATTATAATATGCAATACAGATAATATAATTCTATACCTTAATAACACCAGCAGTGTCAGTCCTAAAATTAAAATCACCAAATAAAAAGTATGGTGCTTTTGGATATTTGTCACTGTGAAATCTGTCTAACGTATGCTCCAACGCTCTTCTGCGCGTTTTACTATAAACGGATGGAAACTGCAATTATAAAACAGCACTGTGAAGTAAAAAAGTAATGTGAGAAAGATATTCGTTATCACATAACTTAATTTCCTAACTTACAGTTTCCATTGCAATAAAATTACTTGCATCATGGAACAAGTGTATATTTATGAGATCAAAAACAGTTCCACTAATACTCCATCGTGTTCGCAAATATCCTTTTCTAGACCACTTACATTCAGGAAAAAAGTCTTGAGGGAATTTTGCTTTTTCTTTGGTTGTAACTGCCTCTATATTACCGGAATGAATTTCCTTGCCACATACTGGTGCGAAAGCACATTCTAAAATTAACAAGAAAGAAAAATTAAAATAAAATTATATGTATTATTGCTATTAGATAATTTTCCAAGCATAACGATTAACGTACCTTTGAAATCCCATAATAGAACATCTTTTAAAGACTCGTGAATAAAATAAAAATTTCCCAGTGCCTGTAAAAAAAATTAATTAAATAATTTAATGTATTAGATAAAAAATTAAATTCTTATTATTACATTTCAACTTACTGTAAAATGTTCAGCCGACGAATAGTCTTCATCTAGGAATACTCTTGTTTTATCAAATAGCCTTAGTTCTTCTGACGACATTAGTAATCTAAAGAGGAAAAGAAATTATAGTCATTGATAAACGCTAAGGCTCAAACAGAAATATTTTACATTCTATGAGTTTTATAGAATCCTAAAGATCTCTCATGATTTTTTTTTCTTGCTTCTTTTTATATTGTGCTTTCACATGGATATCATTCAATAAACTAATCTTTTGAAGTGGTTCAACCAACCGTAAATTCATGCGTGATATTCTATTTTTATCCTTTTCTGCCGCTTATGCGTTAAATCACATTCAATATTGTGAACAAGGATACCTATTTGTTTTACCGTGCTCCTTCAAAGGCTGGTTTATAATTTCCATATCATATTACAAAGATAAATCATGTGAAGATTATTAGTAAAAGATATTACAAAAGTAATATCACTTTTTTTAATTATAGTATACTGTATGAAATATTAATATCAAATCTAGCTTTTTTATTAATTGATTGCAGAATAATAAAACTAATTATATCATTTATATAATAAGAACTGCAATAGAATTATTTACACGTAATAGTAAAACAATCTGTTTAGAATGTAACAATTTTTGCATAACCAGATTAGTAGAAACCTTTAAAGAGACCACTAATGAGATTCAACTTACTATTTAGAGTATACAGGAAACACTACAGACCATATCAAGAACTTGCTTCAATCATTTATAATGTGACACATTTAATCAATTCTTTTGGCATATCATCAAAGTTCCATGCATTCAAATTTACATATATTTGTTTAAATTAATTTCAACTATGAAAAGCTAACAAGTAGAAGAAATTTAATAGATATTTACCTAACAAAGTCTTCCACGTGTCTCATACTTTGTTCATAATTCTTTCCACCTACTTCTTGGCAGTGCAGCGCTATAAACTTCGAATCCAAACGTGATATAGTCTAAAAAAAGGAAATTACAAAAGGATGCGACTTAATGCCATTTAATTCTCGAGATAATACTGATAGTAGTAAAGCTTACCGATAAAAATTCTTTTGTCCATATCTTTAACATGACATCAGGCTGCAAAGTAAAAAAAAGAAAAGAACATTATTACAAGAGTCATTCAAGGAACGTCAAAATAATTATACATTAAATATTACGTTGGAAATAAGTTAGGGGGAAAAGAAAAAGAAAAGGAGCGTGTTTATATTCAGTAAATCAAATATCAAACAATCGTACGCCTCGATTCGCGGTAAATGCTTTGCACTTGATAAACAGTACCGGCACACATGCATGCATACATATGTATATGAGAATATTCGTACGCTAAACGATATAAATCGTCATATTAAACTGAATTGAATTGTGACGATAAAATATTTTTATTTCACATACACACATGTATATGCATCCAAAAGAGGCAATGAAAATATTACTCAACAATGCATAACGCATTTGACAGCTTTCTTTCAAACGAATCAATTGGTACAAAATGATAGCAAAATTAAAAGAATTAAATGTACGTACACAAATAGAGAATAGGATAATCAAAGCAAAATAAAATACATACGTGACGAAAGCGCGCGAAATGGGATACAAGATGAGAAATTGAGACGTAAGAAAAGAAGAGAAAAAAAAAGAAAGAGGAATATAACAAAAACACGAGAAATGATTTGTGTTTTTTTTTTACAGATAGAATACTTATCGTAAAAAAGTTTCGAAATAAAAGAGAATAAGAAAATTTAATAAAACATACCTCTTCGAAGATACTGCCGACGTTTGCAGTGATCAAAAGAATCGGGACACCTTCGATGGTAGCCATTCTCGAAGGCTTGACGAATATAGCAAGAAGAAGAAGAAGAAGAAGATGATGATGAAGAAGAAGAAAAGAAAAAAATCGAGTTTAGTATATCCTCTTATGCGGATCCTCTTGGGACGAAGAGGAGCTTACGTCGAGGAGGCCCTTGAAACGACGTGAATACGCGACGTATGCGTATGCGCCGCGCGTGTACGCTCGTCGTCTCTCTTTCTCTTTCTTATTTTTCTTTTATTTTTCTCCTTTTTTCAAACGTACGCTCGGTTTCACGCACGACCTGTCACATAAAGTTGTTGTAACGTGCCCGCACTGCACTGTCGAACCAAATAAAATGACGTCGATGGTAATGATGACGATGACGATGACGATGCGATGAGGATGACGACGGCGACGAAAACGAAGACGTAGAAGAAAACGATGATGATGATGAGGATGATGATGATGATGATGATGATGACGATTGACGACAGGAATCAGTTGCGACCGAGGGAAAAGTCAACCCCTACGTCGAGGAGTGGCCGCGGTCGTCCACCGTGTCCCGCTTGCATCAAATCTTGCACTACTGCTGTTACTGCTGTTACTGCTGTTACTATTGCTGTTGCTATTGCTGCTGTAAATACACCACATCGTTAATCGAATAACGGCCAAGACCCGTTGGCGCACGAGAGGACAATCGTGCGTGTCGTAAATATATCCCTCTTTCAGGCTGCGCGCTCTGAGGCCACGCCTACCAAAGACGTCAATAGGCAGTGCCGTAAACTTACTTTTCTCACATAGGCGCACTACCATGTCAACTTTTTATCGTATATTTTCTCTTTTCTTCCATCCATTTAAAAGAAATATTACTTTCCCAAGATTGATATTTTTAACATATTGAATCTTCGATATATTCGATTGATCGATAATAATCACTTCATCGTTTTTTTTTCGAGATATCTCGAAACATTTAAAAATTGTTATTTATCCGCATTCGTAATTTTGCTTGGTTTTTGCTGGAATTTAATATGATTAGGTTATGGATTTATTTAATAGGTTATTCATTCACAATAATGAAGGGATTTCCTTATTTATTTCTTCGAAAATTACAAACGGGTGTGTACGCGAGCATTCACACGTAGATATTTGATCGCGGCGGAACGTCCGAATGACTTAACTGTCGTCATTTTAAGCGTAAGCGCGTTTCTTCGATCTAGGTAAAACCCAAAAAACTGGTTTGATGTTATTTATGATAATTTTGTACAAGTATTAAAGCTAATAAACATCATTCTTATGTTTGGTTTCCATTAATTTTAAATAAATACTTTAGTATTCATTTGCTAAAACAACAAGTAATAATTAATTGTGGCTTACGTGAATCCATGACATCATTTATACGATTTCTTTTTTCTTAATTATTCGTTATTTCAATCAACTTTTAAGATGGCAAACTTATTTCTTATTAATTCCAAGTATAATAAGTAACAATATGATTCTTTATGATTTTTTACGACAATTGTGGCTAATTATTTCTACCAATTAACATTTTCATATAGTTTAACCATTCGCAGAAAAAATTGGTACATATATTATCGCGCGTGTTCTGCACACGATAATGTATTTTCAAATCTTCAATGATTATCATCGAACTATACAAGTTATTGGATTAGGTAAATTTATATTGTATGTACGTTTACAAAGTATTGTTACATTTAACTTTCTAATGTAATATTATGTGATTTACATTCATAAATGTATGTATGAGTTCAAGCATACCTCCCAATCAATATGTTATTATCCATCAATAGTATTATACGTAAACTAGTTAGTTTGATAAGATAGAATAAATTTCCATAGTTAAAAGTATACTATGTACAAAGAAATAAAATTTTGTCGATCAGTTAATTTATCATATCTTACACGCATCAAATTTTACACATGCGTAATAGTTATATGTAACTATTAAAAAAATAAAAAGAACAGATAAATATATGGAAAATGATCGTCTCTTGTAAACGAGTGGTAAGTTCCCGAATAATACGGTCCTGGGCACGAAAGTGGCGCTTACGGTGCGCAGAAAGTTAACGCGCATACGTCTTTACGCGCCGCTTATGTTGCGTTCTCCTCTGTTTTTTTCCTAAAAGACGTCACAAAATCAACGTACTGATACCAAATTTCCCAAGTATAATCGATAAGGTAAATTTTCTAATGCCAGTAAAAGGAGATTTTATTCAAAATAGGATATGAATGAGAGTACGTTCGTTTTTAAGGCGCTCCCGCAAAGGTTTACGGAGTATTACGAAGTATGACGATGTATGACGAAGTATGACGAGTTTATAACGTCGGGTCGATAATCCATTTTTGAAGTTAAGACGAATAAACTGTATCCAGTCGTCTTACGATATTCAGCTTTTCCGTGCAGAAAACACTTGGAAAAAAGACATCGTTCAAATCTTCACAACATAATGTTCACGTTGGGACGATCGATATATATTTCGTAAAAATATTGTTCAAAGAAAGTTGCAAGTAAGTTTTTCTTTGCCTGTGAAATTCTTGACAAAATTTCCCTCAAATTGACCGAGATTTTATCAAAAGTGAAAGGTCTTACCTACTGTGCAGCAAATTCGACCGCTATTTTTGACGTACAACTTTTACCGTTCCTTTTAAACTTTTTTTTATATACACTAATACATGTATGAGTATTAAGGGCTAATACGATCATTATGAGGATGTACTTAGTAAAAGGTTAGATGTTTAATTAAATAAATTCTCCATGTAAAAGGAAATTATAGTTTGTAATGGAAAATATAATTTATTTGTTTTCTCCTTAAAAGAACTATTATCAAAAGATTTTTTTTTTCAGAATATCTGTGCACGCAATTCGCGTGCTTTTGTATTTATTCAGCTCTCTGAACTTCGCCATTACATATTCGATGTATGGAATTAACCTCATTCGGAAAGATGTATCAAGAATTTAACATCTGTAAAGAGTTTCATCGAGGTTAACTAAAAATTTCACATCGCGAGATACTCTTTGAAAGAAATTTTATTTATATCGAAGAAGGACACGCATTGTTGTAGTGTATCGTGATAGATGAGAAAATATTCCGCGGTAATTTCAACTTTGGTAGAAACAATAATGAATAATTTTCAAGTTTGATCACTTAAATTTCTCGTTGAACGCCCTTTTAAGATGATCAAGACTATTGTCGTTCGTTTTTTAACATAAAAACGATACTATTATTGTAATAACATTGTTTTTGTTACGATCGAGATTTATATCTGCGTCTAACTTCTTTATCGACCGAGTATGCGCGCATTTTTTCAAATTGATACAGATTGATCTATAATTACGAAAAGTCATATGTTGATATTTTTTTTTTTTAGCGAAATGCATCTGTACGTGGGAGTATTAATAATTCTAGCGACCTTTGCCTGTGCTGAGAATATTCTAATGACCGAGGTCTTTGTCATACCTATCAGACCGGAAACTTTCAATTGGAATCCAGATGGTAAGACGGGCAAACAGACAGACTGATAAATAAAAACAGTAAAATATAAAACGAGATAAAAACGAGACTTTATTTATCAAAATGAATAAAGAAATAATCGATCCAAAATTAAATCTCCAAGAATGCAAGAATGAAAACGATCTACGTGAATAAATCAAATAAATAAATAAGGAATCCGAAAAATGTACGGATCTAAATTTTGCCTAACACGTGCAATAAGGAAAGAAAAGGAAATAAGAAAAAAAAGGTTCTCGTTGTCATCCGTTAACCCGCTTCACAATTTGAAATTAAAGTACGTCTCGCACGTCATTCGACGCGCACCACGAATAGCAATTACAGACGCGTCTCGAGCGTTAATAGCGTTCGACCTCGTACATGATACGCGTCCGGCTCTCTTTCTTTCTTTCTCTTTCTTATATGCGTTTCAAGAGACACTTTCTAACGCACCTTTCGTCAAATTTTTTTAATCAATATCGAAGGTCACATACTTACGGCATTAATGAATTTCATCGAAAAATACTATGAATTTCCTACTTTCGATTTCCTACTAATTGATTTATATTTTTGCTAATGATTCATTATGGATCATTGTTCCAATAAAATCAATTCGACGTCATCGTTATCATGATTCATCCTTTTTATATTTTATTTTATTTTATTTTGTATTTTATTTCGATGAATCTCGATAATTCTAATCGTATTCGTGTGAAATTTTATTTCTAGGATATCTCACAAATTATTGCGAAATATTTCTTTATATTTATTACTCGTAAATTAATAATAAATAATTGGGTTAGTTAAAAATACAATTTTCTTTTATCTTCAACCACGTGCCCGATAGTTATTTGGACTTTAATATAAGAATGTCAAGACTACACAGTTTAAGATTGCGAGAAACGTATGATTGCTTTATCTTATGTTACATGACGCGTGGGTAAACGATTTATGGTCGACGAGACAGTTCACATTAATACAAACGACGCGAAAGATGAGCTAGCTTGATTTCTAGTTTGATAGAAAAAGAACAGAGAGAGAGAGAGAGAGAAAAAAAGAAAGAAAGAAATAATGAAAAAAAATATATATATTTCTTTTGATATCATGTTTTATATATTAGAAATAGTTGTGCGCTTTCATACTATTGACCATATACAAGTTTTAATGTTTTAAACAATGGCTTTTCATGAAACGATCGATCGTCCCTATTGAAGGAAAATACGATCAGTTTACGTATCAACCGTCCTTGCTCAACGCTCCCGATCTTCCGTCATGGATTCACTATGTTCATAGTAAAAGAGATCACGGCGGATTTCTTTATGGTGTGGCACCCAAAAATCAAAAATATTTTCAAGTAAGCATACGAGTTTATTGTAACCGTCATCATTTTTTTATTCAAATTGATCAAGAGATTTATTTATATATTTTTCTTTTCAGTTGGAGATTGTGGGCTTGAACAAACACACGTACGAGACGAAATATAAAGTGCTCGACATCAACGTTCTTGAGAAACAAAATTTAACGAGATACGAGGTCAACTTAAAAATCGATAATCTCAACGTGGAAGATACATTTGGTCGTAATCGTACCGAAAAACTTCTTCATATTTTCAGGTCTGCCTCACGACAAATCTATACTTGTTACAACATTTTTTTCTCTTGATTATACTCACATGAGATACATGATCTTGCAGAAACAAACTTTGGACGACTGCAATGGACTTGTATGTCACTTTTCTTGCTTCTGCTGTCGAACTCGGAGCACGTTTACCCCTTAAACCTGGAGAAAGCGAGGGGTAAGCAGGTCTTATTTTTTAGAAGACTTCAAACTTATGTACCAAAGGAAGGAGTGAAAGATCAAAATATTGCTTCGTTATCATTGACGTATCGATCATTTCATCGCTAAAAGAAAATAACACACTGACGTGTATTTAACGTTCTTTTTCAAGCCTTTGAATGTCAGACGTTTATAACATATACTTATATATGTGTGTGTATAAACAGGGTATACATGTGTATATATTCTATTGAAGGGTAAAAATTGTTTAAGATAGACAAGCCACATCTTGTAGACTAAAAAATCGTAAAAAAAAGTAATCTTGAGAAACAATTCTTTTCACCATTATTATTAGATTTCTCCTCTACAATAGTGCAATTTTTTCCTTTGAAGTTTTTTACTACGATTGTAAAGAAAGAAAATATTCAAGGTGGACAGAGTAGTTTATTGCCGTACCCTGTATATATACATAATCTTACATTTATTCCTTATGCTGATTTTTTTCGAAATCGAAATTCTTAGGCAATATTATTGATTATTTATTCGAATAATATTACGTCATGAAACATAATTAATGATTTTAGGAAAAAGATAGAGATAGAGATAGAAGCGTCCCTAATGGTCACAGGAAGATATTTTAAAAGACCGTAGAAGTTATTGAAGCGTACAAATTCCAAGGAAAAATCAATGAAGCAGTAGGGCTGATAATATATCCATCGTTCTTCATAGCAAATATTATCGTATATTCACGGGAAATAATGAACGTTCTTGACATACATTTCAATCGTTTTACAAATGCGTATATAATGCCTACGAACGTCACATTAAGATTTGATTCTTTCATATCGTAGTACATATAATTGGACGAATTAAAAGGAAATATTTCATGAGATTAGATAACCGCGGATGCCGGCCTTCCAATCTCTATATGTTAAGGTACTTACGCAAGTTCTATTATTTATGAAAAGTATATTTTGTTTGTATTTTTATAGAAACAAATATTTCTAATCTCTTGTCGAGAATTTCTCAATTTTGGATTACAATATACGTACCAAAATGATATTTGTTGTTAATAGAATGTTTCTTTTCGCGATAACGAATATCTTCTTTTCATCTTGATTGATTCTATCTGCCGACTTAGGTCCATGAACATTTTTCTTCTCCGTTGATGGGAAAAAAAAACTATGCTTGCGGAGGATTTAGAAAAAAAGAAAAAGAAATTTCCATACGATCACAATTTCTTAGGGAAACTTGATTGAAGAAGAGATAAGAAATTTAAGTTATGCAAGTTGATTTAATAATCATAAAATAGTAAGAGGAATAGATAAAACGTATCGCGCGTCTCGTGCCTTGTCAAAGATCTCGATGAAACGGTGCCCGCGCAGCTACTAAAAGAAGACTAAAGCAATCCACCTACTTGCGGCAACGCAACGCATCTAATATGTACACAGTGTGTAAGTAGTCTGACTGCTCGCTCGAACAAGTACAACATTGTCGACGCTACGGGAGAAGATAATCGAAGCGCTTTACTGAATGACGTTTTTCTCCTGTCCCACGCACACGATAAGGCCGCACCCCATCTCTTCTCACTTCACCTCACCTCAACTTATAATGCTTCTTTCGTTATGTATTGGACCAGTGTCTCTCAAATTTCATCTTTGATAACAAATTAGAACTTCTCTTACGTTATATATTTCTTTAGACTTTCAACGGAATTAGAAGAATTGCTGCGCGAACAAAATTAGGGTCGTCATATATCGTATCATATATACATGTATATTTGCTTTTTATGATCATCGTTTTTATAGAAAACTTGCAATTCTTTTTATGAAATTCCTCTTATTGATTTACATCGTGTTTGTAGTAAATTATTCGTGATAGTTATATTATATTGCCATGCGATAATAATATTATACGATTATCGGTAGGAAAATGTACGTTAAACATTTTGACGACAAACGATATATTTTCTTTTTCTTGTTGATTATAAATAATGTTTGTCAAAATATCGAAATAACATATGAGAGATTCCTTGGATAATGAGTAGGGATGACGCAAATGCCGTCAAATTAAATGCGCCGATACTACTCGCATCAGTCAGTATAATCACGCAGAAAGAATCTTTATATTTTTGAATCTTCTAGCGTGTAGTATTTTATTCGATTCATCATGAGGTCATTTCGAGTAATTTATCAAGAAACAAAGTTCTCTCTTATCTTGTGTTGAAAAAACCTAACGCACCTGCAGCTTTAATGTGTTCGTTACATTTACGACGAAAGAATTTTTTTAACTTGCGTGACATTTTTTTTAGTACTTGCGTCATGACATAAGTTTCGGAGGAAAATAAATAAACATGTACGACAATGATAACAAACGTTTCAAAGACCGTCAAAATATTGTGATATTATTCTCACTTATATAGAAAATGAGTGTGTTGGAATGAACAAAAAATGATTCGGAAAATTACAAATACATTGTTATAAATTTAAAAATTGAGTTATCAACGTTAGATGTTAGAAAAAGGATTATTATCTTCTTTATTTTTACCTTTCGATAGATTCAAATTGGTTTTTTTTCCAGAGTCGTAATGAGACTGGGTAGTTCGATGCCGTTTTCACAAGAATTGATCGAACTTCAAGAAGAAGTAAAACCACTTTGGAAATTATTACCATCCTGCCCAAGAGATTTTAAAAGAACAAGCGTGGAAAGACTATTCAGAGAAGCTGGCTTTTTATTGGATTGGTGTTCCTTCAGACTGGTCAGATTAATTTTTAATATAGATATTATTTATTTTTACGGATAAATATTTTCTACGAGATTTAATAATTATTTGTTGGCTTACATTATCGAAAAGATCGAAAGCGACGAACAGAATTTGCAACGAGAAAGTGCGAGACGCGGACCAAGTATGAATATCGTTGGCTTACCATCATCTGGAATTTCTGAACATACCGAGTGGCAATGGGCAAGATCAACCAAAGCTGATATTCCTACGAGAAGTTATTTCAAAGAAATCGTTACGACGATCTTCGTACCAACGATATTACTTCTTCTTCTGGCCACTTCTCTGAGTACAGCACTTTGTCTTCAT
Source organism: Polistes fuscatus (assembly GCF_010416935.1). NCBI lineage: Eukaryota > Metazoa > Arthropoda > Insecta > Hymenoptera > Vespidae > Polistes > Polistes fuscatus. The sequence goes on along the minus strand of NW_025112997.1, from coordinate 7,204,840 downwards.
CGTGATAAAATGTAAGTTCGCGTTAAATTGTTTTACGATAAAGCAATTTAAACAATGTTTCAAAGCAAACACTTTGTATACGGGGTGCGGCAATAACTACTCTGTCCACCTTACAATCGTAGTAAAAAACTTCAAAGGAAAAAATTGCACCATTGCAGAAGGGAAATGTATGAAAAAACAACGAATATAAATGATCGATATCCTTGGAATCGAAACAAAAGAGTCATTTAAAGTGGACAGATTTATTGCTGCATCCTGTATATTCCATAAATGGTAATTATTTCATTTTTATTAGCTTTTTCTCTCAGTTTTGTTTGAGTCATTAGAAAAGAAATAACTTTAAGATTCGAAAATCATGATCAATTCTTTCTGTTTGGGTATCTCAGCTCGTAAAATCGGTTACACGTGTAGCGGCATATTGAGTATAAATGAGCGAGACGGAGGACAAAGAACTCTCTCTCTTTCTCTCTCTCTTTTTCTCTCTCATAGTCGGTTTCATTCATAAGTAGGAACGATATCTGACCAAGTAACATCGTAACGCTCAGCACGGTCGAAAATATGAATGCGATGTGGTTCGAACACTCGACTAATGTAATCGGCACGTCTCCATATATATCATATCACATCATATAGAAACATATATATATATCGTTGAAGCAAAAGCGTGTCGTTAAAAAAATACAAGATATAAGTATTTTATATGTACGAAAAAATGAAATTTACGTCAAAAGTTTTCTATTGAAAAAGTTATCATATTTATATATTCGCTATTTATTATTTATTCAGTGATCTTTCGTTATCAAGAGTTTTATATATGACATACTCTTAAATATTCTTTACATAAATAGAATTACAAACAAGTAGATTAAATTATTCGCGTCATTCGGATTTTACAAACTATTCTTTATACGTAAATAGAGAAATATAAACACTAAGATTGTATTCATTTTCTATCTCGCTTTGAATATAATTATTCTAATATAAGAGAAAAAAATAAAATACAACACATCCGGTAAATTGTATGATAAAACGATATTTTTGCTATTAAGTAATCATCATCAGGATTTCCTCTTTACCATTCAGTCTGATAATTAATAATATCTACATAATCAATAGATATTTATGAGATTTGATCGGTAAGGAAACTTATTATTAGAATTAAAATTAAAATTTATTGAATAGTTGAAATAATTATGATTAGATACATCGTGGAAACATTATTTTTTATAGTCTTTTTTACATTTCTACGTAGTTTACCTCGACTCTACAAAATATCAAGATTCTCGATCAACGTAATCAAATTAATCGTCATTTCCTTAAGAGATAATGATAATGCGAATAACGCGCAATCTACGTAAACAGACTCAAGAATTGCACGTCATCGTACTACGTAAAATGATCATTTGCTATGACGTAAAGATTATCATTGATATAAGTAAAATTATTAGTTTACGGTCACATTTCCGTCGTGACTTCCGTATTCGAATTTTTTTATTCGATATTTTATAGGACAGATCAAAAATCTCAATTATACTTCTGAATAACAAAAAATGAATAAATAATTTTCAATAAATTAGAATAAAATTCACTAATACAATATTAAATTATAAATAATTTAATAACATTCAGGATTGTGCTTCGCAATATTATTGATTGCGTCGTAAATTTGCGTTTAACTTATATTATTTTGAATATGTTTTATTTTTGCATTGCTATACTAATTTTGTAACGCTAAGAAATTGTTTTATTTTGCAGTTATGCATATTATCCGTTTGCATGCCATTCTATAGTCGGTAGGTACAGTTTTTCATTTATATAACTAACGGATATTAAAAGATAAACGTTATTGTATATATATATATATATATATAATGTATAACTGTTTAATTAGTTCTTTTATTTATAGCAAAAAAACAGAATCTTCGTCGGTAGAAACAATGAGCAAGAATGGGGTGCAAATGGTACAATATGTTGCTCCTGAAAGAGGTACTTTGAGATCATTATCCGTACCACCTTCTAGTCCTAATGACTCTTTAACACATACACCAAGGTACATATCAAAATATGTGCATGTTTATATGTATATATACATATATTGTTATTTATTAATTAATAATTCATTATTATTATATATATTTGTGTAGAATTTCTAGTGAACGTTGTAATCCATATATTCGACCTAATCCACCACCTTATACTGGACCAAGCAATTTGTAAGTGTAGCTTGTAATAATTATTATGAAATGATATAAACAATCTATAAAGAGTATATAATAATATATCTTTTTTAAAACTTTTTAGTGCAGGTATTAGAACAGACTTCTGACTGTACGAGGAGCCAGGAAAAACGTGGTTTTGCTAAACAAATACAATTAAAATACGTTTGCGTTTTGGACAATGAAATTGCAAAATCATCGAAACTGGCTCCATAAATTATAATTAGTGCTTAAATCAATAATAAAGTAGTAAGTTTAATTATATATTGCGCTCTATATATTTCATTTAAAGGAGCCTCAGGCTATGTAAAACTTACGAAATGATAATCTTTTAGTAATATCAAATAAAGTTGTTATAAAATTGTTTACACTTTTCTGTTAAATTATTCACAATATTGATATTATACAATCCTTATACAATTTGTTATATTTATACATAATTAAAAAATGTAAAACTGTTTGAATTTGGCAGATAAAATACTTGTTTGAAATTGGACTAATCAGAGATCAGTTTTATAATAAGCGTTCTCTGATTGGTCCATGACAAACGATTAATCCTATCGATACGATATTCTAATAACTTCCTTTAAAAAATTGTAAGATTATATAAAAAATATAATTTCCATTCAATCTATCGTAATTCTATGACGTGTATCGATGAAACTGCAATGTTTTTTATGAAAGAACATAAGTTTTATATATATATAAAATTGTATTATTTCGCACATGCGCGAAAGAATTTACCATGCGCTTTTCCTTCTGTCACCTACATTGTCGATAGTCGTATTGTTTAGGCGGTCAGATTTGTATCTTTGAGGAAATACGTGTTTGTAATTTCAACACAATAATAAATGACAAATAATATTAATAAAAGAGATTCAGACGCCGTCAAAGTTTGTTAATAACACATTTACAATGGCTGGCATTATGCCATTGTCAGGAAGACCCGGTAGAAAACAATGGACGTTACACGGTGGTAATTACTGTTCCAAAAAAGTAGTTTAGCAATATTGTTCAAGTGATTCTTTGTTTCACGTTTCTTAACATAATGTAATTATTTGAATAGAATAAAATAAAATAAAAGTGAAAGCAAAGCTCTTAACAATGATTGGAAAAGCTAATGGAGTAGTTGAAAAAAGGTTGCATGAATATTAGACATCTGTCAATAACTATTAGGTCAAATGTTATTTATATCAATACTTGATGTATAAATCTATCATAATCGATATTAATTATAGATTTTAATTCATTTAATCAATCATTTAAAAATATATCTGTTTTACCTAGAGATAGATAATATATATATATATATATATGTATATATATATTAAATCTTAATATTGTATTAGTTAGAGAAGAATATGACAATATCAGGTTTTTATTAGATGGAACACGTGGTTCTCTTAGACGATTACGGTCTCAAATGGCTGAAGACGGATGTCCAGAATCTCAAGTAGTTTTAGCCAAACAACTTTTGGATGAAAGATGTGGTTTGTTATATATTATATTTTCTAATTGTATGTATGCATTGTACGTAATACATTATTGCATTATTTTATTCAAGATTTGGACGTTGATAAAGAAGAAAATGCAAAACTGGGTGTGTATTGGTTAACCAAAGCCTCGGAGCAAGGCAATTTAGAGGCAACAGAAATTCTTAAACAATGTCTAGCTACTGGTCGTGGAATCACCGAACACAATTACTACGATGTCAAAAACTGTTTGGATATGACACAAGATGAAAAACTAGCTAAAAAAGCTGCTAGGGAAATGTTTACTAGGTAAAGATGAAGACCAAGATAATCGTCGTCCCTAGTTAGTAATTTTTCCAATAATTTTTTCTATTATCTACTGATTACTATTGCGTACGTTGTTTTTATTAGAAAAGAGTTTATCTTCTTAGGTAATACTTCATTGATTATATTCATTTGTTTGCTTTATATGTAGTTTATCAAACGGTGAAGATTTTATTACAACTGAACAATTACAAAGATGTATAAGGGATGTGACATTTCCATCTAGTAGTAAATTCAGTAGTTGCCAATCATCTAAGTCATCAGCTAATACTTCAGATGAGAAGTTAAATGATGCTTTAAGTAATAAATTTACTAAAACTGAGCTTCCTGAAGATAATGCATCTACGAAAGAAGAAAGTAAAGTACACAATGTCACTTATGGTAAGTATATAATTCTTATATATTATATTTTTTAATGATAAATATAATATGCATTACTCTATGCATAGTTAATATAATTTTAGATTGGATGGGCCATCAAAGTGAAAAAATAACAGAAGCAGCTTTAGTATCAGCAGCTACAAGCTATGCTCATGGAATGCTCCCAATGGTTTCTCGTACATTATGTATGGTAGATTCGCTTGAAATGGAATTAGCTACCATTCCTCTTTTACAAAGACCATTTATTCATCCGTTAGCATCCTTAAAGTGTTTCTATATTTGGTTAATAGAGATGATAGGTCATAAGACTAGACCGATCATAAAAATTCTTTTCGCGTCTAACATGCATATACTTCTATTACTTTTGTTATATTCCTTGTTCGGTACAGAAAGTTTAATACTTTTCATTCCAATGGCACTCTATTATTTGTCTTTCATTGTAATGGTTGTTTCTACCTTTCAGATGTTACACAGAAAGCATAAGTTGAATAATTTCCGTGTTTGGTCGCGCTTATTCCTCAGTTATTCAGGTGGTAATCTAAATCCCGACGAGGCAGAGTATCAATTTTGTTGCAATAATTTAAAGCCCTATGGTCATTTTTTTCTCGCTTTATTGCTTAATCTAATGATTTACCCTGTCATAGCTCATCAATGGACGCCGCAATCCGAATTTACTATTATTGCTGTTACTTTAACATTAGTGACATTACTCAATTTTATGTGGAATAATTCATCAAATTTTCCTGATCTTTTAGCTCTCTTTAGTTTTTGCGTGCATGTACTCGCAAAATATCCTTACGAATTAGATATTGTCGTAGCGCAAAGTTGGAGATTCCTCGATATAAGAGTACCTACATTTGCTTCCTATGTTGTTGGTAATGGTATTGAATTTTGCCTTAATTTTCGTGTTGTTTTCTATTTGTTAATACCAGCAGTTTTCTGTAAAATGGCTGCTAGAGACAATTGGCGTGGGACATATAAAACTTTGATTCCTCATTGCGTTACCATAAGTTGGTGGCAAATAGCAATATTTAGTTCACAAAGTAGAACATGGTATGGTTTAATTAGGGGTGCTCTCGCATTAGTCGGTATAGTACTTTTTCTTCCAATCGTTGGTTTAGCTTCAATTATTTTGCCAATTATAGCAGCTGCAAAATATTTGTCTGAAAGCGATTTAGCAATGAGAATAATTGTAACTGCCATACTCGGAGGGTTACCATTCATTGCATCTTGGTACATAAGAAGATTAAGAACCCCAAGATTTAATTGGATCATTACTGTAGTCCAGGTTTTTATACATTCTATCTCTATATTTAAAATATATTAATATCGTTATAAAATGGTAAACTTTTATTCAATTATTAATATCATTTTTCTTTCTCAGCTCATTTTAGGCACAAGCGCTGCGATATTTTTATCGTGGCAAGTTATAACGGAATATAAAGAAGATTCGGATAACAATTCATATGAAATTGCATCTACGTTATCGTGGGAGCAATACCAAAATCATTGTCATCAACCTGCGTGGGAAGATATATCATCGAAAGCACAAGTACAAATAGAATGTGCTCACTTGGAAGGCATTCCAATTTCATGGGAAGGTTACGTAACAAACGTTAGATTAAAATCAATTAAAAACAATATTGCTACAATATTACGCATGCTACCTGACAGTATTAGAACTACATTCAGCTGTACATATGGCGAGCCATATAAAGAAAATTGTGATTCGTACGACGAAATACGTAGAAAAAATTGTGAACACTTTGTAAATATTCAAAAGAAAAGGCATAAGTGTCATTTTCCTGCATGGGATCAATATGAATTTGAAATTTTTGTCAAAATGAAAAGCGGTATATGGGGAAGTAATGCAGAAATTGTCCTCATTGCGGATCACTCGTTTACCAATTTTAGTCTAAATGTATATCCACAAGATAAAATTTGGTTTTCTGGCACTCTATCGAACACAGGTTTAGAAAAAGAATCATTACTTGGCGGGGGAGAACCACACATTGAATTAGACGAAATTAGTTGTTTAGCTTGCCATTCTGTTGATCTAAAATCTTTTAAACGACACAAACATCACATAACATTAAGTTCAATTGTCAATAACTTTTGGCTTGGTATAAAGACTGTTCTTAATTTTCTACTAAATCCTATTGTTCTATTTAAATAATTCTCATACATTCGTTATACAGGAAAAAGAACTATTTATTCTAATTTCATTGGAGATTGTTTGAATTATCCCACTTTTTCCTTTTGAGAAAGTATGCACTATCTATGTATTCAAAAAATTAACAAGTATTTTTTTTTATTAACGTCTCGATGAGGAAAACTTCGTAATAGCCAGTCTTTAATAAAAATTATAATAGTTATGTGTTGAATAACAAACATAATATAATTAAGCACACACTTAAATCTTACAATCATGTCTTATGTTACCTTTATCAGTTATTTTAAATTCAGATTTTATTCTGAAATATCTATTTTATAAAATGTGAAGATATATATTTATACTATATATATTTTAAGAATGACATTTATTCATATACTTTACTGCCATTGAAACAAAATGTTGAAATGCTTAATATTTTTCTATTAAATTTTTAGAATATTAGAAAAAATAACAATTATGAATTTGATTTGATCTAAAATACAAAACGTAATAAGCAATTTCAGCAATGTTTCATTGTATCTTAGATTATAGATACTGAAATCTAATTTAATTAAAATAATTAATATACTTGCGTGTGTGAAATATTTTAATTTTTCTAAAAGATAATAGTACGCATTAACTAAATTGTATAACTATTATCTATTGATATGTAAAAGCGTATTGATAGCAGATCATGGAGGTACTATGTATTTAGAATAGACATCGAAGTAATTAACATGATTGATTATAGAAACGTATTGATATAGTTATTTATACTTAAATGTTATAAATACCTAAACCCAAAATTAAATACTGTATAAAGAGAGAACAAAATTCAATGTTATATCGATGTAAATGTTAAAAATGTATAAAATTCTATAGGTAATATAGAAATGAGAAATAATAAGTCCATAAAAACAATGAAACTACCAGATGTATCATATCAGACAATGAGAATAATGGACAAAAGATAACGTAGTAAAAAGATATATAATAGAATTAGAAGTGCCTTAATATTCTTTTGTTCAGATATTAATTAATTTATAATAAATAAAAAAAAAAGAAACAGTACTCTGAAAATTGTCTACTTTTTTAAAAAATTATTTTATGTGTGATTTTTGTTTATTTATATAATTATTAGAAAATACTAATAACGGAAAAAGGGAAAAACATGATTTCCCGTAATCGTTGGTAATTTTATTTTACATTTGGCAACAAATTATAATACATTCTTCCTTAAACATTTTTTTCATTAACAAGATAATCATTTATTCAATTGGTTTGGTTCTTTGTTTTCTTTATCATTTTCATATAAAAAAAGTTTTATAAGAGAAAGATACTCTTATAGTTATTTCATACACAATAATATTCATTTCACTTATGTACAAATATAAAATTTACATCAATCAAATATTTTGCTTATGCTTAATTCGAATAGCAAACAAATACCATAATTTAAAATCAAGAAAATTATAAATTTCAACTGAATATTAAATATATAAAATACGTCATTATTTACCCAAAATAATTTAAAAACAATTACCAATAAATAATTTACCAAAAATAAAATAATAAACTATTTACTTATTATTTTTGCAAGAATACTCCAGAATATGGATACTTCATATGTTTGAAAGAATTTTATATTCTAATAATATTTGTAACATTTTCTTAAGATATACTTTCGTGAAAATGAATGTACTCTTATTAATCTGATAAAATCATTACATGTACTTAAAAATAATGATATCCAAGTAATTTCGTAATATATAAAGATTATCAAAGTCAATCAGTGCAATTCTATTCAAATGTAATTTAAAAATATAATAGATTTTATTGTTATGATTAAATAACAAAAAATTTCTTTAGAAATTTAAATGATCACTTACGTACATTATAAACCTAAAATGTACAATTTCTTGCGTCCTACTCTTTACCTATTCGAGCGTATATATTTTATTCGGGCAGTTTAAGAGTAATATATATATGTATGTATATATATATATATATATTTATTTTTTTCTGACCTATTATTTATCTAATATTTACTTATTAAATTCAACTTATATATATACACTGATTAACTTGTTAATACTTTACATATAATAAAAGTACTTAGGTCCAGTATAATTATCGTATAGCTTAACACATTCACAATTACAATGTTTATATCATTTACATATGCGACCATTTCACTTTTTTTTATATCACTCTAACATATGTGTGATTCTTTATTTAAAAGTCTTTTTTCTGAAAAAAATTGCACTATATATTATTAATCGTGTTCGACCCAATTTTTATCACGACCAGTCTTACAAATACTTTAAATATTACACTACAAACGTTCCTGTTACAGGAAAAATCCTGAGTAAAAGAATTCCAAATGAATTGGTTGGTAAATTGTAATATCCATAAAATAAATCAATCAATAAAAACGCTTTCGAGAATTTTCCTGATGTTTTTGATATAACATGATCGCTATCACAACGCAAGCAATAAATATTAATGCTCCTACAAGCATTATAAGGAACATTTTGATACCACTTACAGGAGTTTGTTTTGGATCATCCACACGTTCTGCAAATAAAGTTATCTTATATTTACATACATAAATTAGATTTGGTTTCTAACTAATTTTTGAATATCCACAGATATCTTACCACGTGGCGATTCAAAGAAAGCTGCAGATGGTAAGATAGCAGATCTATCCTCGTTATCTTTCGGCTGTATAAATAGAACATTTCTTTTCGTAATAATAGTTTCGAAACTTTAGCAAATGTCTAAACCTTTTGTACGCATATTTCTAATAATACCTAGTAATATGTATAGAAGAATTTACTTACATCGTCTGGCAAATCTAATTCGAATAGACGAATTGATAAAATGTCGTGGTTATCGCTTAGATCTCCTGTTGTTGCAGATATACCAAAGTAATAACCCGTTGGTAATTTAATACCCTTCACAGAAAAACATTCTTTCCAAGCCGCTTTGTTTGCAATATCCGTAGAAACTGTATTATAAAAAGATAACAATTTAAAATTTCTATTAATCGCTATTTAATTGTATAAACCTATAATTATGATTTTACCAGTTAAAGTATCTTTCTCATATCTAATTGCTATATGCGTGTCATAATCAAGATTCCTGAATTTTGCTTCGCACCCTGCAAGTTGCGTATGCGTTCCATCACGATCATGATCATAATGCAAAGACCCATTATTTACCATTGCTGAAATATAAGGATGTTGATGCTAAAAATACAAAATACATTAATCTTATAATGAACATAATGATTGATTATAATTGAATGATTAAAATTCTGTAGACTTACATTGTGAGGACCGTTGTGATTGCTGTAGGTATCGAGTATTATTGCTAACCCTTGAAAGTAATCCATATTTCCAAAAACTGGACCATGTTTCATGCGTTGTTTAGCGTACCAAATTGCAAAACCATCTCCAAATAAGTCTTTTTCTTTTCCATGCACCTTAAAATGTACTTGGAGTTCCCAGTTTCTAACATAGCATGGCTATAAAACAATCACAAAAATAATAAACGAAGATTTAAAATAAAAGAAATAATATGAAAATATTTTCTTACTGCAGAGTTCCATATTGCTCCTTGTTTACTTTGTAAATCTGATGTCAATCTTATATAGTTATTTGTAACCATCGTACTACCCATAAAATCCCAATAAGGAATAGTCATGCCAGAACCTAGAAAATATTAATTGTCAGATAATTCTAACACTTGATTTCTAACTATATATTTTTGTATTTATTAATATCATAACCTATAAATATTATTTAAATGAAAAAAGCAATGCATGATATATAAATGACAGCGTACCAAAATCTAATGAATAATTACTATTCTATGGATATTAAAAAATTCAATTAACAAACCTTGATAAGGCCGTATTAAAGAATGTTCTCGTTTCATATAATCCTTTGTATTCCATTCTGCGTTGACAATGCTCACGACGAAGAAGTAAATTAAAATTGCGTACATTCTTTTAAATTCAATTATTACTATTTCTGTGTATTTATTAGAATGGTTTATAACAATTTCTTTTTTTGTTTGTTTGTTATGACAATAGGTATTCGCAAAAATTACTGCAAATGTAGATAAAAAATATAAGTCTTAAAGGAAAAAGACAACTTGCAAATTTAGAAATAGATAAGGATAAATATAGAGTGACATACCAGTTTCTTATTATTGCAAAAATTATTGCTTGATCGGTATAGATCACTTTGAGAAATTCGATTATATTATTAATGATAAATAACAATTTTCAAAAATTTATACACTACATTTTATTATGTGATTTAATGAAATTGAATTAATTCAAAATTTAATTTAAAAATCTTCGAAAATCACTATACGTATCGTTGCATTTGTCATACTAACAAGAGAGAGACAATGTAATAGATGTGTTTGCCACTGGTGTCACTTCTGTCGCATCGAACTTATAAATTTAAGCGCCAATTTTGAATTTAATTATCATAATACCTGTTAATTAAATAGACAATTTTTAATCGATTTTGATGACAAAGGTATCATTTAAAAGATGAAGGTTCAAACGTTTTATCCTACTTATAGAATTTTTAAAAAAGCTTTATTTTTACGCACCAACTATTATCGAAAAACAGTATTTCCGGAAGGAATTATTTTTACAGAAAATCGACGCTATTATTTTATAGCAGTACTTAAAGCATATATATTTTAAATATAAGTAGATATATACTTTTTGTAAAATATCCGACATAATTAATATATTATCTAATCCTATCATATATGTAGGAAACATTAATATGTTTAGTCAATTGTACAATAATTATTTCACCTAATAGCTGCATGCACCAAAGGGTTAATACAAAACTTGGTATGTGCATTAATATAATAAATGAATATATATTTATTTGAAACTTAGTCAATTTTAAAGAATTTGATTGAGAAAGTAGTGTTTTATTTACACATGATATTTCAATTAGATAAAGGCCATTTTGATTTATAAAAAAGTGCCTTATAAAACATTTATTTCAGTCTTAAACTTAGGAAGCATATGTATCTTCTGAGACGCGTTCATTTTGACTTCGGGAATATATAATACAAGATTGATTTGTCTACCAAACAACAGCATTGATGAATTTTCTTTTATATGATTTTTATTTCTAATAATAATGATCTTTTAATATTTAAGCTAACAACATACATATTATTTACAAGGCATTATTAGATCATCAATGCAAGTTGTTTTATTTTGGAAAGATGTTAAAAATATATTTGATGTAACATGATTAATAATACTTCTTCTCTCTTCATAACTTGGCTTAGATCAAAATAATAATAATTTTACAATAATAATATTATTAATTTATTACAATAACGTAGGCTTCCAACTTTAATTCAGAAGACGAAAAACATATGTTGCTTATTATAATCAAAGCATGTATTTCTAAGAACTACTGAAATATAAATATTTAACAATATGGTACAAATTATTTATAATTACATTATGTATATAGTTCACTTTGAAAAAAGTATTATAATAATTAAAAAGCTAGTGTTTGCAGATTTTATTTGATATAATATAAGCAAAACTAAAACTATTTTATGTGACAAAGTTGAATCCTAACTAAAACTTTGGTGTGAGTTTTAAAAGGACACCTTTTAAAAATGTTGCTTTTCTCGCTGTCAATATCTGATTTTTTTATAACTGGTATATAACAATGGATAGAGGGAATGCAAGAAAATTTACTCAGACAATCTATGCATAATTTGTTGAAAATTACTCAAGATACTAATGTTATTAGATATTGCATTTGCTTGCTCATAAAGACTGTTTATATTATATCATGAAAGATAAACTAATGTTAAATCGTATATTTTAACACATTTTCATTTCAATTTCTCTTATGTTAATTTAGTTTAAACGAAATCCAGTTTTATCATGGAAGTGCATTGTTTCTGAAACATTCCATGCATATACAATCATAAATGGAGCTATTTCATTTTGACTAACTAACCACAATGGCATTATCATAGCTAATGTAAGTCTATTAAAATTTGGCTCATAACATGGCAACAAGGCTAACAATTCAAATTTAAAAACAGAGATAAAACAATCTGTGCAATTAATTTCATTTCAATATTGCAAACGAACCAATTGCAGATATTACTGAATAGATAATTAACATGATTAAAATAATTCAGCAATTATACGCTGTTAATAATGGTTCGTAAGAGGATCAGAAATATTAATACAAGTTAATATTTGGATATCATAGCTAATAAAGTGGCACGTATGTAATTCATAGACAAAAAACGATACCATAAATAACACTATATTTATATACCTATTGTCATATTACACTTGTAAAACAATGATTTTCAAAAATATGAAAAAATCTTTTTCACTAATTGTAAAAAATACTAGGATATTGTACTAAAATTAAAAAATATTGAAAACATTTCAATTCATATTTATACTAATAATTCAATTATGTTCTTTTTCATTACTTTAATCGTGTGTTTAGAATAATTTTAGTTACTTCATATTTACAGAAAAATAGTTAAAGCAGGTACTCTTATCTGTAGCTGCTAGAATTTTAATATATGAGAATCAGCACGAAATTCCCTTTGATTATGATAATGCAAGAAATATTAATACAACTATTTTAAGTCGATATTACATCATAGAATAAGAGATAATATGACACATTGTGAGCTGTCAATTTTTAGCTGTTTATATTCATCTCTCGTTACCTTGACTAATTTTATCTGTCTCAATTTGGTCTATAGTTTCGGCTTGCATGTTTATTTCATTCAATATATCATCGCTATTAGAACCAACACAAACTGGCGAAGGACTATCCATCGGTTGAAAAGAAAAACTTGGCGAATCTGCACTAGACAATGATTCAGGAGTTCCAACGGAACTAATGGTTCCAGATAATGGACTGGATATTGTATCTAACCTGCATATAATAAATAACATATATGTATAAGTTAATTATGAAAGTTTAATTAAAAAAATATTCTTATAAGAAAAAGATAGAAATTATTTATGAATATTACCTGAATGAATTTTGTGTTAAAGAAGTCGGTGTACGTTTAGCAGGAGGATAAGAATGATGATCTACACTGGTATCTTCTAATTCAAATTTTCGTTTAACAGGTCCTAAACAGCTTGGCCTTATAGGACTTAGGCTACGCCTATAGAAAATGAATATATCAAATACTCAATGATTAATTCTACTTGCTTATTAAATTAATATTTACCTTGTAGCAAATGCTTTTCTTGTTGGACTAGGTGATAAATTATTTTTCAAAGTAGCCATGTGAATACCAGGAGAATAACATTGTCTTTGATTTAATCCTGATCTTGTAGGCGATGGAGATGAACACAATAGTGGACTATTTACAGATATATTTAAAGCGAGAGGATCTAATATCTTTTTTGTTATTTGTCGCTCAGTTCTATTAAGATGAGAAGGAGATTCTGAATCCTTAAATGATAAGCCTTCTGCTTCTAGAGTAAGATCTTCCCATGACTGAGATATTTGCATCGCACTGTGAATTTCCTTTTCGTGTGCAGCTTCGCGACCAGCAACGTCTATACATTCTTCTTGTCTTAATTGACTAACTCTTGGTGTTAAGCGTGGTATACTACATGGACTCTATAATAGAAATATATAATAATAAAATATAAATATTTAAACTTGGAAAGAAGAGATAATTAATATTGACATTATCATAATATAGTTTATAAAGTTTAATATATAAAAATGAGTTTTACACTGGCGCTGAATCGTCTCATACGAGGTGAATTGGCAAATACATTAAATGTTGATACAGCATTTCTGAAAATAATAAAAAACAGTCCACAATTAAATAACAATTTTTCAATGTATAATTAACAAATAATTAAGTAATTCTCTTATATTTTTTGTACAACCATAGTATTATTTTCAAACTTGTACGTAAAAAATAAAAGAGATTCGCGAGAGAGTCTATTAAAATTTAATAAAATATAAATTTGAGTGGTCAAAGAGATCTATATTTCCACTCATATCAGTTAATGATAGAAGGAAAAATCATTGAAATTGTCATTTGTCAATTGTCAAAGATATTTACAAAAGAAATGATCTAATGATTTGTTTAACAATGGGAATACAAATAATCCCAAAAAATATCTTTACATAAAGGTGTTTAAATAATAATCGATTGTATAGATACCTTGGTGCAGAAGTAGAGGGTGAGGTAACAGACATTGTGGCACTGATCTCATTAATCATAGGCGCACTGCTTGATCGTTTTAAACCGACTATCGGACAATCAACATCCATGATTGTCAAAAGTCTCTGTAAACTTATATGTTTCTCCGCGAGAAATATCCACTAAAGAGAGACACATTGAAATTCGTCTAGGGTTACGTCTTTTATTCTGATATCGTTAATAAATATAAGAGATGTTGCTCAAGTTTTTCTATGGACGGCTCATAGATTGTTTGGTAAAAAGATGAACGTATGACAAATAACGTATAACGTAACACGTGTTTTTACAATTCCGTATGGAAAGTAAGGCAAATTCTTCTTTCAAGTTGTTGCCTTATCCTTTTGATTTTGCACACTTACGTCGAGATTTTTTTCAATCAACTCCAATTCATTTTAATAAAAAGGAAGGAGGCAAAATATAGAATATACTAAGTAACTACAAGTGTCTATGTCAAATCTTAAACATCGAAAGAAAAACCGAATTTTCTACTTGTTCTTTTACCACAAAGATTACTATGAGCTTTTGCTCGATTAATAGAAGATACAATAATACCGGGTAGGCCCTTCTCCGCACTCAGTAGACACTGGAATGAGCGTGGCTATTTGCTTGCAGTGATTTTTATTAGCATGTCCAACTTAAACATAATTGTACTAGGTAGTGCCAACTGTTTAACCCCAACAGGGATACAAATACTTTGGAGCCAATGGTAATAAAGGTTAAATAGAGAACGACGAATCTCCGGACTTTTAGAAAAACTATAATTGGATTAAATAAGGTGCATCCCAAAATTTATTATTCAAAAGAGAACTTATCAAATTTTTATTTTTTTTTTATATGATTTTTCTCTCAGGCAAATAAATTCGGATGCAGCAGGTATTCGTGAATATAAGAAACAAAATTTATACCAAATTGTAGTTAACATGTTCATTGTTTTTAATCGTTGTAAAATGTATTCAGTCTTTAATATTGAATAAATCTTAATCCTAGTTCAACTAATTTGTTGGCAATTATATTTATGTTTCGGAATTTCTGATTGCTTTTAATGTAAGACAGATGATATTATTTTACTAATATATAAATAATATATATTCTTAGCTACTGCTAGATGCTTTCGTTGGAAAATTATTGTAACTGCAAGATGAATTTCCAACGATGTAATGGGAAACGCTGTTTTCTACGTTTTTATAAGGCAGCTGTGCATACAAGGCATTAATTGGATAAGTATTATTTAGAAGATAAGTGGTGGAACTACTAGACGATCCGATTGATCTTGAATACTCTTCTCGTTTCTTCGTTGTAGCTTGTCTTTGAATTTTTGTTGTTGTAACATTTAACACCTACAATAGCAAAAATATAAATAAATAATATTATTTAATATATTATATGTAATAGAAAGAAGGCATTTACTTTTGGCATGCCAGATTGAATACATTGAGCTAAAATAATGTCTTCTTCTTCTTCTTCTTCTGAAGGACTGTAACTTTCTTCTGTAGGATAAAATACGCTTGCTGAGCCACAATGAGTAGTATTTTGTTCTCGCATTATCTAAAAAAGTAAAATAATATGCAAGTAGGATATTCTAACGATATGCAAGTAGCAGGGATATTCTAATGATATGCAAGTCTTACTTTTTCTGCTTGAAGTCTTGCAGGTAAAGAGACTGGACATTGAGTTCTATGTTTTGATATCTTACAACTAGTTCCTTTTAATAATGACAATGGTGAGCACCTTAATCGAGCCTAAAAAAAATATATTAAATATATTAGTAGTAAAGTAATATATAAATAAATTAGTAATTTTTGTCGAAGCATATGAAGAAAATACCTTTGCGGATTGTATACATTCTATTAAAATAGCTTCGTCATCCGATTGATTGGGACTATCGTCTGAAAATTCCTTTTCATTTTCCGTCGATATATGGCTTAGAGGTTTATTTATTACAGGATTTTTATTGGAAGTTGATTCAACAGGAGACGACAAAGGTGTTCCACATGAATTAAATTTTGGTGGTAGGGTTTTAAGGTTTTTTTTACAAGGTATACTTTTCGTAGGAGGTGGGGTAATTTGTCTCACCTATAAGCGATAAATATTATATAAATAACACAACAAATAAACATCGACTATATTGGGGCATTTTCAAAAGCATTATAAGAAATAACATAAATACTTTTGGTATTCCTGATTGAATGCATTCATCAAGAATTTTTTCATCTTCATCAGAAAGATTATAACTTTCATCTGAAAGATCATTTCTGTGACATTCAAGTTCTGAAGATTTAATTGGTTCAATTTTTTCTATATCTTCTGGAACACTTGGCATAGATAAGACAGAAAGATTTGATTGTGAACCAACTGGAGAGATACCTGCTGGTGTATCTTCTGTACAATAAACATGTACTGTATCTGGGACAACAACGATTTCCATTGGTGATTTACAAATTTTCGAAACAGCTGGTGATTCCCCAGGGGAAATGGAAATGCAAGCATGCGATCTGTTTAATGGTGACTTTTTATCGCATGGCATTAAGACGCTTGTTGATTTAGAATGTGTAGGTTTTTGAATACTTTCTGTTTTTGAAGACTGTCTATATCTATTATTTTGTATTCCCATACTAATACAAGCAGCTAGCATATCTTCATCATCTTCGTCACCATCGCTTATTTGTTCTGGTTGTTTTTCAACTTCAAGAATATTTACTTTTACAAAGGATGTATCCTTTTCGATATTTTGATGAACCGGTTCTGATATTTCCTCCAATTTATCTTCACTTTTAGGATAATCAGAACTTTTCACTTCATCGTCAATAGTTAAAGAACTCAAGCTTGTAGTGGTAGAAAATTCTATTGGTGTTGATTCTTCTTTAAAAGTAGCAATATCGTCTTCAAAAACACTAGTCCTTTTGACAGTATGTTTTGGAAACACTGGAACAAATCAATCCTTAATATATTGTATTAGTATTTATATAGAAATAGAAAAATAGGAAACTTGAGTAGCTTTGCTAATGAGTCATAATTGTTAGTATGTATATATATTAATGCTTTTGTTAAAATATATACCCTAATAGTATATTGAATATTATTGCATACATAAATGAGAATGTGATGGTTTTACTACTTCTTCTTCTTCTTCTTCTTCTTCTTGCATTTTATTCATAAAATCTGTAGATTTTATATTTTGTATTCGAGGGCTAGGTGGTACGGTTTGAGTAGGAGAATCTGGCAATTCGCTTGGTGAAACGACTCCGCTTGTTCTACGACTAAATGAAAAATACATTAAATACTAGAAATAATATAAACATATATAAATTTTATCATACAAAGATCATGTAGGATGTACCTAAAATCACTAACAATGGAGCTACGGTCATCATGTATAGAATGCTGCTCGAAGCCACTCAAAGAACCAAGAGAACTACAACGTGAAAACATTAGAGGTGTTTGTTCAGCATAAAAATCTTGTCCGCTGAATGTTACCATTTTTCCTTAAAAGAACATCAAGAATTAATATTAAAGAAAAACTAAACAATTTTTTACCTTTACATAAATTTAAAAAATATACCTTCCTTATCGACAATACGTGAATTATTTTTAATTTCCACAGGACTATTGTCTATTGAAGTAGAGATTAATTTATTGGTATTTAATTCTTCTACGTTAGAATTATTTGCTTCTGGTTCTGATTTAATGATGGAATTTTCTAAACTTTCTTTTGATATTATCTCTGATTCATTATTGCATTGTGCTATTTCGCTGTTAAAAGAACTGAGTGAATTAACGCAGGAAGAACTACTAGATTCTTCTTCTTTATAAAAATTAATTGGCTTTTCAGGAATTATATGATCTGTACTTATACTAATAATATGTTTTTGTCTCTCCGCATTTTCTGACATCAAACGTTGTTGCACGCAACATTCTTCAGATCTTTTCTCTTCGAAAGATATACTTTTCTTATCTTTAACAGCAAGTCCTCTTTTCTGTGTTTTTTTAGCATGATCATTATCTTTTGTATCTTCTACTCTTAAATCAGACATAGATGTTGCAGTGGAAAAATTAAAAGGTGTTTCATAAGGAGTACCTTCTGTACAATACGTTTTAATAGTATCTTCTTGTACGCTCCCAGAAAAATATTCCGTAGTTGGTTTCTCGTCTTCATCTGTATCATTTTCTGCGTATCTTAAACTATAGTCTGTTGGTTGATCAAGATCTGTTTCTGCATAATCTCCATATAATGCTGTTTCAGATTCGCATTCTTTAATATCCTCATTTGCAGATTGATCTTTGTCTATGTCGTTCAAAAGATGATTTTGCTTTAATCTATTTCTTTCAACATATTTTTTACTGTAATCCACTGGTTGATCCCGTATATCATCGTCGTAAGTTTCTGTTGCATTTTCATCCATATTACACCTCAATTTTAAAGTAATTTAGATATGTTTGAAAAAACTATTAAAAATTATGTAAATTAATAAAAGCACAGATATTACCTTAAATTAAATACAATAATCTAATATCACTTTATTATCTAATATCATTCTAGTGGCAACACCTGTTTAACGATTAATTACAAGTTCATTTACCGTGTCATTAAAAGGGTGAAATGCACATGCATTTACATGTGCAGTGGTTGGTGCACTAATGTCATTACGCGCGCTACCTGGTAGCTAAGTCCCGTACTGCAAAAAAGATATATTCCACCTTGATTTATAACTGTAATATTGGCTTTAAACGAATAAATTAATACTTAAAAGAAATGATTTCTATTGTTTTCCGATTTAATCTTTAATACTGGTAAGATGGTTATGATATAGGGTTATTTATGGGCCACTTTTGGTTTCATTGTTATTTGGGTTAATTATAAATAATTTATATCTAATCGGTTGTTTTCTTTTTATTATTTTGTTAAAAAGAAAATAATAGAAATTATTCGAAGGTAAGGAGACAAACATAATTATCGTTAGATGAAAACAAACGAGAAGCAATGACGCTTGCGCGATCAATTGAACAGTGGTTCTCCGAACATAGGCGGTAAGGAGTCCCGACGAAGCTCATCATTCGTCGTGCGTCTTTCAAGCGCGTCTGTCGACGGTCGTTCGGATTTACGAATGTGTTAGTAAATAGTTAAAACGTGCTATGTCTCATTCGTCTTCTTGAGACCACGTGGCTTCCTCGTTTATATGTTCCCGCGCAATTCTTTTACTCAACTCATTGACCAATCACCATCCTTCTTTGCTCATTATAATGTACGACAATTTTAAATAAGTGCAATCATTTCGTTAGTAATTTAATTTCTTTCTCTTCCTTGACATTTTTTAAGAATACGATTTTCATTAATATACAACGTTTGTTTAATTATTAAGCTTTTTTTAAATATTAATTATATCAAAAGTGATCGAAGATTAATTACGTAGAGTGTATTATTTTAGATTTTACATTTTGTTGGTTAAGTACGCAAAATGATTCGAACAAATTTAAAAAAATGGAGAGAAAGAAAGAAAAGTAAGATCTATTTATGAGAAAAATTACATAATTAATTCGAGTATTATTTTCATCCATTTGTTGATATCAATAATTATTTATAATAATTATATCGATTATTAAAATAATTACATTAATATGACTGAAGTTGTCAAGTATTTCAAACCAATCAACGACTTTCATATATCATTTTAGTTATCGGAAATATATCGAAAATATCGATTGGAAAATCGCACGTTACTTCCTGAAATGACTTCAAACGAGGAGCGCAGAGAGTGAGATTTATTTTGACAAGTGCAAGAATGGACTAACTTATTTCCTCTGATTCTTCAACGATTTTTCAAAGTGTTCGTGTTGGTGATATGTCCAGAAGAAAGCAGGCGAAGCCACGATCCTTAAAACGTAAATATTTTCCTATCTAATATTATGCCTTTTTATTTCAATCGTTACGATGTTCGAAATCATTTTCAAATTTACTAATATTTTCAAAGTTAACTTCGAATTTTTTTTAGATTCCAAGGTAATATTTATTACAAAGAAACTTTTCGTGCGAATATGCATGTATGTATATGTGTATAAAAAAATACGTCGATCGAAAATTTGATCGACTTACGAAAGACTAATATATTGATAGAATATTTAAATGTGGTATCAAGATGTCGGAATAATAAAGTATAGTAAAACAATGGATATTTTGTAGAAAAATCCAACAGAAAGAAGGAACAACGAGGAAGGACAGTATTTAATCAATAACTATACAAAATTTGGATTATATGAATTCGTTTGTATTTTATAGAAACGAATAAGAGCTACGAATTTTTGTATTTTTCTTTTTTTGCTTTTTTCTTATATATATATATATATATAGTTTTATAAATGATAGAAATCTGCGTGAACTGAATTTTCGATCGACTGTAAATCGTTTGTAACATTCGACAAGGTTAGAATATTACAAATAAATGTTCGTAATAGAAAAGACACGCGAGGAAATAAGAGATGAAAGGGTAAAGAAAGTACAGTTTTGTTTCTAGAGAAGGAGGAAGAAAAGGAGGGGGAATAAACACATCAGACAGCACACGTTTGTACTCGTATGATGTTGTGCGTGAGTGCCTATGTATTGACCAGGTGTTTCGGTCAGGATGGAAGCATACATGTGTGGTGGTCGAGTGAGATAGGATAGAAAGAGAGAGACAGACAGAGAAAGAGAGAGAGAGAGAGAGACAGAGAGATGCAGTCAGTAGTCAGCCAGGATGGAATTAGGTAGAAGCCCGCGGGAACGGTGCTTCTCCCTAGGGAATCTCCGGCCTCTGTAATCACCAGTTCTTCTATCCTATCCAATTCTGGTCGCACTCCTATCCTCCCTCTTCTTCTTCTTCGTTCTTTCTCTCTTTTCTTTTTACTTTTTGTCTCTACATATGTATGTACTTACTTACATATGTGTGCAACATATTTGCTTCTTTTCCATTAGACATTATTCAAATTTTTTTTTCAATGTTTCATAAATCTCTAATTAAATACATTTTTCTTTCTTTCTCTTTCTCTTTTTTTTTTTACGTAAATATAGTTTTATAAGATAATTTATAGAGTTTTATTGCTTTTAGGAATGGAAATGATATGAAATTGACATAATCTTAATGATATCATGGAAGATTAATTAGAAATATTGTGTCTAATTTGTATGAAAAAGTAATTGGTATGCTATACGGTATGGTCAATAGTCTCTACCGCGATTAGAATGTCACGAGAGCGCGGTTAGCCACGAAATAGCAAGCCGAACCGATATCGGTACGAACGTAGTGATATAGGGTGTTGCTAATTAATGCACGATAATGAACCTACGCGTAGCCGAAGCTGTATTAATGGATTCCAATGCCCATCATAACGTGGTCGATCCGTAGATGCATTCAAACCGACTATAATTACGTTAATGGAGACCCATCTGTTTGTACGGTTCGGTTTTAAGTTGCTCACTGTGCAATGATGAAGTCGTTACTTCCTCGAAATTCTGTTGGATCATCTATGGCCTCGTAATTTCGAATATTCATTTAAGTTTAACGTGGTTTATATTATCCCTAAATTCGTATTTCAATATTTTTATTACGTTTACAATCATTTCATTATTCGTATGCATGTAAGCAAATAGTGATCATTTATTATGTTTCTAGACCATTATTAGGATTTGTGATTATTCGCATAAATGCGTAATTATTATTATCGAAATAGGTCAAATCCCATGAATAACTAAAAAAACGACGATGGATCTTTCGCGCACACTAAACATATTTATTTGTATATCTAATATTCTCTAATGATATTTCTTCTTACATTAGACAATATAAGACAGACAAGGAGTGGCTAGTAATAGGAATGTAAATTTCTGGCTTAGGGATTTAAGCCCTTTAATCGTAGAGGTCCTCTAAAACCTAAGCCGCTATTAGTTTTTGCTCTGACAAGACTAATTCCTGCTAGTGGTTACAATCATTATAATACTGCGACATTTTGGATTAAGTTATTGGCTTTTCGTTAAATTATTATCTATGGTAATGTGTCTCTCCCCCTGCTTTAACAGAGAGATATCGCCATTACGACTTTGTCTACGTTGGTTAGTACGAAATCGTTGGATTTATTGGCCGAAATACGTGGGCTAGTGAAATTAGAGTCCCTCTCTATCTCTTTTGTAATATCGATAGACTCATCGTACATACATGCAATGGTAAGACGAAGCGGTGTCTCGAGAGGTGCATGGAATGCGGAACTGGTGCGTACTCTTAAGAAGAAGAACACAAGGCATACTCGACAAGACATTCCTGAGAAGCGATCCCTTTGAAGAGACTCCTAGTGTTGACGTCCGTCCATCCGTTCGTTCGTTCGTTTGTTCGATACACCTCTCGTTTCATTTCCTTACGTCAATTTCATGATTCGATAATAATTAACTGTCCTATAGAATATTTTAATCAAACAAAAGCCATATTTTCTAACTATTATTTTTAATCTTTCAGAGCATCGTAATAAAAAAGTCAACTATAAAAAATAAAGTCGAAAAGGAATGATGAAATCGCCAGAACATAGATGTTATCGAGTAAAAAAGTTGCAACGTCACTATGCATCGCGTTTGAGGATCTCTCGAGTAGGAAACGTAGTGGAATGGAGCTCGGTAGGATAGGAAAAGAGTTTCCGCAATATCCGTGGGTCCTCGAGGCGCCGTGTCGGAGTCAGAGGGGGTTTCGACGGCGGATGTCGGTGTCCCATGGGAGTCTGAGTCCGCGTCAGACCTACCCTAGGTACCTTCTCTTGGGATTTCTCGACTTTCCTCTTCCACCCAGCAGCCCCTCGTGCACCGCTGACTGCAGCAACGGCACCGATGGCTGCAGCAACGGCGGCCCTTCTTCTCTCTCGCACATATTCTCCTTCTTCCTCTCTCTCTCTCTCTCTCTCTCTCTCTTGACTGTCTGGCTTGCCTGTCACGAGTCCAAGACGTACGGCGTCTGCAGCCGGGAAGCAGAGATAGCAGTCGTCTCGGATAACCCGCAGGGCGCTCCTTTATTCACGGTATATCGATTAATGACTCAAAACCCTGCGGCTTCTCCGTTGGCGGACGATCTGGCAAGTCCTTCTTCTGTCTCTTTGCTAATTTCTCAAGACGGGAGAAGAGAGAAAATCGTAGCCCTTCCTGTACCATCTCTTCGCTCTTCTTCTTTCTTCTTAATTAACGTTTCAACCAGCGCTTACATTCCAAACGATTCTTTCTCCAAATTTATTCCACGTAGAAATTGGTACAGGATTTGCTGATTTCTTGATTGTTTTTTGACACAATTTAGCAGTTAGCTTTACATTTATTTTTTTCTAATGTTGTGTAAATTCCAAATTATTTAAATATCTTCATTTTTTTAAGTTTGATTTCACTTCAGTGGTAAATAATATAAATTGTTGTTTTATATTTGAGATTTAACACATAGGTATATTATCGTTTTGAAGGCTAAACTCGTTATTGGAAAAGATAAAAGTGGTATTGCGTCGAAACGAGAATACCGATGGACGAGCGAACCTAGGCAAGGGTTTAAGCCGCAATATGCAGTTATCCGTCGGTTCATATACGTTTAGACTGTCTCATAATAATATATCTGTTTAACATTACTTGCGAACCTGATTCTACTTCTAACAACGACCCGAGATTACTACTTGTATCTTCTAAAGCTTATTTCTGTTTTTTCCTATTTTTTTTTTCTTAGGTTTGTTTCCTTTCGAAGCTACTTCTTCCACCCTTCTGCATTTACTAGACCATCTCGAAAATGGGCTTCTTCGTCTAAGCACATTACGTTTTCTTCTTGTAAAGCTACCTACTTTATGCTTAGGTGTATAGGTATATTCGTCTAGTACGCTTGGGTTACCTTAAAGATGATAGCCAATCTCCTTACCTTTACGATTATTGTTTGCTTAGATCGTCTCCTAGTTCACCAGCCAAATTGTTTACTATATTTACGATATATCGAGTGTTTTCTTGTACAATGTTGCATGTTAACATCAAAAGTATATTTAATACCTGGCGTTTAACTATAAAACTCTTCGAAATGATGGATTTTTCTTTATTCGTTAACAGTAGAATTTATTTATTAATAGTACATTTTGATTAGAACTTTCCTAATTGTTAATAAGTTTAGACGCTTTGGAAAGACGGTGTTTTTATGATTAATTTGTAATAAAGTAACCATACACGAGGATACGTGCTAAGACAACGTGTCACGAATTTGACGGCTGACATGGTTCGAAGGGTGCTTTAGTAAGCAGTCTTCTTGGTGTCCTTGTCTTTTGAAATATTCAAGTTCAACTTCCTCCTTTCGTTCGTGTGCAAGTCATTGTTTCTAGCCTGACGGTTAATGCATATCATCGATAATCGAATTTACCATATCATTCGTGGCATAGAAATGATAAAAGCAGTGTATTGTAATCCTCTATAATTATACTAACAATCAAAAGTTTTCGATGATAAGATGAAATGAAACTTGAAAAAATACAGTTATGCGACGTTTTAGACAGTTAAAGTAAATTTGTTCTTGTCGTATTAGATGAAAATACAAATCATTAGTACGATAAGAAATTCGTTGAATTTAATAAGTCGGTAGGTTAGCAACATATTCTTGTTTTTGCTCGAAACGAACGCATTTGACACCTTTCGAAATTGTGAACTCGAAGTAGCAAGCAATCCTCAAAGTGGCAAGTTCGTGAAGTAAATTGGCCAGAGTTGGCTCTTTACACTCCGAGGGGTAAAAGGACGAGGCGCGTGGGTGGTTTGATAAGGGTGAGGAAAGAAAAGAGATAGGACGAGGGTGAAAAAGAAGGAGGGGGAGGAAAATGAGCAACGGGAGAGGAAACGAGGGAAGTGGAAAACGGCAAGTAACAAACGACTCGTTGGCCACGTGGACAGAGCGGTGATTTTTTAAGTTTAATTTTGCGGTCCCATGTGACAAACGACTGTAACTATGGCGTCATGGGCGTCACTATATATACCTATGTACGTTATATACCGTGAGAGAATATATTTTGTGGCTACGAACATCACACCCTCACCGTTTTATCTTTCGACTATGCGCATGCCCCTTTCTCCTTTAAATTATAAACTTCAACGAATTTGTTGTCTTCGTCATTCGTTCATTTTCGAATCATTTATCTTCTTCTCTCACTTTTTCTTTTTTCTTCCTGATTTCATTGACACGATATAATTAATTTTATTCCGTATTGCGTATCATAACTGTATTTTAAAAACGTATTATTTATTTGTTTCATTGTCGTTGTTGTTATTTAACTTCGTACCAGGTCATTTTTCTTTGCAACATACAACAGATTTCATTTCTTACACGGTGATAATATGCAAATGCAATGGAATTAATGGTCGTTTGTTTCTCTGCAGGGGACGAAGAGTGGGATGATGCCAACGAACAGAATGTCCTGGAGGCGTCTGAACAGGATAACGAAACTGCTCCGATTAAACGTAAGTGTTATTTCATATTTTTCTGCTAATAGACTTGTATCATATATATATATACTATGTTTTTCAATTATTATTTATGATACTAGAATATTTTTAATTTCAAACATTTGATCTCCTTTTCATTTATATTATCGAGAATTTTCTATTACGAAAGTTATTATTTTAATTTCTATTTTTCATTGCGCGAAATGATTAATATGCAAATACGGATATTTCATTCGCGTTATTTTGATATTTTAGCCGAGGATGAAGACGAGGAAGAAGAAGAAGAATTACAACGAGCTTTTAGTCGACATTCCGAAGGTGAGTCAACTTTGAATAATTTCCATGTACTCTCTCTCTTTCTCTCTTTTTTTAAATGACAATTGTGTCAAACATTAGAGTAGAGAAAACTACTATAAGAAGAAATTCGTATGACGGTCACAAATTTCGAGGTATTTCGATGAATAATGAAAAGAGATTCGGTGGAAAAGTTCGTAGAGGCGATATCTTTTTCGGTGCATTCGGGTGCATTACTTTTATCAGTACTCAAGGGACAAGCAGCTGAGTTCAAGCTACGGCAATACAACAATGCGTTGGGACGCATCGTGTCATTGTTCGAAGGTGCTCAGGAATTGCAATCTCACTATAGATTTTATGAATATGGAATCCTTTGTCCCATAGGATGGGGCATAGCAAGGTATACGAAGAGCCTAACATAAACGCGCTTGTTCGTCGATATGTTTCTTTTCATGGCCATCGAAAATCTAACTAAATCTATTTCAATAGATCTCTTCAATTATTTAAACAGCGACATCGTTTACTTCAAACTAATCGTTCGATCATTTATCAATTATTTATGAAATATTATCGGAACGAAAGAATCGAAAAATTGTTTAGGATATTAAAACACGGTGAAAATATCTTTAGCGATAAAGTATTTTTTTTGTAGAAAATAACGTTGAAAATGTACAACTTTTATTAAAAATTGTCGATGTTATTAAGGAATATCTATTATTTTTTGTTCTCGTAGCCTGTTTTTCCATCGAATGGAGAGTAAAAAGTCAGGAAAGATTCTCTTCCTCTTTTAAAGTAGGTAGGTAGGTATCTACTACTTTCCTTCCACGAGTAGAAGCTGGATCTTTTATCCGTCCCTCTAGCAACGCGGCTCGATTATTATTTCAAGTTACCTTTCGCCAAGTGTACTTGCACGCGCTTTATACTCGAAGGTAAAGCGGGCTCGGAGAAGGCTCGGAACGAGGTTGGATCCCTGAGGAGGGCACTACTTCCCATGGGAGATGCCTCGTCTATCTGCTCACCTGAAAACATCAAGCCATCTTCTTTCCTTCCTTCCTTCCTCTCCTCCTCCCCTTCCTTCCTTCCTTCCTATCTTCATATCTTTCTTCTTATCTTATTTTTTTCCTATCTTCTTTCTTTCTAACAGCTCATGTACTAACGCTCCTTATTACGTCGGTATAAAAAAAAGTTGATGTAATGAAACCTCATCAAACTTTGTCTACAAGTTTTTCCAAAAGTACTAAAGCCTAAATGTCTACCCCGAAACTAAAGGAAGATTTTATTAGATTGGAAAGTGTCCTTAGAAAATTTTTTAACAACTATACTTATTTTTTATAACCCTAATAATTTTTTTGTTCTTTCCTTTTGTCAAGGAAAATAATCTTCTTTATTCGTTTGCGATGACATATGAAAATCAATTATTTTTCATTTGTTCTATCGTAAAAAAGATCTTCCAATTTTCTATACGGCATATAATTAATGAAGAAAATAATAGAGCTTTCTATTTCTCTAAATTCCATAGCTATATCGTGAAAGCCAAAGCACGTGCGTTCCTATCATTCCACGAATGCACGACGGTGTTGGTAAGACGCTTCCGACACTCGGTAATCCAATAACGTGCGGTTTTGGCACGACATGAAATGCGTTAATCCGTTTAGCCTCCATTATTTGTCTAACCACTTAACGATAATTAATGTCGATCGAATTATTCTGTATTATTTTATATATATTTTTTCTTTTTTTTTAATCTATATTTACAATATTATATTATATCAAAATTACCGATTGTCCCTCATTATTTATTTGTCCGTTATTAAATAAAAATGACTATTTAAATGTACGCGTAAGACAAAACGCTTTAAACGCCTCGAATATTTTTACATTCGCAATCGCGTTTAAGGTGAGAAATATCGAACAAACAAAAACCATCCTGGGATCTACCTTTGCCACTTGAATTCCTCTGCTATTTTACTCGTGCCGGAGAAAAGAATTATATCGCGAGACGATTGTTCTTCGCATCATTATTTCGCTTTTGTCGACATTGAGATCGAGAAAGAGAAAAAGAGAGAGAGAGAGAGAAATACAATGCACGTGAAAATGATCGACAGTGTTAACTACATAAGAGAAAGATAGACAGACTATTTAATGCCTGTAATAATAAACAAAAAGAAAAAAAGAAAAAAAGAAGAGAAAGAGATGAGTAAAAGAAAAGGTGATGATCGCTTGGGATTGCTAATGAGCCCAAAACAAGCTTGCACCAACTGGAAATAAACGTTTGCATAGAAAAAGATCGTGATCGAGATCGAGAAGAGAGACAGAGAGAAAGAGAGAGTGAGTGTGTGTGTGTGTGCGTGTCCATCTATGTGTATGCATGTATACATGTATATCTCCGATGTTTTATATTATCATCCGGGGAATATTGGCTTCGTTTCAACCCCGTGGGTTAATGCCTTAGTGCAAACATTGTGAAGAGAGCGAAGCCGAAAGTGAGGGGGTGGATTGGTTAGAGAGTGGCTGCTTGGATATGTAGAAAGAAAAAAAAGATATACCGAAGAAGGGGTGAAGGAGTGCATCGATGTTTATCCCCTACAACTCGGCGAGCTTCGATTGTTCGGAAAATCAGCAAAATGTACCTTGTAATCGTCTTGTCCTTTTGTTTCCTTCTTTTTCTTTCTTTTTTTTTCCCCTCTCTCTTCATTTTTTGTCACATCCGATGCAACGAATTAAGAATGAATTCTTACTTCGTAAACGTGCCTGTTTTACGATTACGTTGACGTTTCTTTGATCATCATTTGCTGGAATCGATTAAAATTTCACGCAGTAGACGATTTCATTTCAGATATTTAATACGAGATATTACGCGATTCGTGTATTTTTGTTCTTTATTAAATTTTGCAAAATTTCTCATCTAAGATTTGTTTTATTTAGCCATCGGCGATGGATTTGAACGATTATTTATAAAAAGTTCGTAAGATTCTTGAAAATTGTTCGTTGGATAAACGAAATGTTACCAAGCTGGTCTCGTGACAGATTGAAATCTCTGACATTAAGAAAATGGGGGATCTCGACTCCCAACGGTAAAAGGCTGGAAAGCCCTCTGACTCCGATGGTGGGTGACGGAGAACGAGAACGCGGAGAGAAGGTGAGATTATACATTGCTCGACAGCTCGGAATATCTTTCTCCTGTAAATCATCTTGTTTCTCGCTCTAATTACAATAATTGCTTCGATTTTCAAAAGATAAACTTATATAAGACTTCGCCGGTCTCTTATCCAAGGACATTTCCAACGAATCGGAATAAAGAACTAGTTTTTCGAAGGAACATTAATATCAATTCTTTCGTATTTTGTTTTAGACTTTACATCACCCAGTTACTTTTGAAATATTTCACATTTTGTCTTCATAACGAATTAACATCCGGTTAACGAAAGAGTAAAGATACAGGAAGTGAAAAAGTTGCGTGAGTTTCCGGAAGCTGGAAAGCCCTGTAGCACGGTGGCACATTCAAAGGGGGTGGGAAAGAGGATAGAGAGAGAGAGGGAGGAAGCAGCGTTAGAGAACTAGCAGGGGTGGGTATATTATGGGGAATGCCAGAGGAATCCCGAGGGAGCAAGAGTGGAGCCCAGCGCGCATGCGTCGAGCTGATTAGTCCCTTCCTCTTTCCCTCTTCATCCCTCTCACTCTTATTCACTCGCTCTGCCACCCTCTCCCTCCCACTCTATGTTTCTCTCTCTCGCTCGCGCGTTCCCGTGTGCTGGTAGCGCCAGAGGAGAACGCGGATTCCCTCGGGATCTGGCCCCGCAGCCTCTTCGCGCCCTCCTATCCTTCTGCTTTCTTCCTCCTCTCCCTCCCCCTCCCTATCTACCTATCTATCTGCCTGCCTATCTATCTCTCTCTCTCCCTTCCATTTTATTTCTTCGTCTTTATCTTTCTGTGACTCTTAACTCGTCTGTTTCATTCTATCCCCCCCCCCCATTCTTCTATTTACTAAGAAAGCTTTTTAGTTAATCAAGAATTTGTTGAAATAATTTGTCATTTTTATTTGAAAAAAAATATATTTAAGAAAAGGAAGATAATCGTTTCGTTTGATCGTTAAGTTCGAATTGTAGGAACGGAAGAAGAAGAAGAAGAAGAGGAGAGTCTTCCAAGGAAGAAAAGCAGCGTCGTTTCGCAAACGACTCTTGATCAAGAGCAAGGAAAACGGCTTTAGGTCGACGCGATGCTAGTGGTGGGTTCTGATGGTGTTGGTGCTGCTGGTGCTAGCTTGCTAGTGGTAGAGTCTAGGGAAGAGGTGAAGAGAGGAGACGAGAGGAGAGGCACTTTCTCGGTGCGACTGTACTCGCCGATATAAGGGTGTCCCAGGTGACGAGCTGCCTCGGGCCGTGCCACGGCTCTACGTATCCCTTGGGACCGACTCCCGGTGTTTCCCTCATCCCTCCGTTCTCTTTCTCTCTCTCTCTCTCTCTTTCACTATCCCATCTTTACTTGTTCTCCTTATCCCTAGTATACACGTACACATACAATGTCATCTTTCGTCTTCTACATAGAAATATCGAAGAACGTGGGTGTTTCCATGTATAACTGTGCAACTGTATGCGTCTACGAGAGGACACAAGGATGCGCTATTACACGCGAACGCGTGATTACACGTAGAAACGTTGAGAAGCCGGGCAGTAACGTTGTGAGCTTGCTCTCTCTCTCTCTCTCTTTCTCTCTCACTCGCTTGCTCGACACAGAATAGATACACCGACTAGCGAGAAACGCACACAGAGAAATTATGACATGGTCTCGGGTGACTAGACCTTCTCGTTCCATCATTATAAACTCACTCTCTCGGCACTGCCATTCCCCGCTCGTACGTAATACGATTGTACTCCGACGCGATAAACTCGTGTGCAGCTGCACCTGCGTACGATTCGACCAAGAGCAAAGATTCTACGTTTTCACGGACAGTTTTCTCTACCTTTTTTTTTCTTTCTCTTCTTCTCTTTTTCTATGCTTTCCTTCTTTTTTTTCTCTTTTTTTTTTCTATTTTATTCACATCTTGCAGATTTGGTTGTTTCCTAAAATCGTTTTGTATACTTTTTATAATAGAAATATATTTCGTATGTAAAATTGAAAAAGGGACAACTATGTTCAAATACTCCGATAAACGTTGTTTTGAAAGTAACCTTCTATATTTATTTGTAAGCTTTAGAAGAAGTGGTAGAGGAGTGGTGGCAATATCACCTGTTATACTTGCTGCCGAGAATAGGGAAGATCGTCAGCGAATTTTCAAGCGATGTAAGACTTGAGAGAATCCCTAATAACTTGTTGTACCTACTTGAAATTCTATCTCTATCTCTTTTTCACTTTTTTATCACTAGTGCCAACACCTGCGTCTCCCCGACTCTTTAAAATTCGCTATAAAACTTGCGAATTTCTTGAAAATATCGTATACACACGTTTGCGAGTCAAATTCCGCTGATCTTTTTATTGAACATTTCTAAAAGACCGATCGATAAGCTCATTTTACTTGGGTCACATAAAGAGCGATAGTAAAATTTATTGTCATTGGAGGTGGTGGTAGTATAGTGTTGCGAAATAAAGAATTGTATTCCCGCGGTCACAAAAGATGTCTTCGTAATATAGCTTGTCGTATTGAAACGTCAGAGACAATATTCTAGTACCTGGGGACTGGACAATGCAACCCAACTTAACTTTCGAGCGAGTACAATATAGATACATAAGTATTGCCTATTCCGTTAACTTTATGCTAATTTTGATCTCCTTGGACGGCAACGTTATGCTCTATTTGTAGTTATTTCGTATAAAAATATCCGTTCGCGTGATCTTATTTGATAGATGGACAAAATTCGACTAAAGGGGGGATTGGCAAAAAAAGGAGGGAAAATATTCTCTAATAAGGGAGGCGAATAAGGGTTTTGGGGGGGAAATGGATCGAAGTAAGCCAGCGACGAACGATGTCCATCATGCGCGAAGGGTCAAAGGGAGTCACTAGCCGGACCGCTAGCCGGACGGCAAAATTTATGCTAGGCTCTTAACGGTAAAGCCGCATGCGTTCGTCAAGGGTCGCGGCTCGCGTTCGCCCTTTCGTCTAGCCAAGCGACGTCAAAAGCTGCGTTCGCGCAATAATTTTGAGTTGCCGAGTGTACTAATTCCTCGGTTAACTATCTCCGAGCGGAGGAGGGCTTATAGCCTCGTATCGCGATGTTTACGACACGCAGGTGTGTGCACCCCTTTATAGTTGATCCCACGAGTTTGAACCGCGAATTCGAGCGATATATCAACGCGAATTCTACCGACTTTTACCGAGTCCTTCCGAACGTTGCAATGGTCATCGCACGCGAAAAACTACCTCTATTTAATATCCTATGCATCCTAATTCGTTAGGGTACGCGCATTCTATTTTTTTCTATTATACGCGTATCGCATTGGCACGTATATTTGAACTCGACGTTGCATCGCACGCGTAATCGCACCTGAAACAAATTTGTTCGAACTGTCATAGACTATTTAGATACTATCAAAAATGAATGTATATGCGGTAGACGTAAAGAATGATGCATTTGGCATAAAGAGGTCAATTTCGACGGAGTTTCTGGCAGGAGTTCGAAAAGTCGTCGCTAGCAAACGGTTCGGTGGCACTGCGAGGAGATGTCCCAGCAGGGACATCCGACCAAATTAATTCCTACGGAGACCGTACTGTGTCTCTTTCTCTCTTCTTGTGTATGTGTGTGCGCGCGCGCGTGTATTATATATATATATAGATACATAGATGTACTAGTAAAGACATATATATATATATATATCGACCACGAGACCGATCCTTGGCGGCAAAGTACAAGGAACAGCCATCTTTCTCGGAAAGAAATTAAACTTTTCCCGTGGGTATAGTCTCTTTCTTTCTTTCTTTCTTTTTTTTTCTTCTTCTTCTATCCTTCTTCCCTTCTCTTTCTTTTTCTTCTATGAGAGACTCGCAAAGGTGTAGGTTGGGCAGTTCGAAAGATATCGAGGTCCTAGGACCTTACAGGATTCCGAAGGGTGGTTCTCTAGCTTGCCTATTGCTGTTGTTTGTGGTTCTCTCTTGGGACAGACCTACCCTTAACAGCGAGATGTGTCGATGACACTCTACAGGGTGTTCGGGATAATAGTACCTTTTCAATTCTAGTCAAATTTCTTTCTCCTACTTTTGTTAAATTGTTCTCTGGGTCAGTAGAATAGTAAAAGTACCAACGACCGACCATATAATATTTCAATAATGAATAAAACCTATTGAAAAATAGACCATTTGTATAAAAACCTTCCTTGGGACATTAATGCATCGTTCTCTGTGTATACGGATGAAAGTAATCAGGAATTATGAAAGCCTATTTCACTGGTAATCGTTATGTCCCATTCTATCGTCAGAATAACTCGTGAATACTACCCTATACGTTTTTATTATTTCTGAACAATTTGTGCTACGATCCAAAGAGATTTTCTAGTCTAAATAATCGTAAAAGAGCAAACTTGTTATACTTGAGGTATGAAAAGATGTAAAATAGGGTCGAGAGTATCAATTAAAAGCTCGTCAGCGTGGCTGAATTTGGGTGTTTTAATCGAATACAAAATTAATTAGGTGTATGCTTCAATTCTATCATATTGATTATACCCCGTGAAGCTACTATTAAAATACGATTGAAATAGATTTGATATTTCGATAATATCTTATCTAATCTAGTTAAAAGTAACACCTTGTCCTTTTGATCTTTAAAACGAGCGTTTATTATAGCTACTTATGTTAGTAAAATTTGATTAACGATATATTTGCGTGCATTTAAAAAGATAGTCAAGATTATATGGGTCATCATCGTTAGGACGTCAAATCGACGATGTTATCTGTTACTAAAGTATCATCTTTTCAATGATATATTAAACATAATTCGGGTTCGAATCTAATGGAGCAATGGATACTACTAATAAACGTAATAAAACATATTTTATATTCAGATAACACTTTGCGAGACATTATCGAATCTACGCGGATAGTTTAGGTTCGATAAAACGTATCAATAATTATGCAAATATTTGTCGATTTGTGAAATCGAACCTGGGTAAATACCAACCGATTCATATTTTTTCGGATTGAAATATCTCGTAGCAGAATTTAGTTGTCCTCGATTGTCTCCATTTAACAATGAAAAATTCCAATGAATACGAAGAAGGTATACGCGAAAAAATGCAAACTTGAATTTCAACGGAATGAGATCCACTGCGTTAAAGTTCCCTAGGGATTATAGAATGCTTCACGAAATGCCCTCGTTGCTTTACGGCTTTCCGTCAAAATATTTCCTTGTTTTTACGAATTATTTTACGATTACTACTTTGAACTCTGTAAGAATAGGAATGCGATCGTAAATTCATTATCCCGCGAATATTGCCCATGTCAAAATGATCTAACGAACTTTCTAAATACGTTTCATGGTCTAACGATTATACGGTTACACAGAGGTTACAAGATTTCCGATGTAATCTCCAATCTAGATCGTGCGTATGAGAATCGCTGACCATATCCCAAGAGACTACTGGAAGCGATGGGATTATTTCATAGCGATATTTTCTGGGAGATAACTTTCACGAGAGGACTCGTTCAAATGTGTCATCATAAAATCATGACAAAAAACCAACGAATTCGTTAGAAAATTAAACGAAAAAAGTCAACAACGACGATTGAATTTGTACATTTTACCAACGCGCGAAAAAGTTTAAATGTTTACTCAATGGAATATCGATAAGTTTAAAATTCGCGTAAAAATGATGAATTCATTGGGACTAGAACTAACGATTGTATCGAGTATCGTTGAGGAAGATGAAATCGAGGAGGAAGAAACGAGTTGAGCACCAGCTCGTATGAGAATCGCTGTCGAGTTCCCGTGGGACCACTGGGAGCAGTGGGAAGCCTCTGTACCCGTGCTGGGGCTATACTCGGCCTCGCTGTGGAGAGGGGATTCCCCAAGGAGGTAATTACCCTCCCTTCAGCCACCCAACCACCCACAAGCCATCGCAACTTCAACTCCTGCTGGAGTTACATGCTAATACAAAACCAAAACCGGTTCCCTGACAGCTTCACCATGAACGCCGAATTCCCAAAATTCATATAACCGTGTCTCTCTTCCTTTCTTCTTCTTTTTCTTCTTCTTTATGGGAACTCGTCATATAGATATATCCAATGATATCAGCAAAAAGTCGACTTTATGATAGAATCGATAATCCCATTCTCGAGCAAAAGTACCTATCGAGATATCTTCAATTCCATAAGCGCCAATTTCACTTGGAATGCGAACTTATTGTTAAGAAAAATGCGATCTCTCCTTGTTTTTTGCCTCGTTTGATGCGAGATACACATCGTCGGTGTTACGAACGAAATCAAAAAGAAATTGATGGTAGATGAGTGGTTTAGAAATGAACTCGAAATGAAATTCTTCTTTCGGCGTAGATTTTCGGCATGAACGGCAAACTGATTACCAACGATGCCCCGAGCGTGGCCTTGGAACTCCCAAAAGTCATACTCGTAAAAAAAGACTATTGCACACCGTGGACTTCCGAGGT
Organism: Polistes fuscatus; assembly: GCF_010416935.1. Classification (NCBI taxonomy): domain Eukaryota; kingdom Metazoa; phylum Arthropoda; class Insecta; order Hymenoptera; family Vespidae; genus Polistes; species Polistes fuscatus. The sequence goes on along the minus strand of NW_025112997.1, from coordinate 7,168,684 downwards.
TATTTATACGAGTTATCTCTTCTCTGAAACCACGAACTATGCGGCTGCAATGTTACCGGGGGTGACTTACGAGCAATGATAATTCCACAAGCAGCTTTTGAGTGTCAACCTTAAAATATTATTTTATATATTACGGCATTTGATCAGCTTTCTTTCTTCTCTTCTTTTTTTAATCGTTTAGAAATCGTACGGGGATATTTCTTTTTTCGTACCGTTCGATAAAATTCTTCAAAAAGAAAATATCGATCGTATATCAATGTGACTATCACCGTCTCAAGCCTTGTACTTGTTTTCCCACAAACTTGTGTTTAAAGTTGCGCGAATTCCTTTGGGAAATTTGAATTTTGGCCGCTTTTCCTCAACGCGAGGTCCAAGGTGAGGTTCTCCGGTCTCCGATGTACAGGAATGGGCTATGGGAGCCAATATCACTCGGGTATGGCTCCCATGAGATTTTCTACGCTCTTTTCCACCCTTTCTCGTATTATACGCTTTCGCGTACCAACGCTACAACGAAGTCATGGTGAACCATGAGAAAAAAGAAGAAACAAACCTATTCGATTTCATTCGTTTTGTTCGATCGTTCCAAATCCCATGAAATTTCAATGTTAAGTCCTATTAAAAAAGTCGTATTTGATTTGATGTATTCTAACATATTTTTGTGTATATGTTGCAGACTATTTGCAAGACGGTAGACCATCGTCCGTGCAGGGCCCAGATCTGGAAAATCAGAACAGCCTCGACAGCGGTGAGTTTTTATTATTTCTTTGACCACGCAAGATATACATTTATTATTATAATTAATACATCATATATAAAATCTAATTTCTTTTAAATTTCAAATAAATTGTCAAGAAATTGGAGGTTTGATCCGAAAGTAATTCGATTATCGCGAAGTAACACTGAGATTCGGTAGGGTTTGAAGCGAGCAAAGTCGACTAACGTTCCCGTTAGGCGAATAAGCCGAATACTAGTCGACGACTAAAGGGGCGTAGGAGGGCTGAGGAGGGTTCGATTCGGAGGCCGAGGGGTTTGACTCGGGCACTGGCTAGCTGGCTAGCTAGGCTACCTAACGTACTCCTGGGAAGACATAAATGTGTCCCTTTAGTGCCAGTTTCCGTCCTGCGTACCGACCACTGTAAACGACTTAAACGCACTTTACATTCGTTCTTAGATCGTATTTTAGAAATAAGAAAGACCTCGCCTTTACTCGAAATTTCATTTTTCTCCGATGGTTAAGCGACGATCATATTCCCAAGTTTACACCTACCAGATATTTCATAATATTTCAATTATTCCGAAAAACTTCTTCGATTATACTATATATATATATGTTTGATCATAAAAATAGAAATGAAAACCAAGGTGTTTTCTTGTAAGAAGATCTACAAAGAGAATGTTTTAGTTAGTATACTGGTTAAAGTTAGTACGAAGGGAGTACATTTAATGCTGGTTACCAGACGATTGCACATGCAGGGGCAGTTTGTTCTTAGAGATACGCAGGCTGAGCTTGTCGGACGAGCAAACACTTAATTAACCCTTCAAGCTTGCTTCCTGTCTCTGTCTTTACCTTAATCTCTCTCTCTCCCTCCCTCTCTCACTCTACCTTCCTCCCCCTATTTCTGTCTTTCTATGTCTCTAGTCTTCTCTTTCACAACGAAGTAGTACTTTGGCTAGGTTTCTCACGAAGGCACTTGCAAACTCCCTTTAAGATTCACAGAGAGTTATAGTTAACATAGAGTCGTCCAAACGTGTTTCGTTTCTTGAAAGCATCTTGGGAAAATTTTCTATTCCCAAGTTACTTTATATTTTCCTCGGAGATAATAAAGATTTGCCTTTTATTTTTCCTAATACGTCCAGTTGTTGTATCTTTTATTTAACTTGTCAATCTTTTAGGAAAAAAGAACAAGAGGAAAGTTTAGAAAAGGACCCTTTGTTCGAATGCTATCTTTCCCGATAAGATCCATCCTTTTTCATGGTCCTTTCGAATCATTAAGACAATAGGGTGACCTTCGACTCTCGCATTTATCGTAGCTCATAGACGTATCAGGAAGAAACAGTTTCGATCTAAAATCAGCTCGAAGAACGATGCAAGCGAAGGTCCCGATGGGCTTTCTCGGATTCGCGAAGATCCCAATCTCTTAGGCGGGTCGCATCTTTTTGGTTCCAGTCAGTCAGTCACTCGATCTCTTTCTCTCCCTCTCACCATTTATACCCCCGAGACCCATTGCAACTTTAAGCACCTCGCATTACGGGCATTCGACTCGTTTTTCTCTTTTCGGGGATTGCCCGAAGCTGCTCTCTTCTTTCTCTTCTTAATTTAACCCTCCTTTTCTTTTCCTTTCCTTTTCCTTTCCTTTTCTTGCCTGTCACCTAAACCCAACTCCGATGAAGATACACCTAAACTTGTTTATCTCTCTTTTTTCCATAGATTTTCAATTAATTTGATTAATCTCGTTAACGTTTTCAAGATATCTCTAATCAGAAGTATCCGCAGTTTTGTATATTCCGGAGATCGATATGGTTTCTATTTCTAAATAGCATTATCTCCATTACTATTACATATTCTCCCATTTTGTATGGTCCAGGCAATGTATTACTGTCTCGGTTGACACGTTGAAAATTTAACTCGAGTCCGTCTTTGGACATCCAGAAAGCTCCGACCTCATCATTCATTATTCGAATGGACCACTCTAGCTCTTGTGTAGACAGACCCTATGTGTATGGGTACAATAAATAGAATCGATCGAATAGCTACGGTGTTTAATATAGACGATAAAAGATATATTTCACTATTAAGAATATTAACAAATTCATATTCATCTTACGCGTAACTTCACACACATATATATATGGGATATTTTTTATTATTATTTATTATTGGCACGTGACAATTCTGATTACTGATATCGATGACGTCAAAAAAGAAAACAAATAATGTTAGTTCGTTCGTATAAATCTAAAATAGCTAACAGTCCATGGACTGTTCCTATATGTGTCCAAAGGATGAGATGAAATTCGGTGAATGGTCATTCGCGTCGGAGTTGGCGATAATTAGCGAGGACGGACGTGGACATGGACGAGCACTTTAAATGTCCGCCAGGCATCTCGACGTGTTATTATTATTTAATAATCTTCCCATTGCTATATACTGTGCGGAGGAAATCCTCACTCGTTATTACATCCAGTTAAAGTTTCTCCTACCTTTACCTTACTTCTGCTTTTATCATTGTTATATATTTGCATTTACATTCGACGATGTAATTCAACTTTTATACTTTGATTTGTTTATCCATGAAAAAAAATCATTTCAATGTTAATAATATTAGTTGATTAAACAAAATCATATAGTTATATAAATATTTAAATGACTTGTATTTACCCAACGACGAAGAAAAGTTATCTGCCTTACCGACTGTCGATGAAACCGATTTAACTTTTTAATTTGATTTTCCTCCACTGTGCGTCGCGTTGTCGGTAAGAAAGAAATTTTCTAGTTTTAAATTACTATTTAATTCGCATAAATCATTTACATTTTTCTATTCTAATTATTCTGTAAAAAAAAAAGAGAAGAAAACTCTCTCGTACGATTACAACTAATTATAAATTAAAATAATAGTTTATTATCCCCCTGTGGATCGGGATTAGAATATATCCACAGTATCCTCTGCTTATCGTAAAAGGCGATTAATAGGGGTTGAACGTTGACCTGACGATCCAGCCTTGTAAAAAGCAACTTGTTACATAGTTGTTCAGGAAGAAAAGCCAGATTGATTCCCTGGTACGAGCACCCGAAAGAAGCTGAGACCCAGTCTAACTTGTAATGTCAACGGATGGATGGAAATTATTTGTTAGAATGATAATTAAATAATAGGCGTTAGATAGAAAAAAAACAATAGATAAAAGAAAAAGAAATAGAAACGGTCTGTCGCACCTGTGAAGATAAAAATTCAAGCAGTACCTTCTTCCTTTTTCTTTTTATTTCTCGGAAAGGTGGAAGGAGAAGGGTTGTACGGGCGCCTTTACACCCCCTTACAATACCTCGGCGTACATTACATACAAGCCGGTTATTTCTCCAGGGAGTTTTCTCACGTGAATACCGCGAGAGCACGCACATTTGCGCTTGCGATCTCGCACGTACGTGTGCGTACACACGAGAATAATCTTACTGGATGGTGTGTTGTATATATACGTAGGTATGAGTTCTTGGAGAAAAGCTAGCTACGAGTAGGGAGGGGAGGGGGTAGGTGGGAGTTGGGAAAAGGAGGGTTGGAAGCGAAAAACGACGTCGAGGTGCTACTGTGCGCGTTCTTCCCTTCCCTTTTCTTTTCTTTTCTTTTCCTTTCCTTTCTTTTCTTTCCTTTCCTTGTCTTTCTTTTTCTCTCACGGCACCCATGGGAATTTAGGTGAAAACTTTACCCAGGCCGCCCCGAAGAATTCTTACAAGAGAGAGAGAGATAGAAAGAAAGAAAGAAGAAGAAAGTTTTGCCGAAGAACGGCCAGCTCGACGATTCCGCGTTATCGTTGGCTTTTCGACGTTGTATCTTATCGTTTCGTTTGCCCGTGAAAATGTAAAGAAATTGAAGGAAATACTCGAAGAAAAATCATTTAGATCCTCATTCGATTTTACTCTCTGGTGAATTTCGAAAGCGCTGAAAGGCTATCGTTAACGATCACTACACTGTTTCGCTGTAACCATCCTACTGGACACATAGTACCATTAAATTAATCCTAGCCAAGCTGAGTGCTCGGTAATCATCATTACCCTTCTCTTCTCTCAACCCTCCCACCCCACTTGGATTATGTTTTCCGCTGTACTTGGGTGTTTCGACGTTCGTTGACCAACACGCTCATTACGTATATCTCAAATTCTATGTGTGTTCTGTTTTATAGCATTGATGAAATATTAAAGTGAAAGAGAGAGAGAGAGAGAGAGAAACATGACGAGGATTTCGTTCAATCATACGAATTATAAATAGGGAATGAAATATATCCTTGGAAAAATTCTTCTAAATAATTACTCTTAATTGAAATGATCTTTTTTTATTTCTTTTTTATTTTTTTTATGGATCTCAGCATTCGCGACCAAAATGATTTCGTAGATTTTTCGTTGAGGTCAGTACGAATCGGTAGGATATTAAGAAATGACGACGTAAAAGATAGAACCGGCTGAGAGAATACATTTCAGGTGTGGCAGGTTGTTTTCTTTTCTTTTTTTTTTTTTAAACGCGTTATGCAAAACGAACGAGCGGTTCCTTTTCGCTCATTCGCTCGTTCGTTCCCTGTGCTTTGTGACATACGCGAGCATAACCGTATCAAGCGTATATAGTTTCGTACAAATGTTACCAAGCAAATGTGTTTGAAAACCTTGTCCCAGTTCCTTCGAACCTCTCTCTATCTATCTATCCATCCATCTTTCTCTCTTTACGTTCGAGATTTTATTGCATTTTCGTTTCTCTTTAACCGTTCACCCAAATTCATAGTTCATTTTGAAAAAGGATATCCTCACGTTATCCTCGTATTATTTTGCTTACCTTCGTCCATTTTGATATATTAGTTGTCTCGCGTGTCGCGAATACGCATCATCGAAGAGAAGCTCTCGGTGTCATCATCATCGTCCAGAGATAGATACGTAAGACCGCGAGACGTTATATCGCGCGTAAACGAAATACAAAACGGAGTTAAGGCCAGTCGGATGGACGTACCGTGCACAGGAATGTCCTGTGTGATAAAATCTGCCGACCTACACCTTGTCTCCTTCAGAAGACCGACACGCCGACGTGTTCCTACTCCTTCTTCTTCTTCTTCTTTTTCTTCTTCTTCATATTTTTCCTTTTATTATTTTTCTTATTCTTCTTTTTCTTCCCGAGGACTCTCCACTCGCGGAAAACGCCACCTTCCGAGTCCTTCTCCTGCCTCTCCCTTTCTCCCCCTTTTCCATCATCTTTCCTATATTCAAACTTCATTTATCGATGGATTAAATCAGATTGAACTTCGTCTAATTTAATTTCTCGATGATTTTGAGGTACTTTCGCGTTGAGATTTTGTAAGCTAATTTTGGTCGTGATTGTTACAATTACGAACCTAGCAACTTTTGCGTATCTATCGTTATTTCTAAAAGAATATATATATATATATATAGACAAAATGAAGAAAGAAGTAGTCGATAAATCGTTAGAATGTAAGAGCCACTTAAGGATCGACTAGCTTCCATTGAAATTCCATCGAGTTAATGCTCAGATTACTCCGAAGGATGCTTAAGCGTTTAAAGCTTTAGCTATAGTTAGAACGTATCTCTCACAAGTACTTCGCATAACACGAAGGATATATATCCTTTACTATTATCGTGGAACAAACCGCAGATCTCAATGCCGATCCTTTCTCTTCATAGAAAATTACAAAGTATAGAAGAACAACAACAACGTTCTCCATCCTTCTTCTTCTTCTTCTTCTTCTTCCATTCTTCCTTTACAAACTTTTCTAACGGACGACGAACGTTTAGAAAATGTTCTAAGGGATAAGATCTTAAGGGATAAAATGCTTAAGGGATAAGATCAATACGTTCGATGATTTTCTCAACCGTTTTTTTATATCCACATTTGAATTCTTACGAGTATTATTATCGATGCTGACTCTACGGATTTTTATTCGAATATATATATATATCCGTGTATCATGGTATGTATGCTAATATAAAATATTAAATATTACAAATAAAGCGAGACGAGAATGTTGCGCCAAACTTTCTTCCGAAGAATAATCGGCTATTGAAATAAAGAAAGAAAGTGGTCAGGGAATATGTACGTTCGGATGAAGGCAAAGACCCCTTAAAGATATTCTTGGTGGTGGTGGTGGTGGTGGTGCGAGCCGTTTAATTGCTAGCTCTTAAGCAATTGCGGTTTGAGGGCAGTTGAGACAAGGATCGAAGCAATTTGCCCTTTGGTGGAAGGAGAAGATGCGACCTCAGGATCGCGGTGAGCTCACACTCCTGGTAACTGGCGTGTCCTTCTCTCTTGGAGAAACGTTGATGCAGGCTCTTGAAATCTCTTCTTCTTCTTCTTCTTCTTTTTACTTTTTCCTTATCTTTCTTATAGAAACTATCGTCTTTCTCTTTCTCTCTGTTCATCGGGAAGACGGCGTACGCATTATGCGCCCTCGCCCACGTGTCGACCGCAGAGAAACGCTTACGGCTAATTGAATTCGCGTTACGTTGAGAAAACTCCGTTGCGGCCTTATTGCAGACCAACCGTATCCTACAATACTACGTACATCTATGCCTACGTATTCGAAATCGATCGTAAACGTGCCGAACACCATGAATATTTCTAAACTTAGGCACGTTCAATCTCTATTATTTTTCTATTCGATATCAATTTCGGGACTTAACTTTTCGTCTAAACAAAACAAAAGGAAAAGAAATTTTCATTCGATCTATAATTATAGAGAGTGAAATTGTAATATCCTTTTAAAAATAATATAATACCACAACTCGCATATCGAGAGAGGAGTTCCTCGTTCTCTCGTTTTGTTTTGGCAAAGCCATTGGGATGATGGATAAGGAGTCGATTCGAAGCGATGTATCGAAACAAGACAACGGAAGGGAAGATTTTTCTTAAAGGTTCATTCACAACGTTACTCCTAATTGAAAACGATCGAACGATCAAATTTGTTGGGAAAATTCGAATCGCGTTATACTCGTTTCAAATCGGCCGATCTGGTCGTCGAATAAAAACCAACGTTGGATCGTTGACTTTATCGATCGTATTTATTTCCCGACGAGTATGAATCAACATTAATTTCTTCGACCGAACGAAACCTAAAATAAGACGACGAGATTCGCAAGGTTGACATTGGCTTAGGGTGAAAGTTCTTTAAACGAATGAAATAGATCGATCACTGTCTTATATTATTTTTTCTATATCATGTTGTTAAAGTTAACGGTCGGTATAGATCACAACTCGATAAGAAAATGAATACCTTAGGATCCAATTAAAACGCAAGAAAATAGAAAGAAAACATTCGAATGTCTTATCGTTTTCTCTGTTGTATGCCTTTTGGACGAGATGAAGAAGTCATTCGAAAGGTTTACTCGGATGTGTGATTCCTGTTGTTAGTTAGTAGAAACGAAGTTTCTCTTGGATTTCTGTGATCTCCTCGGAGAAACAAAATAGACGAGGATACAAAGGTGGTTAAGTATAAAGCATAGGCCGAAACGAGACCTCTGGGTGCTATAGTCAAGACCCATGGGGTCCATGCTGGAAAAACTCAGCTGTGTTAACTATTCCAGTAGAGAAACGAACGACTCCCCTTTCTCTAAATGGAACCCACGCTAATTTTTCTTTCTCTCTTCTTTCTCTTTCCATATATTCGTTTGTATACACATATACGAACGCTATAAAAAATTGGACGAGTACATTTTGAAGATGTACGGTAAATCATTTCCAGGCAACTCTTTTATAACGCGGGTACATTGTTAACATAATTTCTACATAACGCAGAATACATTTGCATAATTTACATTACTTCTCTCGGTTTCTCGTATCGTGATATAAATAAATCGCGTTATAGGATGCTTGTTCGATTATAGAAAAAAAAAAAAAGAAAAGATGTTTCATAAGTTCTCTCGATCGAAATGAATCGAGGCAAATGGTTTCGTTAGAAAGCTACTGTAGCTGAAGTTTGCTCTATGTGTGTGTGTGTGTAACGTCGAGGCAATGGAATTTGAAAAGAGAGTGCAAAGAAGCACAGTTGGTTAGAGTAGGAAGCCACAGGGAAAGGCCAGGGGACCAACAATCGGAAAACAGCGTTGTTGGTGGTCGGCTTTAGCTGGTAGGAAGAACGGAGACGCGAAAGTGCCGTTCGAGGATTCCTATTTCCCACGATCCCATGGCTGCCATACGAGCTCCGCAATACTCCGTCTTTCTCTGCACTGCGGTAATCATAATTACACCTGCGGGTGTCTTCTTATCGCACTCTCTTCGCTCGATCCCGTGGTCCATGCTTTTCCTATCCTCCGAGAATCCTCAGTTCTCTTCTCTTCTCTTCTCTTCTTCTTCGCGTTCTCAGACGAGATAGATAGAGACGTCCTTGAAAGAAATGTACCAACGAGAAACGTTCGCCACGGAAATTGGTTTTTCCTACGACTAGAATGAGTTATTCTTTTGGGAATCGAAAAGTTTATTTGCCTTTTGTTTTAGTATCTAAAATTTCGAACGAAAAGTTCGATCCACGTGATTGGAAAAATTAGACTTAATTTATCAACACATCACACGAGTAAAAATTATTAAACTCTCTCTCTCTCTTTCTACTCTCTACTCTCTTGCTCGAAGAGACATAGGAATAATCGTCGTAAATTCCATTCTCTTGATCGATAATCGATCGATAGATCAATCAGGAATATCATCCAGTGCACGTGGAAACCAATTAAGATTCTTGGAGAAGCGATAATTTCGTTTGCGGCAAGGTAATAATGTGAGACCGGAGAATGGTCAGGGCAAAGGGTCTAACACAGAGAGAGGGAGAGAGAGAGAGAGAGAGAGATCGATTCGCAGGTAGGAGAGAAGCCACAGGAGCTTTCGCTGGGTGGTTAGCCAGAGAGGTGGTTAGCGAAGCGATGTCGTGCTGCCCCGGATGCTTCCTAGTCGTCGAGAATCGCTCCTGGCGACCGCGTAGTAGGGGTATAATGCATTGAATTAGACGCAAATGCACCCTGGGCACCAATTGGACGCTCTTTCAGTGCTACCCATTCCATCTCTCCCCAGAGAGAGAGAGAGAGAGAGAGAACACCGTTTGTTCTTACTGGATACACCTCTATCCTCTATCTCTTTCTATAAACTCAAGATACTCTTTGGCTCGGACATCGGCCTTCCTTTTCTGCAATATTATGCTAAAATACTCGTAAACAAAACCGGACGCACAGCCCATAATCGCAAATTACTTGTTAGCATTTAGATATGAAACGTACTAAGATTTCTATCGAAAATCGATCCAATTATTTATCATTGATTCATTTCATTTAATACGAGAGTACTTATTAGTCAAGCTGATGAACCTATTTGAAATAGATTACATTTCGTAAAGTTATTTTAATGATTCCTTTTTTTTTTTTTTTGAATATGAACTCGTAGGAATTTTGTCGGGAGAAGAAAACTGCTCGTGAATTGGTCGTAATTATCCAAGAAGAAACTAGAGAAAGAGATAGTAAAACGATTAGACGATAGGCCGAGAGGGTGAGATCGATGAATCCGGCGGATGTTCTAAAGTTTCCAGGAAGGGTACAACCGATCGTTTGGTTTCGCTCCATTTCGTACGTTTAGTGACGCATTTCGAAGAACGCGTATCGGATGTCCCACGAGCGGTAACTCACAATGGACTGTGCGAAGACAAAAATCAGAACCGCCCTTTCTTCGTGCCCCTCTCGAGGCCACCCCTTTTGCTCGATGATTCCATTCCGCATGTTCGAGGAAGGAAAAAGAGAGGGAGCGAGAGAGAGAGAGAGAAAAGGAGCCGGTTCACGATTTAATATAATATAGAATGGATATCCTGTCCGTGGAGAACCGATGGAGCCTACTGTGTCTCCTTTATATAGCAGGCATTAGGTGGTACACGTAACCCGATATAACAGGGGTATAAAACAAAGTATGAACCCAAGGCACACCGTGATCGGTACCAGAATCGTAAGGGCACATCTTTGTCCTTTCTCGAAACCTTCGAGGTATATTCTCCGAGGATCGGCTTCGAAAACGTGGATGAGATTTCAATTACTTTTATCGAGATTATCTTGAAAAAACAAATATATTTATATATATCAGTTCTTTTTTTTTTGTAAATAAATTTTACTTTTTGCACCAAAACATTGATAAGAATATTTTCCATCTTTTTTATCTTTATTTTCTCGAGATATAAATTTAAGAAGTTCGATACGATTATCGTGAGAGAGAATCGACTGGAGCGGTTATATTTGAATCGGCATCTCGTACTTTGGACCCTAGTGTCCTACGGGGGCGGTTTATTGTGGGACGCCCTTTGTACGAGCTTCTATAATCCGTGACAAGATGATTGGGGTATCTGGTTACGTTCTTACAGGTGAATACGATTCGTGGGTTAAACGTCGAAAAAACATCTAGATTATGTTGTTTTCTTTTTGCTGCAATTAGGTACCGCTTTTTTTTATATTATTATTAAAGAACAGATCAAATTCATCCCCATTCTAAGAGTTCTGTCATTCAAAATTTCCGATGAATAGAATTGGACACGAGAGAGAGAGACGCATCATTCGGATTGATTACAACCATTTAATTTCTACTTTGATATGAATTTCTCGTTCATATTTAACACACGTTAAAAAATAAAAAAAGGAAAAAAATTGCTAATAATGAGTGAAAAGTTGATGAACGCGAGAAAGAAGAAGATATTGAAGTATTCGAAGTAAGCTCCAAAAGCATGGCTAAAAAAATGAGGAGACTTCCTCGAAAGAAAGTTTAAACATTTACAAGTAATTCGGTACTCGCCCTAGAGCCAGCCAGCCAGCCAGCCAGCCAGCCGACTTTAGTGCTGGTTGGCGTTGGGTATCGTCGAGGAAGAAGAAGAAGAAGAAGAAGGGTCGAGGACGAGCAGCCTCTTGCGATGAATTACACCGTATCCCACGAGAGAAAGGAGAAGAGAGAAGAGGGTCCGTGCAAAAGCACCTAACCTCCCCCCATCTCTTACTCCATCCCCGCGTTAATTCCAACTCCAGACGCGTACCGTATTCACCGTTATCTTCGAGTCGAGCTTAATCTCCTCGCCATCGAGTTTCGGCTATCATACAAATCTCTCGACATTCTTTTACCACCACCTATCCTCATTTTTTAATCCTAGCGTCAAATATTTCAATCCAACGAATATTACATTTGGCGATACGCCTACCACCAATTTAACTTACTCTTCGTTCTAAATCGAAAAAGATGAATGAAAACTCGATAAAACTAACAATTTGCAATGCTAGCTAGCTACCGCGAAAACCATCGAACCCTTCGATCGCATTCTTTATCTTCTCTTCTTCTTCTTTAGCCCGTTTGCGCCCAGTATCGAGCATAGGCTTCCCTTAACGCATGTTAAGGGTTATTTTGGCCATACGAGTTGGCGAGTATAAAATTATAGGATATTAGAAAAGGAGAATTTGTGGGTTTGAAAGGAGAGTCAGGGATAGGACAATGGTTTGACCCGTATGGTCTTGGGAGATAAACCAAGGCTCGCGTAGGCAGGGGCGCGTCCCTGAAGTAGATCTGTCAACTATCGGGTTCATAGTTGAGTATCTACCCGCTACCTATTCTTTATCTATTTTATCTAAAAAGAAAAGGAACAAAAAAATACTCGTAAGCATAAGTCATCCAAAGAAAATATCTACGGAGAGAGATATCTCTCGATCGTACGAGTTTAACCGAAGACGAATGTACCTTGAAAGGAGGTCGCATCAAGAGAGAGATATCCGGATGTCCTCTTGAGAATCGACGAAACGCCATGCTTCGTCGCGAGAAGAGAAGGGAGGGTGCAGAAACGGCAGGACCCCTACAACCCCTTGGGGCCTCGGCACCGAGTAAGATTGGCTCCGAGGCTTCGTTCCTACGAGACCAAGACTCAATTAAACTTTAAGATGATATGCGCTCCCTACCCCTCTCTCTCTCTTCACACCCGTTCAACTATCCTCCTCTCGTTTTGTCCTTGTTCTCCTATACGAAACTACGCAAGAGGACGCGATTGGACCTTTTTTTTAAATCTTACTTTTTGTTCATTTCATTTCGATTTGATAAAATAAATCATATGTGTTCGCGAATGCGATAGACAGATTTATTAAAACAATGATTTTCTTGATATCTATGATACTGCAATTCATCGCGAAGAAGGGAAAATCGGACATCTCGGCAAAAGCAAAGAAACAAGTTTTCTTCCCACAGTCCGTCGTCCTTACCGGTCAGAATTCTCTTCTTATATCTTTTGTCTTGTCACTTCTCTCTCGTTCTATCTTTTATTTTATACGATTCGTTTTGCTCCTACGAACAACGTGATACTTCAAATCTTAACACTTCACGGATAGAACAGTTTTCATGGACGTTCGCATTGATACGAGTATTAAATCCAATTTTTTGTTATCGATTAACACATATTATTATTTGACACAGTTATGATATAATAATTTATATTTCAATATATATATATATATATAAAAATTGTGAAATAATTAATTCTAAAAAGCAAATATAGAAAATTAAATCATACTCGAATCGCATCGAAAGATCTTTACAAATTAATGAACCATGACTAAAAGGAAGTAGATTTTTCAAATAAATGTTTCCACAGTGTGGTTCCGCGTGACAATGACACGACAGTTAACATGATACCACAAGCAGCGGGAGTTCGATGCGATCCTACGAGGAGAACCTTCTCTCTCTTATTCATTTTCTTCTACGTTATCACCAAGTTGAACTATCCAGTCTCCCGTTGAGTCCAACGAGAGATTCTCGATTCGTTGCTGTTGTACTTTTTTTTCAATCTTTTGTTAAGATAAAAAAATAAACTCGAATGTTCTAGTCTCATCGAAGATGAAATTAATATGAAAAATCTATTACGATTTCTCAAACAACTCCGATATATAATGATTTTCTATGAAAATGACAAAAGTTAAGCAACATTATATTCTCAATTTACATTTATCAAGAAGCGTAGCTTCGAATTTTGATTTTGTTTTTTCTTGCTTGCTTCTTTCGTGTAGTTTTACCAGCTGTATTTGTACACGCGTGACATCTTAATCTTGTCGAAAAAAGACCAAGAAGAATCTTTTTCTGTCTCCCTTCGCTCTCCATATTGTACAGCCTATGGGCGAGCCAGAAAGCAAAGGGGTCCTTAATCTTAGCACCATTCGCCAGGCAGATTGTAATCTGAGATTTAGGAACGAGCTGTACGTTGGGCACCCACGAAGAATCTCTCTTTATTTCCCTGTTTTTTTTTTTTCTTTTTGGTAACTCGTTCGCATTATTCAATCCAACGAGTATTATTTTCATTCCAAATTTATTCCGAAAAATGAATACTTTTATATTTTTTTTTTCATCGCCATATAAAAGAATTATTATTTATAAAGGATTACGCGGAGAATGTGAATAATATTTGTTCTAAAAATATATATATATATATAAGATATTATAATCGTTTAATCGTTTCGTCCAAGTTGGTGGCACGCTCGATAGAGTTTCGGTTCTCGAGTGAAAGCTCCGGTGAGAAGCAACAAGTTGTAGGTAAAGGTATTCTCTTACTGTGCTTGCGACATTTAAGTCGATATACCTAGTTGACTCGTTAACCTCCGTACCTCACCGCAATTCTCTTTGGTACCTACGTTTCTCCTACGTCTAACGTAATCAAAGCAAAACTTGCCAACGCGAGTTAGACGAAAATTCATTTTATTCATTTACAAAAATAAACAAACGTTTCTCGATAACTCGTTGACGATGCGTTAATCGTTCGATTATTGAGTCGAATCGTTAGAAAAATGGACGTGACTCGAACGTTTTGCTTCGTCGAACACAGGTGATCCTATTAACAGGTGTGAGGTCGTATGCGGGAGAAGACAACATTGATTCTCCTCAGGTACCTTCTTACCTGCTATTAACTGACCTTTTTTCCATTCAAGATGCTCGTGCACCGAGACGAGCAAGTACTCGATTTCAAGAGACAGGTGATACTATGTTTCGATATACTTCGATGATCATTGAGTCAACCGTGAACTAAAGGCACGTGCCATAATCGTCTCATCTTGTAGCAAATCATCCAAGAAAATCAATGTAAAGCCTAAGCATAAACAATTGAAAATTAATCAAAAGACTCGTTCGAAAATCAACATGGTGCGTGTGTGTGTGTGTTTCTAAATGTATGATAAATCTTATTTACAACTTTGTAATTATATTAAGCTCCGAATAGGTTTAATTATTCATAATTATACTTGAAATGATATTGCGAGTGCAATCGCATACGATAAGGTGATTGTTTTATCCTACGAGAGAAAGAGAAGGGAGAAAAGTGAAGAATATAAAAAAAATAAACGCTCGAGTGACCCTTAATAACGATACAGCTGAATACTCGTAGTGGTTTCGGCGAATCCTCTCGACGATCCTGGCGGTCGTCTTTGATATCAAGCCCTCCAACGAATTAAGGTTCACCTGTCTGACCTCTTCGTGGTCGAAACACTAACGCTATTTTTTCTTATTCCTGTCCGACAAAAAATCTCTAGCGTAAAAGTCTCGTAAGTTAGAACGATACAGGAGCGTATCGGGACACGTGGGGGGTGCTCGTTGTTATTGCATTGGAGTCTGAACAAAAATAAATCAGTTCTTTGGTATCTTTCGAGGATAGTCAAACGTCTTTCGAAATTGGATTTTTACAAGCTAGATAGGTGCGATGAAAAATGTTCTTACGCGTGACGAATTATTTCTAAGGAAAAATATTTTCATGTTAAAATTACAATTAAATTAATTATTAAATGTGAACTGAAGATAATCTAAATGTATTAGATTTAAAATAATAAATTGTGTTGTATGGATACAATCGAATTACATTCATTTTTCGTTAATCGGTCTCTTAAAAAGTAATTCGAGTAATATCAAGAAAGTCAGACGAAGATTTAAAGACAACCGAAATGGGATTTCAGATGGTTTAAGTAAAATGGTGGTCAGTCTGAAGGGTGCAAGGTCTAAGAGGGTAGTCACTTCCTGTTAGAACATTTCCTGCTTTCGTGGAAATTTACTCTTCACCGGACCGGAAGTTTACTTCGAGCAGAACGCCACTATTCAGGTTTAAATTTACCGCCCAATATATTCTCGCGAACACGCGAAAGGATCTTGAACTCTCTTTCTCTCTCTCTCTCTCCCTCCCTCTTTTGTTTCATTGTCTCTTATCTTCAACGTTATTGTTTCGAAGATCATGCGAATGGTCATTGCTGTAACAGTAGTAATAAGTTAACGATGAGACAGAACTTTGGGACAATTTACCAAGAAGTTACACTTCCGGTTAAAACATTTATTCAGATCTTCGGAGTTCCTCAGAAATCATTTCGTATGACAAGTAGATCTAGTCAAAACATAGATATCTTCGAAATAAAAATAGAGATAAGATATTAGTCTTCGAGTAATTTAGTTTGTACTTCGAACATTTCATTTAGAATTGTTAATCGATGAAACTACGCTGCAATTGCACTATTCAAATGATTATTTTGCGATAAGGAAGAAATAATAATGCGAATGAAAAAAATTGATGAATAATCATTGGCAATCACTTTCGATTTTCTTCCGAGTCTTTTCTTATTAATAATTTAAACTCTAACAAGCTGAGACCGAAATGTGATAAGAAAAACGTTCAAATAATCGACGTTTACTCAGCAATCTCTTTTATGGTATTAGAGAAAGATTATTTTTGAGGTGTTAAGCTGATCGTGAAAGTATCGGAGACATTCGTTCTAAACTTTCTTTCGTTCTCCTTCTCGTGAGAACGTTTCAATCTAATAAATTCAAGAAGAAAATCACATCGACGTTGTTCTCACAGCCTTGCGAAGATATTGAAATGATTCTATGGTTTCCGTGTGATTTGTTGACCGCAAAACGTGAAACCGGACTATGGTGTGCTTATATATAAACGAGAATGGGAGTCTACAGGGTTTTTTTTTTAACCAAGGATCCCATTTCTATCTTTTTTTTTTTGGAGCCATTTCTTAGTTATAAATAAAAATAGGATCGACGAATCATTGCTATTATAATAATTTGAAAATGTTAATTGTACGTATATACGTACGTATGCACTTGTAATTAATTTTAAAGAAAGAGGAGAGAAAATAAAAAAATGAAATAGGCACGTGTGAACGCAGCTTAAAGATTAAGTTTGCGGGCGGTTCGATCTATGAATGGAAATCGCGCGTGGCGCTTCAACGGAGTGCGTGCGTACGTTTTACGAGTCGGCCGATTCATGTGGTGGGGATAGTAGCGTGTAGAACAGCGTGGGTGACTGCACACCGTCGTGTGCATTAGTAAAGAACAGTACGGGAGCAACGTAGGCGGAGTCGATTGAGTGAGGAAACTTTGGAGACTCGCACATGCGCTCTATTAAGGTACCTCCCACAACGAATCGACTTAACGCGTGCTCAACCACCTTTCTTGCATCCCTTTTTCAAATTATTTTTTCTTCTTTTTATTATATAATGTTAATATTTTTCTATCATAACGATATATCATTTCTTATACTTGAATATTATGCCAATTATATTAATATTCGAACTAATAATAAATTCAATTTAATTGCCAACGTGTTAATTTATAAATATTGAATTTAACCGCAATATAAAAATTAAATGAACTATAGATTATAACTGTTACGAGTAAATAATATAAAACATAGGATTGTACATTTTTTACATTAAGTTTTTCTGAATTTATACTTTTACATCGATCAGGATAAATTTGTAAGAAAAAAAATTATAACAAATCGAAAGTCACGCAATCATAAAGATGCATCTGATGGGAGTCATCTCTCAGAACAGCTCTCTGTAAAATCGACATCTCTCGTTTTTGTCCGGATGGTTTCGCTTCGATGCGATTGCTGCTTGAGATCGATCAAACTCGTTTGCATGATCCGCTCCACTTCGAATATCGATCGGATCTCGATATTGGCTACACGAATTACACGAATCATTTAATCGTTTTTCTCTCTCTCTCTCTCTCACACACACACACATACACACATATACGCAAATATTTCTATTGGAAAAGAAAAAAGTATACAAGTAATTAGCGCCCATGTTTCCAACATAGTCAAAATATTAGTAAAAAAGCGAGATTGAATAGTAGTAAAAAAGAAAAAAAGAAGACCACCTAAAGTCACGATCGCAATAAGATAAATAATCACGATGGGTGGGCCGAACGTGAACAGCAGCGTCTTGGCACGGGTTAGAGTGACATACCTATGGGGGTTACCTACTATACCCTATAGGGAGTCATACGGCAAATTCAAACTTTTCTGTTGTGCTTTCATAAGGTGGTACAGAACTCCAACCGTGTGTGAGAATCCATTCCACGCGATTTCACAGGAATGACAGGGGGTCCACTTAGGATTTTTGCCTTACTCTCAAACACATTATACTCGCGAGACAAATTCCGTCTCCTGAACGCTAAAGGTGCTCGTTGAAATTCCCGCTGTTAAACTCTCAAAACGGGCGAGAGGGGGGGAAGGAGAATGTGTGAAAAATCTATTTCGAGTTTTATATTATTCTTGATAGCAGCAAAATAACCGGATAACTTGGACCCAAGTTGATAATCGTACTATATTTTTTGATATAATCCTAAGAAATCGTATTTGCTATCGGCAAGGGGTCATCGCTAACGGTATTCCGTTGTGGTTCAACGCTTCCATAGAAAAAAAAAAAAGGACGTTCGATTCCTTTGTCAAATTAGTTTCGGTTATCGAGAAAGGATACCAGCGTGCAAAAGTACGTCAAACTCGCGGTACGATTGAGCGGTTCCATTTGCAGGATTCGGAGTAAAAAGTATGAAACTTGTATTACGAATTTTCGACTATCATAATATATAAATTCGTATTTATTTATTCCTAATAACGTATCAGGTGTTTGTAGAATGTAACATTTTGCTTATACTCTACAATCATTCCAGAATATAATTAATATAAAAATTAAAAATGATTATTTTTTTTAGACACATCTAATTGTATGTAGAAAGTAGATATAGGTATTAATCGTTGAAACCTTTCATCAAAGGTTAAATAGGTGGCAATGGTAGAGTGAGAAAGAGAGAAGCAACCCAGAAGGTGGGTGTACTCGTTAGTATGTGAGAGCCCGCCTCCCGTCCAATACGATTGCCGGTTTCCCAGGGGACTCCCTGACGTCTCTCAGGAGGCTTTTCAGCTCCCTTCTCCTTCTCTCTCTCTCTTTCTCTCTCTCTCTCTCTCTCATACTTGCCGTGTCGCTCGCATCGCCGCCTCGCGCGATAATAGTCACCGTTCTTCTTCGTGGCACGCGTTAGTGATACTCGTCAGTGTAGCATACACCAGTCACACCGAGAAGATCGTCTTCAAAGTTTTCCATAGATCCTTCCGATTGATCGATATTTATATATCTTCGAAATATCGAACATTTCGAAACTTTTCAAGAAAGACAAACATTTTCGTTAGATCATTTACATTACATTACATATATATGTATATGTATATATATATATATATATGATTCATAAATATCAAGTGTACATTTGATTGATTATATTGAAAGATCATTTGAGAATGATTAGAAGAGAGAGAGATCGTTATATATCCGAACGAATTTACTTGAATGGGATCATACATCTTGACCTTTCATCATAATATGATTTCGATCTATTATGATTTAGATAAGTAAAAGTACTAATTTCTATTGGTAGCTGTTTAATATCTACACACATGATAATATTTATCTAGAGAAATCAAAGGATTTGGATTTGTAAAAACGAATTTACCAAGTGGCCGACGGGATCGATAAACGATTTGTTCATCGTTAAAGGATCAAGTAAACGATTGTTCTTTTTCTTTCCATCTCCACGTATTTAAAAATGGAGAATAATTTAACGTTATTAGATTTTCTAAATTGTGCGAAATTGACGAAGGATTTGCAAAACTTTGAGTGATCTTTATGCGAGGTGTTACTTAAGAAAAAAATCAAACTGATTAGACGAACTTTAAGTACAAACACAGATATATATATATATTTATATATTTGTTTGTTTTTCCTTGACTTTTATTATCATTGGATAAGAAAGATCTATCTATCTAAACGCAGGCGTCCGTTAACGCGTCTCCTTTGTGTAATACGATCTCGCGATGTGGAAGTTTCGAATTTCCACGTGCTTCGGAAGCTCATCTTCAAAGTGACTTCTCAATCTTCGAGAGCTAGATCATATTTTTTCCTTTTCCTTTTCCTCTCGAAGAGGTTACCACCGGGTGGTAAACCTATGTGAAATTGTGAGCCGCGATAAACGAATTTGAAATACTCAAGATGCTGTTCAAGGGCAATAGTTCGAGATTGGAATTACTTATCGGGAAGATTCAGGCGCATAAGGAACCTTCGCAGGAAGAGCCTCATAAAAACAAAGGTTTGACACTATTAATAATAATATGATTATAATATTTTATATAAATTATATTTTAAGTTTTATAAGTAATATTTTTCGTTATATAAATTTCACATGAAAAAAAAAAAAGAACGATTCTATTTAGTCTTGAAAATTTGTATTTTCCGCTAGGATGCATTCAACGTCTTATCGAACTCCGATCGGTCTCACTTTCACTTCCGACTTTCGTAGAATAAAAAAAAAAGTACTCGTTCTAATCGATGACATTGCAAGAAACGATGTGCATAATCTAGAAGAAAAAGCACGATGATTATTTACCGTTCCGATAGATTCGAGTACGAGTATAGGGAAAAATCGTGAACGTTAATGAAAGTTAGGCGTAACGATCATCGTAAAGTTACTCGTTCAATCTGTTGCGCATGCGTTAATAGATTCGCATAAGTCACAATTAATTAAATTCGCATCAAGCATAAACTCGATTGAGGCACCTATAAATAGCTCTCGTCGTTGGTAGCCACACGAGCAAACGGTCATTAAACGTACTATAATTCGTCGTTCCTACTCTGTGTCAGTGGCCATTCGACGAGAATCATTGACAATGAACTTTTAATAGCTTTCGGAGGGAGAAAGAAACCTTTAGAAATAAATTCCTACTAATAAACAATAGGATTTCACGATAGATTCTTTTAAGAAAGAATTTGTGAAAAAAAGTTTGATATATATATAGCATTGGGAAGTTATTGTAATATACGGGACACTGGTTGTTGCGTTATAGAAAATCTGAGCAAAGTCAGTTCGTAGCTTGATTCGCGTACATAAGTCACAATTAACGAAGGCGTTAAGTCGTGGCCCTATTAATAAGAGTCGTCGAAATGTCTTATAAATAGCAGAGACACGAGGTGACAGCACAATATACCTATAGCATATACGTATACTCGGAGACATAAGAGATGATAAGGAAGAAAGAGATAGAAAATCTCAAGTACATGGAACATACAACGTAATACGGCTGGCATCGGCAGATCGGCAGAAAAGAGCTGCCAGTGTTAAGTGCGCCTATTTTCGCGTCGATGACACATCAACGCTGATTGGATAGAATCGCTCGCTAAATAAAACCTCTCGAAAGTATTGAGGAAGAAGAAGAAGAAGAAGAAAAAGAAGAAGAAGATTGAAAGATCCTAACGGTGTGCATCCCTCACCACCCTTTTCGCCCACTCCCCTCGCCACCCTCCTCGCCACCTTCTTCTTTTCTCTCTCATATCCTTCTTCGTGTTCTTCCTTTGATCATTGCTCTATCTGATCTTGTGGAACGAGAAATCGCCACCTGGGTGCGCGTACCTCGCGTTCCTTCAGCTCGGTTTATATTTATTTCCAGATACGTTCCCGATGTCTTTGTGCGTGAGTCAGGCACGAGATGCCAATTGGGCGAGTGCCTTGGACCAACGAGCGAGTCGCCTATTCGTTGCACAATCCGCGATATCTCGAGGCATCGGGATCGATCGATAAACTTTAGTAAATTCGAAACCTTTGGAATCCTTGAATTTTCAATTGACTATGAGAGAAACGCGTTAAACGATTCTGGTATCAACTGGATCAACTTGCCGAGAAAATGATCTCTCATGGTTAAGCAGCTGAGAATCGAATTAGCAAGTATTAAACAAAGTGGCGCCTAAGAGAAGAAGAAGAAGAAGAAGAAGAAGCGAAAAGTAGGATAGATTAATAGCGTGGGTGGGCGGATGAGAGCTATTTGGTCTGGATCCTCTCTTCCCTTTTCTTCTCCACCGTTTGGGTGGCATTACATGCACTAGCAGCTCGTGCCTCGACACGATGGGCACTGGATTCCGCAAAATCTCTTAAATCGACTCGTGGGTGTCCCGACAAATGAGGAAACGGCCAACTAGCCGAGTCATTTCCATCGTTTACGAAGCGTCCTCGCGTACACGTTGCATGAATCGTCCTCATACGGTGGGAGTCTCTCATTGACGATAATTATAAGCGATCCAAGTCCAAGATGGCTTCGTTGCAACAAATTTCTCCTACGCGAAATCTAGGATCCTAGTACAGAGTTGTCTAGTTAAAGCTAGCGAGAGAGAGGGGGGGAGGATAGAATATAATGTTATGTACACCGAGAGACCAACCGAACAAGATCATCCTAGGGAAAAAAATAAAATAAATTCAAACCACGTATTAGATAGACAGATAGATATATACAGTAGCTAAATCCGACAAACGCTAAGGTATAGCAAAAGTGTCCTTTCTTTTTGACTCGCATGAACCGCAGGATCTTAGAGGATGGGTCTTTCTTAGCAAGGCTTGGGTTAATGGTACAAGTTTCACCGCGAGCTCGTTACGAAAACAATATAAAGGGACGTATAACGGCAAGGTAAAGCAACTCGAATATATACGCTTTGAGTTCGTAAGGTCGTTCATGAAACTGGTCTGTCTTACGACACTCGTAAACCTGTTTTGAAAAAAAAAAAATAAAAAAGAGAATAGGAATCGGTTGTTGAAAGTTATCGCGAAATTTGTCGTCGGTGGACGCGTTCGAACGAATGAAAAATCGACGACGACATTTCTGTTCTTATTTTAATGAAAATCCATCCTTGTCGATGTTTACAGAGGCTTTGGGTACCGGAAGTTCCTCTTGGCACAGCGAAGATGGCGGACCAAGTTCTCGAAGAGGAAGAGAAACGCCATCCTCTTGCGCTACGCCAACTTCTGCCAGTTTTCCGTCGGAGCCCGAAATCGATGGGGAAGTTGGAATTGGTACCGACGGTAACAATCCAACTGCACCTTATCCTTGCCAATTCTGTGATAGGACTTTTCCACGATTGAGTTACCTCAAGAAACATGAACAAGTAAGTTAAACAAAAGTTTTCCAATCGAATCGAAAAAAAAAGAAAATGGACAGAGGGGACGGACACACGTGTCGTCCGCTTTGTTAAACTCTTCTATTTTGCATGGCGAAGACATTAGTTCGTTCTTCCGCGTCCGAGTAGAAGGTCATCTTTGGGTCAAAATCTGTATCGTGTCTCATAACAGGTTGTACCGGTCAAGTTCTTCTTCTTCCTCCTGGTTCCTCGTCGTCCAGGTGTGGTATTTTTCTTCTCTCTTTCTCTCTCTTTTATTCTAGAGTCCTTACAAAAAATGATACAACATATACGACGCATGAAATGAACACTGACGAGAGAGTACCACGGAAGATTTTCTGAAAAGTCGATTACATCGAGCCTAACGTCCAATCGGGTATCCGGAATCCTTCCGAATGACGACAAAAAGGAACATTTATAAAGTTTATAAAAAGAGAAATAAAAATAAAAAGAAAAAAAAAGAACGTGCGCTGGTCCAAAGTCGTGTCACCCAAGCAGATCGGTATGACCGATATGATCCCACACGGGTTTACTTTTCTCCTTTTCGTTGTTGCTTTCTCCCTTGGACAAAAAAGAGACAGAGATCATCAAGTGTCTGTCTCTCTCTCTCTCTCTGTCTCTCTCTTTCTTCCTGACTGGTCTGTTGAAGAAGAAGGCAGAAGGTAAGCTCGGCACGTAGAGGACAACCGCTCGACTTTCGAGCAAGAGATCGTCGTCGGCTCCTTTGAAGAGACAATCTCTCGACGAAGGGTGAAACGATAGCAAGTAGAGAGAGAAAGAGAGAGAGAGAGAGAGAGAGACCTCCTTCGATGGCGAGGACGAACCAAGCTGATTTTACGCCCAAGGAAAAAAGATCTCTTTCCGGATCGAGGATAGAAAAAAAAAGCGATCCATTGGCAAAATCGATTTTATACAGATCTTAACAATATGCTTTTTTATTTTTTTTATTTTTTTATTATTTCTATAGCATAAAGGCTTTTGTCGATAGGATTTTTACCGAGTTACGTCGTGAATACTATTGAACAAAAAAAAAAAAAAGAAACAGGGAAGATTTTCTTTATTCCCTTTCATAGAGATCCATAGATCTTTCTCGATTTTGAAAAAACAAACAAACAAAAAAGAAAGAAAGAGAGAAGAAATAATTTGTCTATAACGGATTTTCTCTTTCCTCCTCCTCCTCCTCGAAGATGAAACTAATCCAATTTTCGTTGAATAATAGAATACGATTGAAAATCGTTATGTAAGATAAGGAAGAATCATTTGAAGGAATATTATTGGTGTTATTTCGATGTAACCAAAAGAGGAAAGACGATAATACGGGTTGGTTTTAAGTGTAATGAGATATAAACGCGAGGACTCCGTGGTCGTTACAGTTCGCTATGACTTTTCTAATTGCAGAGCCACGGTGACCAAATGCCGTACAGATGCAGTTGGTGTGAGAGATTGTTCAAGCATAAGCGGAGCAGGGATCGTCATGTGAAGCTGCACACAGGGGATAGAAGATATCGGTGTTCTCATTGCGAGGCCGCATTTTCTAGGAGGTATGTAATACGAACCAATGAAATCTATGCGAATCGTTGCAATTTTTGTTCTCCTATCATTGCAATTTTATCATTTGACGTTGACTCCTCGCTGGATTGTTTGTTTCGTTTCTTTTAGAATTCCTATTATACCCAAAAAGAAAAAAAAACAGAGAAGCGCACGATTGATTCCGTTGTATAATTTTATGTTAATTATCTTGAAAAAATTTGAAGGTAAAAGTTTAACGGTTAAGTTAGAAGAAATGTAGATGCGAGGCCCCGAGTTTGCCCCAAGTGATAGCAGGGGGGACCGATCCAACGGGCGACAAATGAATAATGATCGTAGGAGTTAGGTTGGAGGGAGGTAGGACGGGTGGTATTAGTCAAGCTTACTCTCTTACATACTCTTTCTCTTTTCTATTTCCGTCTCTCTCTCTCTCTCTCTTTCTTTCTTTCTTTCTACACATGCAGCCTTATTCTCAGCTCGAATGCAGCATTGAGTCGTCTTCTCTCTCGTATTGAAATGCTAAGCTGACCGCGCGAGCAAACGAATAAGAAAGATAAAGAGAGAAGAAACCTTATGTCTCTTCTTCTTCTTCTTCTTCTTCTTCTTCTGTATGCTTACAAGTACTAGTGCGTGCGACGAGACACGCGAGACGATCCAATCTCTCTTTCTCTCTTCACAGGAGAGAGGACAGGTAGGCGCATAGGTGTTGCAGGACAACAGGTAGAACATTAGTCAAGTGCCTCGTTGCTGGCCGTCCTCTTTTACAACGACTCTTAAGTCGCTCTCGAGACTCTTCCCTTTCTTTTTTCCTAATAATTTTCATTTAGTTGAAAACATTTGTACAAGGAATAGTTTCAATCGTCTAACCGTTTTCTAAATCTCATTTTTCTCATTTAAGATCGACTAGAGTTGAACGTTTATTAAATATAATCCGCTCTTCAAATATCTCCAATTTATTTATAAAGTTTCGAGAAATCGATAAAATTATAACGCAGAGTTAACGAATAAGATGACACGCGCGCGCGTAAATGTAATCGGTTGAAAATCGTTTGGCAAAATTGGACGTATTCGCTTGGATCGATTTATCGTAAAAGGGTTGTAACAACGACTTGCTATAAGCTGTCAGTTGTTATTACGATCGGAGTCGCAAGATCTTTAGACCACGTCTCTATTCGTCCTCCCACCTTTAGCGGACAGCTTGGGTGAGCCAACAAAAGGGTGAAAATCCCCGTGGTTCTCACGTGAAACTAACTCCATGGGGGATCTTAAAATACGAACGATATTTCCTCTCCCTCCTCCACTTTGAAGATCGTATTGATCTCTCTTACAACGTTCTTAAAATTATTTATACAAAAATAAAAATTTATACAAAAATAAAATTATTTATACAAAAAAAAAAAAAAGAAACTGTCTCGAATCGGGTATGACCTTTTTGTCAGTTAGGAATGCGGCTATACCAAAGAGAGGTTTTTTTAACTACTGCGTAGTTCTCAGGCCTCGGTGTAAAGTAATGATCACGATTTTAACCCTGTGATCGAGGGTACCGTTCTTCGGTTTTTCTTCGACTACTCTTTTACGCGAGTAGAGAGAAAAAAAAATGATAATCTACAGATCATTCCGATGGCGTATAGATCAAAAACGTAAATACAGATGTACAGATTTATAGATTACAAATGGAATATCTTTCTCCGTCGTTGCATTATATTACCTTAATACAAACATTTTTAATCTAATAATTATCTTTGGAATATGCGAGAGAAAGAAAATCACCTCGTATCGTTTATTCCTTTCGTTTCTTTTTTATATTTTTGTTTATTTTTCGTCTTCTCCCAGAATGGGAAATGATACATTCGATAATAGGACAGCAATGAGTAGCTCCAGCGATAATCCAAGGAGATGAATTATTCAGACATAAAGTGCAAGAGTAAATTTGCCGTCTGTCTTCGTTCCGAAGAGAATCGAAACACTGACCGGTTGGACCAACGGGTGACCTCACCTTATACGAATTTAGTTTTCCAGCTCTTCTCCAGGATGATAAATTATTCATACCGGTGGTGGTTTATTCTCTCGAAAATTTCTGACCTGTCACCTCTTTTAGCAGCTACGAAAAAACCTGTGAAAATATGATATAGGTACACATACGTACCTCTAACTGTATCTTGATACTTTCGTATGTCGAGATTCGCTAGTTTTATTAGCTAGTCAAAATATATTTTTTTAAGCTCGTCCTAATGTCTATCAATTAACGGAAAGCTAATATTCCTTCTCTTTTTCCAAAAGACTTTTTTTTTCATTTGGAGTTAATTGTTTTGAGATAGAGAGAGAGAGAGAGAGAGAGAGACTGCAGAATGAAAAAGGAAAACAAAGTAGAAGATTAATACTTGCTCGTAGGTGGACGCTTTAGAATAGAATTTCCATAGTATATCGTTGATTTACTATTTCAAGGATATTTTGGATCGAGCACAGGATACACTCGTTGATAAGTCTTGACGTCGATTAATTCGATCCTAGTGACTTGGTACGTTTAACAGGAAATTCGATTTCCTGAATAATATTCCTTTCTCTATAGTAACGGATATAATAACGACAATTATACGATACTTCAAGAGAGAGAGAGTGACGGTAAATTGATAGAGAAGATTTTAGATGATAAAAATTATTTTCTCTAATTAAAGAAAATCCTCATGAGAACATTTTGACCTACATTTTAATATTCCACATCCGATCGATCTCGTATTTATAAAAATAAACTGTTATATAAATTGTAATATATTTGTTTGTTTTATGTTAGTTTTTCTTTTTTTCTTTAAAATACAAATTTAATTCGATTTGATTACATTTGTCGCAGCGATCATTTGAAAATCCACATGAAGACTCACGACACACAAAAGCCATACCAGTGTACAGCGTGTTCGAGAGGATACAATACAGCAGCCGCATTGACTTCTCACATGCAATCGCATAAAAAACATCACCAAGGAACGAGTCACAATAGCAACAAGCTTCAAGATTCGGATTATGGCAGAAGAAGCGTTTCTTCTCACAGTACTTCTTCTCCGCCGGTACCGAGTTCGCCCTCGCCTTCCTTAAACTTAAGTTTAAATCCGAAAAATACGTTGAAGACACCACTAGGAACTTCTTGTAGCGCCTCGACAACGCCGATATTAAGTTCCCCATTGAAATTGGCTTGTATGTATTGCACAAGAGATTCCTTTAGTTGTATGCAACAATTACAAATGCACGTGCACACGATGCACCAAGCGATTCTAAGCGGAGAAAATCTTGTGGTAGCACCATCCCCAAATAGGACGACTGATTCGGCTGTCGATTGTTCTCGTGATAAAACATTGGATCGAACCGATAATATTTCCAAGGATCAAGACAAAAAGTATGACGAAAGATCGTTGGAAAAGGATTATAAAAATACTTTTACTTGTTGCCAATGTACCATGAAATTTTCGAGTTTAGCTACGTTAAGAGATCATTTGATTTCTATACATAGAACCGATGCTTTTGGTACTTCATTGATAATGTGTCCTCTTTGTGGTATACCGTGTAGCTCTGCAGCAGCCTACGCTGAACATTACGTTCTTCAACATTGTGAGAATCGTCGAATAGCTCCGCAAAATCCTCAAGAATATATGGATCCAAAATTGAATGGAGTTTACGATACGAAAAGTATGATATTGCAAAAGAATAGAGAACAACCTTCGATAGAACCAGCAGATCTTACCAGCAAACACGTTAAATCGTCTGAGAGCAGTTACACGTCTAGTACACTCCTTTGTGGTCAATGTGGTGCAGCTTTGAAGGATTTTGAATCTTTCCGAGAACACGTTGCTAGACACTTGCAAGCTGATCAACGAAACGAAATAGCGAGATACCTCTGTCCAAAATGTGATACGAGTTTTCAAGATAGAGAAGATATGTTGGCACATTTAACGAAGCATTATTTGGGTCAAATTAGTAAGGAATACGCTTGCTCTGCTTGCAAGAAACTCTATCCGCATCCAGATTTACTTCAAAGGCATCTTTTAGATAGTCATGCCAATCATCTTTACAGGTGTGCACTTTGCAGAGATACCTTTGATTCTAGGGTAGCGATTCAAGTCCATTTTGCTGTTAAGCATAGTCAAGAATGTAGAATATACAGATGTAATGCTTGTACAATACCAAATAATGAAAATTCACCTGGAAGTGCACCCGGTGAAGGTCGAAGTTTCTTCAGAAGCGAAAGCGAGATGGCTAATCATGTTAGAAACGTTCATGCGCCACCAGCCGTGGTGAACAATAGTCCAGTTGTCACGAGTCCAGCTTCTACGCCAGGAATGACAGTCAATTCTGGACCGAGATGTGTCTTTTGCGGAATCTACTGTAGCTCCGAACTCGAATTACAGCTTCATTTGGCAAGCCATTCGACTAGTCTTTATAGATGTCCTATTTGCAGAGAAGGCTTTGCCGTTGAATTCTTATTGGACAGGCATATTACTCAAGTACATCATACTGGCGAACATCAATTAAATGTTCGAAATAATTCACGAGAAAATGGACGGCTTCATCGTCAGGCTAGATCTCAAGAAGAAGTGAGTGGACTTTTGTCAAATAAAAGATATCTTTTTTTATTTATCACATATATGCATCTCATTTATTATCTATTGCAGGTCAAATCGCAAAAGAGAGGACGTTCGCCAGCGTCGAGTAACAATAACTCTTTAAATCAACGTGACAATAACAACAAAAGGCCAAACTTCGGTGTATCGGGAGGACAACAATGTGAGCTATGCGAGCGTGGTGAATTCGCAAACGAAGCTGAACTGCAAGCTCACAAAAAGTTAGCTCACGCATCTTCTAAAGTTCCAAGCAAAAGTTCTTTATCAAGTCTGAGCATGACTTGTGCTTATTGCGGGGAAGTCTGTCGATCAAGAAACGAACTGGAATCTCATATGAGAATGCAACATACTTCGACCGAGCCTGGTGGTCGACACAAGTGTAATATCTGTGACGAAGTCTGTCCCTCGGGCGCTAGTTTAGCTGAACACAAGCTTCAGAAACATTGTAAGATTCAATTAAGCGATACTTGTGTCGTTTGTCGTGGAAATTTATCAAACGAAGCTTTATTCCTTGAACATGTACAAAGACACAGCTTAGAAAATGTAGATCCTCAACAAAGGCTGGACAATTCTTTGCCTCATCTTCCAGCACCATGCGTTGTTTGTAGACAAACTCTTATCAGTGACTTGGAATGTCGTCTTCATGCTCGTCATCATCTTAGAATATTCACTAGTTCGCCAAATACGAGTTCCAGTCCAAGTCCCAAACAAAAACTACTCAATCCAAGTTGTTGCCTTTGCCTACGAGAATTCTCTACCGAAGATTTTGTCACCCTTCCTCCCAATCACATCAGTGGAGGACAATCTCTTAAAGTCTGTAAATCTTGCTATGTGAGGTATTCCCAAGGTCTACCAATTCTGAGTTCACCTTATGAACATGTTCGTAATGCCAAGTGCGAACGTTCTTGGATCCCTAACAAGGATCTGCAATGGAATGGTTCCAAAGATAGGTGGGATTCTGATCGTAGTTTTAAAACTGAAAATCGTTCGATTAATGATCCGAATGGCGATACCAAAAGGTGTGAAGAGTGCGGGGTAAAATTTGAAAATTCTGAAGAGGCAAAAAAGCACAAAATTACTTTACATAATAAAACACACGATAATGAATCCAATACGTACACGTGCATACAATGCCAGGTAATTACATTGATGCACAGAATACATTTCTATTAGAATTAGTGAAATTATATTACTTTCGTATTATATTTTTAGATGTCATTTCCAAGTGAAACTATGATACAGCAACACGTAACTAAAGAACATTTAGAAGTATCTGGAAAAGGAACTGTTGATACTTTGAGATGTCATTTGTGTCTGTTCGAAGCAAATAGTCCTCTCCAACTGCAAAGCCACTTGATAGAGCATACGTTTGCTGGATGTGCTGCTCTCAATTGTTATATCTGTCAAGCTCTTTTCACCGTGCCTATTGCCCTGCAGGTATATACGTATATTAATAAAACTTTTTAATCAGTAAACCTAATAATTATTATAAACTAAAGAAAACTACTTGATGTGTTTTGCTCTATGATTTAATAATAAGAGTATTATTTAACTATTTTTTATTTACAGAATCATATGTTGCAAGAACATGGTTTGAATGCACGGCCTTACGATTGTTCTAAATGTACCTCAAAGTTCTTTTTCAAAGCTGAATTAGATCATCACATAATGACGTTCCATCGTATCGAGGAAAATTCTACAATACCTGAAACAGTGAAAGAGATGACAGGAGAAACGAAAAATCCAATTAATAATGAGGATCGTAAATTCGATGAAAATATTACGATAAAAGAAGAATTATTACAAGAAACTGAGGAAGAGGAGGAGGAAGAAGCAGCGGAAGAAGAAGAAGAAGAAGGAGATGAAGAAGAAGAAGAAGACGACGACGAAGAAGAAGTTAACGTGGATGGACAATTTGAACAAGAGAAGATGGCTAAAGAGGAATTAGCTCAAAAAAAAACAATTTTGAAAACGGAAGTCAATAAACAAATAGAATCTGAAAAAGTAGAAACGTGATTCTTTAAATTAAAAGATATAATTTGTTAAAAACGAATAATGATTATAGCAAGACAAGGTTTTGTTATATCTCGTTTCTACTTTTTTTTTTTATTGCGAATACGTGTCCATTATTATCATTTTGCTATACCTTATAATGAATAGGTAACATTCCTTTTTTTCGATAATATTTCTCATGTATTTGAGACAATCTATTTACAAGAAATATACTGTTGCTAAAAGATTGTAACGTTTGCATAACTTTAAATATCTTGTTATTATTAAGATAATCATATATATACTGTGTGAGTATCTTCTGAGAAAGTTCTTCTCATCTAAGTCGTTACGTTTAATATTAATGTTTTGTTACTTGTAATACAAGGCTTACATAAATTTTACGTTAGATTTGGGAATATGTAATTATCACGTTAAGTTTAAAAATGCTCGTGTTAACGATTGTAACACTAATTGATTGTTATTATCAATGCTTTATTAAAATGATTATGTTGTTGTTGCTTTCATTCTAATTTACATACAAATACTAATTGTATTAACATAAAATACTATTATTAATCTATACAACAGCACACAAATCAGTTGTAATATAAAATACATCTCATGTTTCTCTGCTAAAATCGAAAATTCTATAGTAGAGAAAGATTATGTCATAACGATAACATAATCTGTATATAGGCATATAATATTATTAGAAAAAATATTTAAAAAACTCTTTCAATTATTAATTATTAAGAAAATGCAATAACCTGTCCAATAAACTTAAAAAATACAATAAGATAGATCAATTGCGAAAATAAATTATTGTTTTCAATCTTATCTATCACAATAAATATTAATTCAACCACTTGTTATCATTTCGTTTAATTAATATCTTTAAAAAATCTATTATATTATTATTATTTTTACACTTTTTGTATTTTATTCATATTATCAGTGATACAGTATTCGATATTCTCTTAACTTGTATAAATAATTAGAAATAAATAATTAATTATAGAACATTATCCAAAGATGGTAAGGAAGGAAACTAGTTATCGATCAAATATTCCATAGAATAAAAAAGTAGGAATAAAAATGTCTATTACGTATCTCATCTATGTTGTTCATAGTATATGTTTGAAAGGAAAAGCGATACCTATTGTTTTTTTAAATGAGTATCTAACCTCAAACGCCCATTTATTTGACATGACGTTTTAATACATGACATCATAACTTAATGACTAATTGAATCGTAATTATCTATAATTTTCTACTTTATTATGCTAAGAACTAGGAATTAAAGTAAGTTGTTTACGTTTATATATCCAAAAAAAATAATTAAGCCTTTTTTATTATTTTCGAAACTTTTTTGCGAATTGAATTTCATCATCATTATGTTTATTATTTGGTAAAATAATATGTGCATTTATTTACTACTTTTTTTTTTAATGCAATTTAATTTACTGTATACTTTCTACGTATAATAATATATATGCATTAATTCTGTTTATTATTTTTGAAGAAAACTTGCAATATGATTGCACCAGAAATTGGTTCTACAAATGCTGAATCTGTACACATAAGAATTGCAACTGAAAAAGCACCATTGATTAATGGAAGAAATGTATTTCGAAGACTCAGCAACATATTTAAAATTGGTAAAACAGCACGTACTGATGGAGATGGATATGTGGAATTTGGTAGTCTTGGCGTTGATAGTACACGTACACTAGGTACTTTTGCTGGTGTATTCAGTCCTGTCACCCTATCCATGTTCAGTGCCTTAGTTTTCTTACGCATGGGTAAGATTAAGATATTAATATTTTCTATAAAAATGTGAAACGCATATATTCATATTATTAGTTTAGATTTCGCATATTAGAAATTGAATTTTGTCCATCGTTGTAATATAATATCTATTGCAGGTTACATCGTTGGAAATGCAGGATTATTTGTAACTCTAGTACAGTTTATAATTGCCTATGGAATTCTACTATTTACCGTTGCATCTGTTTGCGCTATATCAACAAATGGAGCGGTTGAAGGAGGTGGCGCTTATTGTATCCTTGCATAATATATGATAGAAAAGTTCTTTAATTGTCCATATTTTTAGATAAGCATATATTTTTCTAAATGATTTAATACGTTATATAGTTATGATCAGTCGTACATTAGGACCTGAATTTGGCGGTTCCATTGGTACATTATTTTTCATGGCAAATATTGTATCGAGTGCACTTTGCGTTTCTGGTTGCGCTGAAGGTTTGATAGAAAATTTTGGCCCTTCCGGATATTTAGTTGGAAAAAATGCACTAATACCTAATGGTCGATGGTGGCAATTTCTCTATTGTTCTTTGTTAAATACAGCTAATCTTTTAGTTTGTCTAATTGGAGCTGCTATGTTTGCAAAAACTAGCGTTGCCATTCTAGCAGTTGTATGCATTTGTCTTGGGAGTGTGTTTGTAAGTTTTTTAGTAGGAGGACCTATGGAGGTAGGATTACTAATATAATTATAACTATACCATTAATGATAATTTGTATATTTGTGTACTCGAATAATATGGAAAATAAAAATAATAAAACATTTTCAGATACCAATTCCAGAAGTAAACACATTAGTACAAAATGCTACTGAACACATCAATGGATCATACACAGGACTTTTGTCTTCCACTCTTGCAAATAATTTATATTCAAATTATAGCGCTGATTATACAAGTACTAATACGATGACTGATTTTGCTAGCGTATTTGGCGTACTCTTCAGCGGTGTAACAGGCATTATGGCAGGAGCAAATATGAGTGGTAAATATTGTCGAAGTTTCTTACATTATAATTACTTTATCTATTTGATAATTATTTAAATATTTATATGCAGGTGAACTCAAAAATCCTGGCACAAATATTCCACGTGGAACATTATCAGCAGTATTATTTACTTTCCTATGTTATATATTATTATCTATCTTAACAGCTGCAACTACAAGTCGTTTTTTACTACAAAATAATTTTATATATATGATGCCAATAAATATTTGGCCGCCATTTGTAGCTGTTGGTATATTGACGGCAACATTCAGTGCTGGTTTGAGTAACTTAATTGGCTCAAGTAGAGTATTAGAAGCATTAGCAAAAGATAATGTTTTTGGTAAGTGATCAAGATATATACTTTATAAAGAGATTAAGAAACTTTGACATTATTCTTGCTTCTATTTGTTGTTTAGGTTCAGGATTAAATTTTATCATACAAGGCACATGGCATGGAAATCCAATAGCTGCAGTATTTACATCGTGGACTCTTGTTCAAATAATTTTACTTGTCGGTTCCTTAAATACAATAGCTCAAATCAATTCAGTGTTGTTCCTTTTGAGCTATTTGGCAACAAATTTAGCCTGCCTTGGACTTGAACTTGCAAGTGCACCAAATTTCAGGTAAGCTTTTTGCACATTCTTATTCAATACATTTATACATATCTATGTAAAAATAATGATATACAATTTAATTGCAGACCAACATTTAATTATTTTACATGGCACACTGCAACCATAGGTCTTCTTGGAACATTAATTATGATGTTTGTAATAAATAGTATATATGCATCGAGCAGTATAATATTATGTTTAATTTTAATAATAGTACTGCACTTATTTTCTCCGAGTAAAAATGCACCATGGGGTAGTATATCGCAAGCATTAATATTTCATCAAGTGAGAAAATATTTATTAATGTTAGACTCCCGCAAAGACCATGTTAAATTTTGGAGACCACAAATGCTTCTGATGGTTGCCTCGCCAAGATCTGCATGTCCTCTTATAGATTTTGTAAATGATCTGAAAAAGGGAGGATTATATGTTATAGGACATGTAAAGATAGGTGAATTTACTGGACAGAATATTGATCCGACGATAGAAGAATATCCTCACTGGTTGAGTTTAGTCGATCATATGAAAGTGAAAGCATTTGTAGAGCTGACGATTACAAAAACAATTCGGGAAGGATTACATCATTTAATAAGAATATCTGGAATGGGTGCGATGAAACCAAATACGATTATTCTTGGTTTTTACGATGAAGAAACACCAAGAAATTTCTTCACCGATTCTCAATATTCGACGGCAGCATTTGATAATACTAGTGAAAGCATTGGAGTTTCTAATAATGTTATTTTTCCACTGAGGCAAGCAGGTACAGACAGAAATTTGGATCCGGTACAATATGTTGGAATGTGTTCGGATGTCTTAAGAATGAAAAAGAACTTATGTTTATGCAGAAATTTCCACTTGCTTGATAAATCACAAATTTCGAAGTAAGCTATTATTATAAATAAATATATCACATTATTATTATACGTATTATACGCATGATATAATATCATATAATTTTGCAGAAATTCAAATCTTAAATACATTGATGTATGGCCAGTGAATTTCTTCCAACCATCCGATCAAGATCCATTCGATACAACTTCATTATTTATGCTTCAACTCGCATGCATTATAAATATGGTTCCTGTTTGGAAAAATTTACATCTTCGTGTATTCCATTGCGAAATTGCAGACAGTAGTACAAGTTTAAGCATTTCAGAATCACAAAGTTCTATCAGTGAATTTCCCAAGGTTTCAAATGAGCATAAGATTAAAAAATTATTAAATGTTTTGAGAATTTCTGCATCGATTAAGAAAATTCCTAATTGGGGAATGCAAGTAAGCGGTCTAAGGGGCAGATCTCTTATTGAACCAAATTTGGATACTCAATATGAATCAGGCAGTGAAAACGTGGAAAATACTTCAAGTAATGTCTCGAAGACTTATATATTCAGGTAATTATATCTGATACATTATTTCCTTTGATATAATATTTAAGATTTTTCAATACTTATTTATGAATTGCAGAGTTAATCAGTTAATCAGACATCATTCCACTCAAACTGCAACTTCTTTTATATATTTACCAGCACCACCTGTATCAAATACATGGAATGAAAATATTATGTATCGACAATATCTTCAATTATTAACAGAATTGACTGTGAATTTACCACCGATAGTATTAGTACATGGCGTTAGTGCTGTTACATCAACAACTTTGTAATAATATTAAAGCATAGAAAGAAAATAATGAATATCATTTTACTTTGATAAATAATAGTATCAGTTTATGATTATATATGTATATGCATATATATATGTATATACATATAATCGTATATACATATATATATATAAATTCATGCTTTAAATTATTCTAATAACTACATTGTAATTTAATTGATTGATTTGTTATAACTGATGAACAAAGCTATGAATAATTTTGAGATTATTTCATATCAAAGTATTTAATAATACAAAAATGATTTTATTTAAATAATAATATGATATCATTAAGCAATAAGTATCTATTTTATAAGCTTCATGAAAATACTAATAATATTCTTTACATTCTAAACTCTATTTTAATTTACTAAAATCATGTGACTTACATTACTGTGATAAATTTATTCTATACAATATTTTCCAAATGAGAATATTTTTGAATTTGTAAAACATATCTTAATATATTATATCTTAATATATTTCGTATACAAAAATCTGTGGGCTAATATTATACTGTGAATATATATTATATATACGCACGAACTTTTGGTTCACCGTAATATATATAAGACCATATATAAAAATTAATAAGAAATATTTAATAACTTGGAAACATTAATGAATATTCTTTTCAATACATTCACTATATGCATATATATATTATGAAAAGCATTTAAATACCATCCCCGTGGTCCGAAATTTTGACGTTTTTTCTAATTTCCAATAGAAATCTAGATATTCCCGGTGGTCAAAATCGTTTTCTCGCGTCGCAAAAATGAAAGAAATGTAAGCGGAGTATATGATTATACAGGAGGTAGCACAATAAAAGTAAATGTTGTCACCACATAGATCATACATTGGTAGAAAATGATGTAAGTAATATTCAATCAAAGAATACAAAAGAGTAAATAGAAGCTCACAAGTCTCCTTGTTTATTTATCCTCTCGCGATATAATAATAATGTAATATAATAGAAGTTAATGCGAAGTCTGCTATTAAACAGTTACCGTATATAAAAGCAGTACCTTACTATCTAAATGTTTTAAAATTATCAGCCGTATATAAAGGAAGTTCATATGTTTTACGTAAAGATTCCTTAATGATTAAATTATAATTTTTCTTAAAAATATATTGTACATTTTTTTTTTTTTTTCTTAAACTTTAACATTTCACTTAAATATGAATGACTATGAAGACGATTATTTAATTCAAAAGGTGAACAAGTAAGGTATTCGAGTGAGCCACTATAGTGGCGCATCGACCTGGAAAAAATAATCGTAAAAGCCACTATAGTGGCAGGCCCGCTAAGGGCGATATCGGTAATAGTAGTGCTCTACCTTTATCTTTTCGACCGTCGGTAATTGCCACTGTCGGTAACTACCAGCGTCGGTAACTTTCCGAATTTGCAAATATATGACTATCGGTAATAGTAGATTCATATTTTTAAAACATCGACCGTTTTTAATGAGAGTTTGTACTTTAATAATATTGACCGTCAGGAACCAAAATACAAAATATTACCGACGTAGAGTAAAAAAAATTTTAAGTCTACTATTACCGACGGTGGCAGTTACCGACAGTGGCAGTTACCGACGGTGGCAGTTACCGACGGTGAGAGTTACCGACGGTGAGAGTTACCGACGGTGGGAGTTACCGACGGTGAGAGTTACCGACCGTGGCAGTTACCGACGGTAGCAGTTACCGACAGTGGCAGTTACCGACGGTCGAAAAGATAAAGGCAGAGCACTACTATTACCGATATCGCCTTAACCGGCCTGCCACTAAAGTGGCTTTTGCGATTATTTTTTCCAGGTCCATCGCCACTATAGTGGCTCACTCTAGTATCTTGCCAAACCACCCACCGGGAATGATAACAATGCCTAACCCGACAAATTAAAAAATATATTACGAATTCGTAAGCAACATTATCAATGATGTATAAAGTAATATCTTATTAACGATTTTTAAGAAAGAAAGAGCCTACTATCTATCCATTGCAGCTATAATTTAAAATAGAAACCTGTAAACAAAATATTATTCTGTGAAAATACAATGAATGAATCGAATGCAATCTCTTTTATACATCGCAACTTTAATTTCAATAATTATGGACTATTCCCTGGTATCTGTAAATACATAAAAGTTATTAAAAAACATTATAAGGTAATTAGTTTCTATAGATGAAATGGATAAAAAGGAACCAAGGCGAAAGGAATAAGGATATGGTATTAATTAGGTATTTAAAAGAAACTAATTACAATTATAATGTTTATCGTAAGCGGTCTTTGGCTAGATTTTACTTGCAATGGAATGTTTAACATATAAAATATGTTAAACATTATACTGAAAGTAAAATACCATTGCCCAGGTCTAACCACGAGGAGGTAACCGCTTCTGAAGACCCGGGATGTGCATCCTGAAGATGTCCCCATCCGAATTAAGTCGAAACCATAGAAAATGAAAGTCCCAAGAACGTTTTTTAATGAGCCCCACTTTTAGGCCCCACCCTAAGAGTTTTATTCGGAAAATTCTTGCAATTATTATCAAGAATGAAGAGAAAAGTGGAATACGAAATAACAAAATGATAAAGACGGAGTGAAACATGAAGAGAATTTATATAACATGGAACCTGTGAACGAATAAAATACATTAAAAATAATTATTACATGCCTGCGATGCTAAGGAGAGAAGAATAAGTAGATTAAAATTAAACATTAATTTATACATTTAATATTATCTTATATTATACTTTATTATAAATTAGTCCTCTTCTGCTCCTTTTTTAGTCCTCGGCTGGTCCTCTTCTGGTCCTCAGCTGGTCCTATTCTGGTCCTCCACCTATTGAACCTGCAACAAAAAAAAAACAAAAGGGAATGGAAGAAGGAGAAAAGCGGGCCTTGAAACGAACCTGAAAAAGAAGAAAATACGATTATTTTAGATTTGCAAAGATTCAACGAATGATCCATGGTACCTGTAAAAACATGGAAATGCATTAACAGTGATTTTTGTCGCATCAATATAAAACGAGGAATGCATCTGAAAAGAATTTAAGTAAAATCGATGATTTTAATTAAAAACTAAAACACTTCAATATATTTTCAATAAATGCACATACGAAAATTACATTTTTTGTGTATTTAATAGATAATCATTTTCAATCTACATAAAATAAAGAAAAATAATACAAAAAGTATGCAATAACGGGTTGTTCCATGGAACCTACGAACACGGAAAATACATTAAAAATAATTATAACACGTGTACGATGCTACGGGGAGAACAATAAACACAGATCAAAATTATACATTTAATTATTATAATAATAATTTCCTTATACAATCCGTTACTATAATTAAGTCCTCGTCTGGTCTTCTTCTGGTTCTCCTCTGGTCCTCCTCCTATTAAATCTGCAACAAAAAAAAGGGGAATGGAAGAAGGAGAAAAGAGAGCCTGGAAACGAACCTGAAAAAGAAAAGATAAGATTATTTTAGATTTGCAAAATGCAATGAATGATCCATGGTATCTATAAAAATTTGGACTGATCCATGGTATCTGCAAGAACGTAAAAGTGCATTAACAATGATTTTCCTCACACATACATAAAACTAGGAATGCATCTGAATAGAATTTAAGTAACATCGACGATTTTACTGAAAAGTAACACACTTTAGTATAATTGCAATATATATACATACGAAGATTACACATATTAAATTGAAAATATTCATAATGTGTAATCTTTTAATTTTGCAATCTACTTAAAATATAGTAAAATAAAAATAAGTGTATATAATTTGGTGGTGTTTCATGGTACCTGTAAAAATAATTATGTCGTATTACCATTTAATATAACTCAGTCCCTCTTTTGAGTCTCCCCCTCTCAGTCCTTCTTCGTTTCTCCCTTCTCTTGGACGAAGTGTTGCATTATCTACATAATTCAACCTGCCAACAAAACATTAAAAAAATAGGATCGTTTGGTGTGGGTGGAATTTTAGGTAAGGACATGATTCTATCCTTGGGAGTAAGATAGAATCAAGGCTCGCGTGGGCAGGGTCGCATCCCTGAAGTAGACCTTTCTTCGAAAAGAAAGAATCTACCCGCTACCCATTGAAAAAAATACAGGAAACGAACCTGAAACAGAAAACAAAAAGATTAGTTTAGATTTGCGAAGAACCAATGAATGCATCGAAAGCATATTCCTTTTCTAAATCAAAATCCAATACTTACAAATGCATTGGAATTAATCACATCCTGAAACAAAATATAAACGAAAATTAATTCAATATATAATATAATAATTTAATAAATCTTAATACCTAAAACAATAAAAGAGACATTAAAAAACATTATAAGATAATTAGTTTCTACGAATGAAATGAAAAATGAAAAGTGGGGAAATTGTGTGCGTAATAGGAAATTAAAAATGATATGATATTGAGGCGGGAATCGGGAATGGTATTGTACTCTATCATGATTTTAAAGTATTTTCTATTTTAAATGAAATATCATTTATAAAATAAATTTCCGTAATACTCGATTTATTTTAAGGAAAAATTATGTTTGGTCTTTGGTGGGTGGCATGGCAAATCC
The DNA here is from genome assembly GCF_010416935.1 of Polistes fuscatus. Taxonomy (NCBI): domain Eukaryota; kingdom Metazoa; phylum Arthropoda; class Insecta; order Hymenoptera; family Vespidae; genus Polistes; species Polistes fuscatus. Next base: position 7,127,875 of record NW_025112997.1, on the reverse strand, counting down.
AACGATGGTCACCTGTAACAAAAAGCAAACTATTTTAATTATTACCATTCTTAATAACCATTATAAATTATTGACGAGCAAAACAAAAAATAAAACAATAAAAATATCAAATGACCAACGAGCTATTCTCAAAAAATTCAACCATGCTGTTGAATTTGAAAATAACTCATTAAGTCTGTAGTTGCCCTCTTGAGCCACAATTAAGTGGGGGCCTCTTCGGCTTTTAGCCTCTTCTTTCTTCAAGCCTACTGTCGGACATTCCCTACGTGCGAGCACGAAAAGAATCTTTGACCAAAAACGTCAATCGTTCCAAAAAGTATTCGCATAATTTGGCATATTACAACGATTAATGATATAGAATTAGAATCGTCCCTGATTCTATATAATAAAAAAACCTAACCGACCCTAACACAACCCTGAAACAGAAAAATGTGATTAGTAAAACATCCTGAGAATACATAGAAAATAATTATTACCTTTTGGTCGAGAGATATCTCATCGCCGAAAGGAATATTATTAACATGTAAAGTATCGATTCTATTCTAATACCAAACCGTTATAATATGCCAAATTATGGTCGTACAATTTAGAAACGACTTAAAGACATTTTCACCCAATTACTCTCAACTGCTTATTACACTAATATAAATGAAATACATTTCACATTACAATATACATATGAAATAATTCCATTTATTTTCTTTCATCATACATCTTATGCAAATAATTCCGATGTTCGTTAAGGGGGTGACTCTATTTATTAATTATTACAAAATGCATTCGCGTTTCCCGTTAGCTATCCTAGCTCGTGGACAATCAACGAACTTAAAAGTTCATCGACTGTGCACATATTACACGAGCACATTTAATCGAATGTCCGAGCAGTTAATTATGCTAATCGATGACCTAATAACACTTCGCACTTTTACTATCGAGTAATATAATCGAATTGAAATAAAAATAATACTAAAAATGCAATGCATTTCTTTGCAATATTTTTATTTAAATTATTCTTTATATTAATTATATGAAACATTTCAAAGACTAAATCGCGATAGTGCGAAGTGCTAGTTATAATACTTAAAACTAAGTATCAATTCATCAAAGGTTTTGCGGATTTGATTTCTATCTCGTTCGAGATAGAATCGAAATAGAAATGAATTTCTTAAATGGTTGCAAATCCCTTTGAATCATGATACATAATGCATATTACAGAATTGTCACAAAAAAGATTTACAAGTCAAGCAGATAGAATAAAAAAGATAGAATTTTGTGACAATTCCGTATAAAACCCGGAGGTGGGGACTCGCACTGAAAAGTGCAAGTATGCCACGTGCCATTCCGGGGTCCTACCTACTTATAATTAAAGTTTCACATTCGCTCAAAAAAATACACATGCATACCCACCCACACACTCCACGGTTCTCACACATACCACCAGGGTGCAAAAGCCTAAACTAGAGAGAATGCCCCGGGGCACCTCCGACACCCTAGTTCAAACGCGTTTTCTAAATTTATGGGAGTACGTACCAATTGCTGTAATCGTCTGTCAAGGCTAGTGATTATTGCATAAAACTAAGCAAAAATACAAGTATAAACTAGTATATATTGCATACTAGTTATATACGAGTATATCATAGTTTCCGCAAATAAATGCGGTAACTCTACTATGCAAAACGATTGTTAAAAAAGAAATTTCGTATCGTACGCGTGACTCTACAAGTTATTTTTATTCAATAACTTTAAAAAATAATAAGCGCGGTATTACGTATCGCGAAACGATGTACAATGCACATTCCTAACCGCACACACATGTGCAATGTACACCGTGCAATCACTAGCACAATGACAGACGCCAAATGGGGGGAGAAAAACTTAAAACTAAACCCATACTAACCGTTTCTCACCCATACGTGTAACACCTGGGCACACGCATAAATGAGAACGCAGAAAGTATAGGGGGGAGAAACGGGGATTAGTAAATTAATTGCTGAAAATCCTAATCTAAGATTTGATTATTATATAAAAATGTTCTCTCATTAATCTAAGCGGGCTATGACTCTACAAGTCATTTATAATGACTTTTAAAAAGATTTTAAGAATTTAAAAAAAATAATAAAAATCTCGGACGATTCTTTCGTTAAATGGCTGTTCTAATGAAAGAACTGGGCTTTGAGCCGCCACTTAATAGCCAGAGTCTATCCGTCGCGAATGGGTTTGTCTTCTTGCTCATTTTTTGATTATATCGAAAAATAAAATCGCGATTAAATAAACTAAGTACGAAGCAATGCATGTAAGACATTTATTACATGCTTTATTGGACGAAATCGAGTAAATTAATACTCGATTTCACCACTACTAAACGCGAACGAAACACGTAATAAAAAAGAAAAGTGCATTAATTAATTGCACTGTTAATTAAATGAATTTAACCGATGAGACAAGAAGACCTATCCTGAACTAATTATATAACATACAATAAAATATACAATTTTCATGAGCAATTTCAAAAAAGGACTAATCCTTTTTTGGAATCACTCATGTGCTCGTCAATAATTTTTTGGAATAATTACAACCAGTAACTCGTGCCGATTGGGACCTTTCATCCTCGGCATGATTGAGCACCGGAGGGACTTTAAATTTTAACTCACGACCTGCTAAATGTTATATTACATATATATGGCATTTTAAAATAAAATGACACATGTATGCAATATGAACAATTAGCATTAGAAGTTCTGCGGTGGCTCCAAAACACTCCTACTTCGTAGCAAATGGTCCAGCTGCATCCCTCGTCCATCAGACCCATGGGAGAATTCCTCGATGCACTTTTCCTCGCACTCCCGTGACTCTAATATCGCGGTAAACGAATATAAGAAACTATAAAAAGTTTCTTATCGCGAAACCGAAATTTTTCTTATACGGCGAACAACACTGAATCTACATACGCGATACGATTTGAATTTAATTTACGCCCGGTCACTGACTCTACTTCGCGATTAAAATGTTACTTTAATTATTCGTACAAACACTGATTCTACAATCTAATTCAAAGACTGCATTGCACGCAGTCAATGCAAACAAAAATTTCACTCCCGATACGCGGTCACTTCACTGATGCACTTCACTGATGCACTTCACTGACTCTACTTCGCGAACAGTCTGTACGACTGTTTTAAAATTAAAAAACTATAATTTATACGAACAAATCTAATGCAATTAACTGCATTGCTCGCAGTTAATTGAATATATAAATCTCAAAAATAACGCGAACGCGAACGCGAACACGAACGCGAAACGCGACCGAATTTTATTAACGAACGATCGTGCTTCTAATCCGTGATTTTAATTATATTAAAACGATCAAACACTCCCGTTACATTGCTTCGCGCACGAATTGCAATGATGTTCTGAAACAGAAAATGAAAAAAACGATTAATATCATCGTCGTAATCAAAAACTATTAAAAATTTATCATAGAAAATGTTTCATAGAAAAATATACTTACTTCTAATCTTCATTGATGAATGCACGATGGGTCTCCTACCCTTAGGATGACGATGACCGAATGCACTGACTCTACTCCGCGATCAAAATTGTATTTTAATTATTCGTACAAACATGACTCTACTTCGCGATAAAAATTTTATTTTAATTATCGTACGAACATGACTCTACTTCGCGATAAAAATTGTATTTTAATTATTCGAACAAACATGACTCTACTTCGCGATAAAAATTGTATTTTAATTATTCGAACAAACACTGACTCTACTTCGCGATAAAAATTGTATTTTTTAATTATTCGCACAAACACTGACTCTAATTTTTACAACTGCATTGCGGGCAGTTCAAAAATCAAACACTAACACTCGCTTACCTCTCTGAAAACAGAAAAAAGAACAAAACGATTAGAATCATTGTTATCATGTAAAAATTATAAGTAATTATTAAAGAAATGTTTAATAGAAAAATTAATTTACCTTTTATCTTCAGTGATGAATGCCCGATGGGTCTCCTACCCTTAAGATGACGATGCCGTAGACGGTCCCAACGAAAATCAGAAACTTACGTGTTTCTTATCGCGATCACGACACTGATTCTAATTTTTACAACTGCATTGCACGCAGTTCAAATATCAAACACTAACACAAACACTTAGCCTTCTGGAAAAAGAAAAAGAAAAAACAAAACGATTAGAATCATTGTTATCGTTTAAAAATTATAAGTAATTATTAAAGAAATATTTAATATAAAAATTAATTTACCTTTTATCTTCAGTGATGAATGCCCGATGGGTCTCCTACCCTTAGGATGACGATGGCACACGTATAAACCGAATAAAAGAAACTTTCGGAGTTTCTTAACCCGAAAAATTTCCGATTTTTGTTTAACGATGCAAACACTCGAGTACCTCATTGCCTACGCGCTCGATTGCAATGATGTTCTGAAACAGAAAATGAAAAAGAACGATTAATATCTTCGTCGTAATCGAAAACTATTGAAAATTTATCATAGAAAATGTGTCATAGAAAAATTATACTTACTTTTAATCTTCAGTGATGAATGCCCGATGGGTCTCCTACCCTTAGGATGACGATGGGTGGACGGTAACGAAAATAAAAAACTATAAAAAAGTTTTTTATCGCGAACGCGAACGCGAACGCGACCGAGACGTGCTTTACCGACCGCACTGCACGTCAAAAACATCTGAAAGAATGCACAAGATTAGTGTTCCTATAAAATAAATCGAGTATTTTAATGTGGGATATAATATGAGGGTAGTATTAAAGGGAGAACAATGAAATGATAATTATTAGGAAAATGAAAGAAACTAATTATCATTACAATGTTAATGTAAGCGGTCTTTAGCTGGATTTTACTTGCAATGGAATGTATAACATATAAAATATGTTAAACATTATACTGAAAGTAAAATACCATTGCCCGGGTCTAACCACGAGGAGGTAACCGCTTCCGAAGACCCAAAAATTGATTAAAAAACAATATAAGTAGTCGGTTAATTTTATTTTTATGTATTGGCTCAGTAACGAAATTAAATTTAAAAAAGTCATCTAAAGAAACATAAAATATAAATATATTAAAATTATTTCTATTGAAAATACGTTAATATGTATGTAATGTTTAAACCAGTAGATATGTAGTTAAAAAATCTGAAACATAAAGAGAGTGCATTAAAATATTAAAATAATTGTTAATTAATCAATGCAAGCGTCTATTGTTGTCTAAAAGCTCGGAGTATATGTTCTGTTATCCCTCCTCCTCAAAATCCACCGTTGATCTGAGTCATTATCCTCTGTTAAAGTTCTTTTGATGAAAGTTGTTTACAGGACCTTTCGAATGTTGCGCATGTGTATAAAAGAAAATCAATAAAATTAATCAATAAAATTTAAGATTATAACGTTTCTAATTGTATTATTCTTTTAATTTTTATATAATTATTTAAACAAATGTACATTTGTTGTAATTTTCTTGCGCAGTGATGACTTCGGAGGGGAGGGGTAAAATTTTCATCTATTAAAACATAAAATCGAAATTAATTAATATTCAAAGTACGTCAAAAGTTAGGTAATATTTAAAAAAATATATATGCGTTTAATCAATCTTAATTATAATAAAAATTCATTAAAATATTAAAATAATTATTAATTAATCAATGCAAGTGTCTATTGTTGCTTAAAAACTCGGAGTATATGTTCTGTGATCCCTTCTCCTCGAAATTCACCGTTGATCTGAATAATTATCCTCCGTTAAAGTTTTTTTGGTGAAAGTTGTTTATGTGACTTTCCGAAAATTGCGCATGTGTATAAAAGAAAATCAATAAAATTAATCAATAAAATTTAATATTATAACGCTCTCATTTTAATATTCTTTTATTTTTTGTATAATTGTTTAAACTAGTGTACATTTGTTGTTACGTTCTTGCGCAGTGATGACTTCGGTGGGAAAGGGTAAAATTTTCATCTATTAAAACATAAAATCGCAAATAATTAATATTCAAAGTACGTCAAAAATTATGTAATATTTAAATAAATATATATGCGTTTAAACAATCTTAATTATAATAAGAATTCATTAAAATATTAAAATTATTGTTAATTAATCAATGCAAGTGTCTATTGTTGTCTAAAAGCTCGATGTATATGTTCTGTGATCCCTCCTCCTCGAAATCCACCGTTGATCTGAGTAATTATCTTCTGTTAAAGTTTTTTTGGTGAAAGTTGTTTATGTGACTTTCTGAAAATTGCGCATGTGTATAAAAGAAAATCAATAAAATTAATCAATAAAATTTAACATTATAACGTTCTCGTTTTAATATTATTTTATTTTTTGTATAATTGTTTAAACTAATGTACATTTGTTGTAATGTTCTTGCGCAGTGATGACTTCGAGGAGGTGGGGTAAAATTTTCATTTATTAAAACATAAAATCGCAATTAATTAATATTCAAAGTACGTCAAAAGTTAGGTAATATTTAAATAAATATATATGCGTTTAAACAATCTTAATTATAATAAGAATTCATTAAAATATTAAAATAATTGTTAATTAATCGATAAAAATGTCTATTGTTGTTAAAAAGCTCGGAGTATATCTTCTGTGATCCCTCCTCCTCGAAATCCACCGTTGATCTGACTAATTATCCTCTGTTAAAGTTCTTTTGGTGAAAGTTGTTTACAGGACCTTCCGAACGTTGAGCATGTGTATAAAAAGAATAATAAATCTATTTAATAAAATTTAAGATTAAAACGTTATGATTTTCGTATTTTTATCTATTTTATGTAATTATTTTAATGCTCTTGCGCAGTGAGGACTTCGAGGGTAAAATTCTGCTGTAACATAAAAAGAGTGCATTAGTGCATTATAATAATTGTTAATTAATCGATAAAAATGTCTATTGTTGTTAAAAAGCTCGGAGTATATCTTCTGTGATCCCTCCTCCTCGAAATCCACCGTTGATCTGAGTAATTATCCTCTGTTAAAGTTTTTTTGGTGAAAGTTGTTTATGTGACTTTGCGAACGTTACGCATGGATATAAAAGAAATAATCTATCTAATCAATAAAATTTAAGATTAAAACGTTATGATTTTCGTATTTTTATCATTTTTATGTAATTATTTTAATGCACCTGCGCAGTGATGACATCGAGGGTAAAATTTAGCTGCAATATAAGGAAAGTGCATTAGTGCATTATAATAATTGTTAATTAATCGATGCAAGTGTCTATTGTTGTCTAAAAGATCGGAATGTATGATCAATGTACCTTCTCCTTCGAAATCGATCGTTGAAATGAGACGTTGTCCTCTATGAAATTACTTTTATTAAATGTTGTTTATATGACTTTGCGAACGTTGCACATGTATATAAAGGGTGTCATACATGTAATACATAATCTTTAAGTTTATAACGTTATGATTTTCGTATTTTTATCTATTTTGTGTAATTATTTTAATGCTCCTGCGCACTGAGGACTTCGAGGGTAAAATTTTGCTGCAATATAAGAAAAGTGCATTAGTGCATTAAAATAATTGTTAATGTATACGTAATGTACACGTATATGCAAATGAAAAATGAGATTACATTTCTCTAAACAATTATACAACCAATATATTAAAACCATTAATAAACAATATACTAATGGAAAATGTGAATTATTAAAGTTTACCAGAAAGCTGAGGTGTTTGCTCGTTTAAATATCAAAAAATATTTTCTGGATTCATTTTAAAATCTTGTAAGTTTTTCATTTATGTATGTACTTGATACATAAAACAAGGAGAAATTCTAATTGATGCTGTGCAATTTCAAATCTTCAAATACTTGCAAATCTGCAAATCATAAGATTGTATTAGTAAAGTATCAGTAAACTAAAGAGTCTATATATTTATATGTATGATATGAAATAATATGAATATGAAAAAGATAAAAATGTAAATATAATTATAAGATTATGTATATGTAATCATGCTGTTATCTCTCAATGTTTGGAAACTTAAAGACAGTAATGTAAAAGTAAAGTAAAAGTTAAATAAAAGTAATGTAAAAGTATTGTAAAAGTAAAGTAAAGTCTGACATATGTATAAGATGTCACTCTATTTCTCTCTCTTTCTTTTTTTTCTATTTATTTTTCCTCTTCTTATACTTTTTATATTACTCTTCTTTATGTTATAAAAGAAAAGAGATAAACCTACCACAACACATATCAAGATAGAAAAGTAAAAACAGTTATTATACTGACAATAAGTATATGTATTCATGCTGTATTCTACCACTTTTTGGAAACCTAAAAAGAGTATAAAGTAACATAGCATTGGTATAATATAAAGAAAATTAAATATATGAGTGTTGTGTATACGTGTAACACGTTCCTTGTAATTATTTAAAAAATAACGTGCAGAATAAAGACAATATACACTGAAATCTTTGTCACATTGCACAGAAAAACACAATCGTATAGAAAAGAAACCTCGTTGCAGATATTTTTAAAACAAATGACATCGCATGCCAGAGGAAAACACATTTTTATAGAGATGAAACATCGTTATAGAAATCTTTAAAACAATTGACATAAGGCACTGTAGCCATCCTTAAAGAATTAAAATAAATTGAAACAAAACAATTGAAATCTCTCATGCCAACTATGAAAGTATAAATTCCCATATTCAGTATCGATATGGAAAAATTCTTGTTATTTTAATTCTTTAAGGATGGTTACAGTGCTTTATGTCATTTGTTTTAAGGATTTCTATAACGTGGTTTCTTTTCTATACATTTATGTTCTTCTGTTTGGATTTTATTGTATAACCTCTTTATTTTATTCCTTATTTTTTAAATATTATCAAGGAACGTGTATACCTAATAGGAAAGTAAAATTGGTTTTTGATTTATTAAATAAATAAATTTTGTGTGTTTTTCTGTGCAGTGTGATAAAGTTTTTAGTGTATATTGTCTTTATTTTACTCGTTATTTTTTTAATATTATCAAGGAACGTATACACCTAATAGAAAAATAAATTAAATAACAATAATTATTAATTGGATTAGTAATTAGATAATTATAATAATTCATAAAATAGATATTTAATTATTGTAATAAATAAATTATGTATGTTTTTCTGTTCCGTGTGATAAGGATTATAGTGCATATTGTCTTTATTCTTTTCGTTATTTTTTAAATATTAACAAGATGCGTGTACCTTAAATAGAAAAATAGAATAAATTTTTTATTTATTTAATAAATAAATTATCATATCAAGCTTGACTAGAGTGGTCATGAAGAAAGGCGAGTTACGTACGTGTGCGTAAAGTACATTTCTATATGGTAATTGGGAATTTCTGATTGGTCATCTTTTTCTTTTGCAATAATTATCAGCCAATCAGAGCTCTTTGCTGATCATTCCTCTTTCTTTTCGCGACGTCGGTGCTGGAGATCGGACGGATGCTACGTCGTCCCGTTAATCTCAGGTAATTAAAAAGTATTTTCTAACGTAAATAATCTTCCTATATACTAATAGATTCTCCTAGCAAATGACTTCCAAATGATATAATCGAAAGATTACGATAATGTCGAGGATAAAGAATATTTGCGTAGAAAAAAATTCCGTGTACATTGGTATGCATTTTTCTACGCAATCATATATATATCTTGTTTTACAGCATCATTTCTATGGATATCGACTTATAATGTTCAATTTTCATTGTTTGGATTAATAAAGTATATATTTCGACAATTTTTATGTTCCTATATCCTATTTTTAAATATTCGATATTTTTCTATGATAGATGGAAAAAACGCAATATTCTGAAGCAGCCATGATGTCGTCTCAGATGTCGCTTCGTTTCTTTGCGGTACGTCACAGCGATGACCACCATTTTGTATACCTGTCATCTCGTTTAACTCAGGTAATTGAAAAGTATTTTACACCTTCCTATTATATATCAAACGATAGCTACACACAAGATTTTCATACGTGAGTGTTTTCAAAACAAAATATTGAAAAGTTCGATAGATATATGTGAGAATATAACATCGATATATCTCGGCGTCCCGCCAATTTCACCAATGTTACTTAACGATATTTCTTCTAATTTCCAGCTTTTTTCATGGTATCGATAATTACTACCATCTCTAATGATGCTCTAATTAATTATTTTTCATAATTATGTATTCAAAGATCGTATTTCGTATTAAATTCGATTCCTGTCACATACACACACATACAGGCATATATGCATAAGTATAGGTAGCTCGTACACATACACTCATATATTTGATTTTCTTTATGTTGTACTAATGTAATCTTTTTTTTTTTCCTTTTTTAGGTACCGAGCATTAGGAGAGTCCAGCAGGAATACATATACTCAGTCTAACAATTGTGTTTACTCTTTTTTATCTTCATATTCATCGAGGTAAGCGTTATTCTTTTTTTTAAACCATACAGAAATGTATACAAAGAGTGAGAACGAAAGTGAGAGAGAGAGAGAGAGAGAGAAAATAAAATATTCTATCTACGGGCAATAACGAATGTGTACGTATATTCCAGGAATTTCTCGAAGTGAGAACAGAAGAAACGAAGACAGCCGAAAACAAAACGAAGGCAGCCGAACGTTCGACATGAAGGACGCGATTACGTGTTCATTCCCGATCAGTCCTTCAACGAGCTAACAATAAGATCTAACGACGTGACGTATTAAACTATTATATATATATAACGTTATTGATTTTTACTAACAATTTTTACTGATATTAAATACTTTATATGTAATTTTATACAAGTAGTGAGATAAAGGCAATTAATATTGCTTGAATTTATATTGATTCTTTATGATAAAATATCTTTAAAAGTGTGCAATGCCTTCAGGAATGATTCACAGGATATATTGTTCTATAATCTTTTTAGTATGTTTCAGCTTTTCAGAGTTTTTCTTTTATTTTATTTTATTCATCGTCATCCTAAGGGTAGGATACCCATCCTGCAGTCATCAATGAAGACTAAAAGTAAGTATATTTTTCTATCAAACACTTCTATGATAACTTTAATGGATTTTTTTAATAACGATGATATAAATTGTTCTTTTTCTTTTTTGTTTCAGAACATCATTGCAATCGAGCGCGTAGGCAATGAGGTACTCGTGTGTTGCATCGTAAAAATAAAATATAAAAGAATCGGAAAGTAGAATCAGTGTTGTACGCCGTATGTAAAGTTTCGTTTTTTCGGGTAAAGAAACTCCGTAAGTTTCTTCTATTCGGTTTAAACGTGTGCTCATCGTCATCCTAAGGGTAGGATACCCATCGTGCATTCATCACTGAAGAATAAACGTAAGTCAATTTTTATTTTAAACACTTTCTCAATAATTATAATAATTTTTTATTACAACAATGATATTTATAATTTTGTTTTTATTTCTGTTTCAGATCATCATGGGAATATATCAGTGTTGGAAGTGTTTGTGAATTGTGTTTGTGAAGTGTTGCAAGTGTTCGTGCATGCTATCGTGCGCGAAGCAATATACGGGAGTGTTGTATCGTTAAATATAATTAAAATCACGGATTAGAAGCACGTTCGTTCGTTTTCATTTCAATTTCGTCGCGTTCGCGAACATTTTTGAAATATATATATTAAATTAACTGCGACCAAGGCAGTAATTGCATTAGAGTTTGTTCGAGTAAAGTTATTTTTATCTTTAAACAGTCGCACAGACTGTTCGCGTATTAGAATCAGTGCATCAATGAAGATTTTTCTACTTGCATTGACTGTGTGCAAAGCAGTCTTTGAATTAGTTGTGTAGAATCAGTGATCGGGCGTAAAACAAATTAAAATCAAACGCGAATTAGAATCAGTGTTGTTCGCCGTATAATAAAATTTCGGTTTCGCGATAAGAAACTCATCTATAGTTTCTTATTTTCGTTTATACCGCGTTTTTAGATTCACGCGAGGTGCATCGCCATGGTGCAATTGAATTTCATCCCATTGAATGCATTGTAAGTATCTATTTTTATTTACATTTTATTCGATTTTATTTTATATGATTTTGGATTATATTGCAAATAACTTATCGTTTTGTTCTATTTTATTTTACAGATATGACGACGGACTTTCTACCTTATCAAAGATGTGGAATGAATTCTTCGATGGATCTTCGATGGATCTTCGATGGATCTTCGGTGGATCTTCGATGGATCATCGATGGATCATCGATGGATCATCGATGGATCTTCGATGGATCTTCGATGGATCTTCGATGGATCTTCAATCAGCAGACTACAATACTTGCTGCGAAGTAGGAGTGTTTTGGAGCCATCGTAGAACTTCTTATGCCGTGAGTTAAAATTTAAAGTCCCTCCGGTGCTCAATCATGTCGAGGATGAAAGGTCCTAATCGGCACGAGTTACTGGTTGTAATTATTTAAATAAATTAGTGACGAGCACATGAGTAATTCCTTTCTAGGAGTTACTCATGAAAATTGTATTATTATATTGTATATTGTATTGTATATTTATATTAGTTCAGGATAGGTTTTCTTGTCTCACCGGTTAAATTATTTAATTAATAATGCAATTAATAAATGCACTTTCTTTTTTATTACGTGTTTTGTTCGTGGTTAGTAGTGGTGAAATCGAGCATTTATTTACTCGTTTTTGTCCAGAAAAGCATGTAATAAATGTCTTACATGCATTGCTTCGTACTTAGTTTATCTAATCGCGATTAATTGTAATATATCGATACTTCGATATTATAAATAAATGAGCAAGAAGACAAACTCATTCGCGACGGATAGATTCTAGCAGTTAAGTGGTGGCTCAAAGCCCAGTTCTTTTATTAGAACAGCCAACTTAATGAAAGGAGTCGTCCGAGGTTGTTTATATATTTATTTTTCTCTTTTAAAGTTCTTAAATATTAAAAAATTAAATTTAACAATTTTTGCATAATCAAAAAGTCAAATCCAAATGGCTTGTAGAGTCTTAGCCCGCTTAAATGAAATAAAATGTTTTATATATGTTATAAAATAAAATGTTTTTATGTGTTCATATATATATGTTAATCATGTTTTTTAGATCAGGATTTTCAGCTTCTAATATACTAATCTCCCGTTTCTCCCCCCTGTACTTTCTGCGTTCTCATCTATGCGTGTGCCCAGGTGCTACTCGTATGGGTGAGAAACGGTTAGTATAGGTTTAGTTTTAAGTTTTTCCCCTATTGGCGGCTGTCATTGTGCTAGTGATTGCACGATGTACTTTACACCTGTGTGTGCGTATTAGGTAAAGTGTTTTGTACATCGTTTCGCGATATTTTTTAATTAATACATCATTTAATACTGAGAACACTACTTCTACATATCACGTGTGATATGACAAATACGAGTGTTTCTATATTTTTATATTTATATTAAATTTTTCTACTTTTTTTTTGTAATAAAATCGTTTTGAATAGTAGAGTTACCGCATTTATTTGTGGAAACTATGATATACTCGTATATAACTAGTATGCAATATATACTAGTATATACTTGTATTTTTACATTAGTCATTTTTGCAATAATCACTAGCCTTGACAGACGATTACAGCATTGGTACGTACTCCCATAAGTTTAGAAAACACGCGTTTGAACTAGGGTGTCGGAGGTGCCCCGGGGCATGCTCTCTAGTTTAGGCTTTTGCACCCTGGTGGTATGTGAGAGAATCGTGGAGTGAGTGGGTGGGTATGTACGTATGTTTGATCTTTTTAGATATTGCCAATATACAGGCAGGTAGCATACTTAGGTGTGAATGTTTATTTAATTTGTAAGTAGGTAGAGACCGGAGAAGTCGCGCGATTGTAATTTTCACTCAGGAGTGGAAAATTTCTTCTCCGGATTTTATACAAAGTTTCAGCAACCTTTAGATTCATTTATTCATTTAAATATTTCTTTTATTTTTTCCATATATTGCTGATACTCTGTACGTGAGATATAAATCAGTATCGAACGGTTCGAAAGTCTTTGCGTTTTCTTAAAAATTAATTTTTTTTCGAAAATGTGAAGATTGCTGAATACGTTGGATACTTACTTAATATTAAGTATATTAACGCTTTGCTCTTTAGTAATTCCTACTGAATACTTCATTTGTTTTATATGTATAGTAAATACAAAGTAGAGTAAAGATAGAAGATAAAAGTAGTCGAGTAAAAAAGTAAGATCATAAAATGTGTGTATGACAAAGTTTCTGCTTTATTTTGATACTATTGAATTTTTTAAATGCAAAGTGTTAATAATAGGTTCATCGATTAGATCAAATATCTGTTGAGGCATTCGAGTAAATAAACTATACGACTTTTATTGTAAAATACGTTTAGAAAAGCCTCACAGCAGAGTTTAGGGCATGAAGAAAGAAGAGGCTAAATGCCGAAGAGGCCCCCACTTAAATGTGGCTGAAGAGGGCAACTACATAGACTATTGAGCTATTTTCAAATGTTCAACAGCAAGTTCGAACTTTTCGAGAATAGTTCTCTAGTCTCTAGTTATATTTTTATTATGTTACTTGCTTGCTCGTCATTAATTTGTAGTTGTAATTGGAGATGATGGACCATTCCATCTCCTTTGGACACCAAATTTGTGTCCATATCGTCCAAAAGATGCATATGTGTTTAGTTAGAGTCAGAAATATTAAAATTTTTGTATTATTCAATTTTGAAGCTTTAATAACGTTCAGTAAATATTACAGTAATTTTTCTCTTCTTGTTTCGTCTTTAAAATTTTTTACTGTGATTGTATTTTATTAAATTTGCAATTTTTTCTTTTCTATATAAAGCAGTTTAAAAGACTTTCATAATAATTAATAGATATTATTTTTTTTTTTAGTAATTTAGTATTTTTACTTTTCCTATTTCTTTATATTTTTATTTATTTTATGTAAATGTGTAAAATCACGCGTTTAAATTTAACTTCATTACAACGATATATAGAGATTTGATTAAAGTAAATAGAGAATTCATTTGAAAAGTGCATCTGCGAATTGAACGATTTATATGTTAGGCTATTGTATCACTTGATTGTATGATTAATATAGTTTTCTTCTTGTTACAGGTGATCACCGTTGGACTTATCATCAAACCTTCTGGATTCTTTTTTATTTGAATATCTTAAATTGTTTCTTTTTAAAATATATATATATACATATAAATGCATTTCTGAAGGCACACACATACACATGTTTGTATACTAAAAATTAAGTAAAATTATTTAAAATTTTATTACAATATATATCATAGACTATTATATACTATGAAAGAATACTGTATTCTTTCATAGTATTGTACCGTCATCGCGTAAAGTATTCTTTGGTTTAAATTACAGATAACATTTTCTATGATAAACAAAAACTATATTAACATCAGAAAAAATTGTAGAAATTCTCATTATCAATGGGTATTATTGTCAACAATTTTACAACTGCAAAAGTTTGTAAAGTTCCATGTTACCAGCATTATTTTGGCTGTTAAATGTACCGTGTGTCGATAAGTAATAAGAAAAACAATTTTCATACCTTTTTATAAGTAGTAATACATTTAACCATCTTGAAAAAGAACTATACATTAGAGTTTTCTATCTAAAAATTTAATAACTAAAAAAATAAATATTGTCTCGTTGTGGCCTTGGTAATAACCAAAAATATACAACAAAAATCTACTACTATCCATATAGATCAATAAAATAGGAATCTATATTTCTAAGAAACAAGTTGATAAGATAGAATTTTACTATATTACTATATACGTAAATTTATAAGTAAAATTGTGTTCAAGGTTATTTGAAGGTCATAGTAGAGATATACTTAAATGTATTTTTTTATTTCCTAGAAAGTACTACAACAACAAAATATGAGCTTACTAGGTAAAAATAGCAGCGACCTCGAACAAATTTCTAGAATGACTTAACAACAAAATTTTATTATCTTAATAAACCTCTTTTTTTTTTTCAAACCAATCAAAATATATTATAAATATTTTTCATATCATTAAAAATAAAGGGATCATTTAGGTGGTCACTTTCAACTGAGACATTCTGTATAACGAAAGAAAATTTATTCTTGGTGTACATCCAATAAGCATAGTTCCAAAGTAAACATGGCGGTAAATTTAAACAAGAAATTAAGCGTTTCGCCAGACGCTTCCAAATATAAAAAGATAAAATATTATAAGAAATACAAATTTACATTCTATTATTAGCTAATTAATTTTCATTAAAAAATTATAGATATGGAAAAGATAATTGTTTAATTCGATCGATTTGTATTATTTTGATACGCAAATGAGATTATAGTTTTAAATAAAATAATTTTAATCGCATTTTTAATTTTTCAAACCGTACAAACATTAAATTCGTTGATAAAAATAAAAAATGAAATTTACTTTGACTAGAGAAGTCTTAGAAAAGTGGTTTATCAATGATTCGTTCATACTTGTCTGTCCGATGCAGCCGAGCACCACACCATCATCCACTTAAAATATGCGTTCATGCAGAAAACGAATATTTTGCAGGTCACTGCGTGGGAAAAATAGTCGAGAAGAGAATATTTCTTTCCATCGACCTCTTCCTTTTCCCAATGGTTTTGACAATCTTCATGTTAAAAACTTTAACTTCGTTAGATAGACATACATTCTATTTATATTATCAAGCTGCTGTCAAAATGGCGCATAAAATGTGCTTTAATAATTGAATTAAAATAAATTGTACATTCGAGCAAAATGAATTTCCTTTTATTTTAATTAGGATAATAACATGGATTAATTTTTATCTATAAAGATAAATCTAAAAATCGTGTATTCTAAAGAAGATAGAAATCTTTTTGAATTAAAAGAAAAATTTTCTTTTCTCGTACAACTTTATTATTATTATTATTATTATTATTATTATTATTATTATTATTATTATTTACTTATTTTACGACTCGGTTTTTATTTTTTGATTTTACTTCATTTATATGAAATATGAATGGGTTTTCCTATTTATATTGGTAGATCTAGAAAGCTCTTGACTATCGTGATGATTTCAATTATTGCTGTTCTTTGTATTTTTTGTTGTTCCATTTGTAGTCCTATTCCAATTTGTCCAGATTTTGTTCGAATTTAGTTCTATCTTCGATTGTAATTTTTCGTTGTAACTCTCTAGTATTGTTTTTGACTGGTTTTTTAAATGTGATATCGTTTGTTTTATTAAGTTATGTTTCTGTTCTATTTTTTGGTGTATTTTTTTGCTATGATATTGTCTATGTACGCGTAGTCGGTTACGGTTAATATCTTATATCCACTAGTTATATGGTCTGTTGTTTCTACTTGTATTTAACATCTCCTGAATGTGTCTGATTGGATGTTTATTTCTTTGATTATGTGTTTCCTGTAGTTTCTTGTAGCTATTGTTTGGTCTTGGATTGCTATTCAGAATCCTTCTGTAGGTGGGTATAGTTGTCCTTCTATAAGCCAGTTGTATATTCGTGATTTGTCTATGTGTGGTTGTTGGATTGTTAGACGATGCTTTTCATACATAGCTTCTTGTGTCCATTCTGTTAACTTTCGTATCTCATCCGTTTGATTTTCCTGTTATGTTTCGTCTGCTGAATTTTGTGCAAAGTTGAATGGTTTATATTTCGTGTCAACTTTAACTATTCCGTTATATCATTTCTTTTTATCGCAAAAGTATGTTTGTAGATTTTTGATTCGATTTTGTAACTGTGTTATGTCTATTAAGCCCTATTCCTCCTATTTTTTTAGGTAATGTCATTCTTCCAATAGCTGCTTTTAATTAGTGCATTTGGTGTTTCGTGAATATTGTTCGTCTTTTTTTCTTTAGTTCTTTTGTTCTGTATCTATTTCAGTCCATTTAATTATGTCGAATGAATGCTTTAGAATTGATATTGCATATGTGTTGATTACTTATTATTGTTGTTGTTTTTATTATTACTATTATATTATTATTATTATTATTATTATTATTATTATTATTATTATTATTATTATTGTTGTTGTAATGCACAGATGGAAATTATTTGAAAATTGGAGAGAAGAGATGAACGTCGTGTGTATACATATATTGTAGTACGTGACGGTTTTGTATCGAATTTAAATTTGAATAATATCAATACATATATACTAATATATATTTATAATAGAAACGTAATGTGAATACTTGTTTAGTATATCGTTCACATCATTGCTAAAATTGATTTAGTAAAGCAGAAAGATTTCATTTCAATGCAGGAAAGATCATGATTAATTTCAACCTGACCTACATTCTTAAATTACTATAATAACAACAATAACAACAATAACGTAAATAATAGTAACATTAATGATAATCATAAGTAATAAAAAGCAACAAAAATTTATTCTATTTAATAAGAGAGCTCTTCAAATTTATTTTTTTTTCCTTGAGATCTTGTTAGAAATCGAATAAACTTATGGTGTTTTAAAATAGAAGGAAGATAATTTACATTTCTATTTGAAATGGATATAAGAGATGAATGGGATAGTCGAGAATACTTATTGATATTGGTCTAGTTATTTTAAGCATGCATAATTCATCGATTGGAGAATAATTATTAAACTCAATGCATATGGAATGATTTGTAAGTTAATACGATACTTTTGTTTCTTATATATATCAATCGAATTAAAATTTATTATAATACTATATTGAGAGAGATGTTCATTAGATATTCAATATTTATTAAAATGTATATTGTTATTTAATATTAAAATATATACCAAGATTTATTATTATTATTATTATTATTATTATTATTATTATTATTATTATTATTATTATTATTATTATTATTATTTACATGAAAACTATTATGTTGTATTAAATTATATATTAACATTTAAAATATATATTAACATAATATATTAACATTAGACACGTATTGTAATCAAACGTATATTAAATTTAATATTAATTGTAAGACGTATATGTCATATCAAGATATATAATATTATAATTAATTTTTATTATAATATACTATTATTATTATTATTATTTATTTATTTATTTATTTATAACAGAAATGAAATATAATTGAAAAACAAATTATGAAGCTCACAATCGATCATGAAGAATAACTATGAATTATGGATCGAACAAGCCGTTTAAATTCAATACACTTTTTATGTACGTACTGATTCTTTTCCAGCTAGTTTGCGTTTCACTTAACCTTCGCTCCTCATCTTCTTCTTCTTCTTCCTCTAATTCTCTTTTGCCTTACAAAGAAATAGAATTTACGTTTACATCATTGATCAGATATTTAAATACTCATAAACGTTTCAATGTATATTTTACTTAAAAAAAAAAAAAGAGGAAATTCCAAAAAAAAATAAATCTTTACAAATTTTTCTGATAATTTAACGTACTGTGAGTCATGCTAATTATACATCGTATATAAATTAATAATCAGATCGGAGAGATAAAACGATTGATTTTAATTAATTCCTTTCCTTTTTCTTTTCTTCTTTCGTCTTTTTGTTTTATTTCGCATTACGCTCAATTGGCACGTTTTCAGATTTTTTATTTTATTTTTCAACATGTGTCATGAAAAATTAATAACCCAAGCGTCGTTATCTGTTATAACTATAATTCCTTATTGGTCTGGCTGTATATATATATATATAAATAAAAATAAAAAAGACATGAATATACGGAAACTCGATCTGACGCGAGACGATAAGCAAAAAATAATTGATGATGAGAACAAAAAAGAAGAAAAAAAACATTGTCCTCGACAGTGAATTTTTTTTTAAGCTGTCTACCTATAAAATATTTGTCTCAACGATTCGTGGAATTCTTCTCATAATTTATCGTTAATCCGGTGTAATATATTTCGCAAAAGGAAAACAAAAAAAGAAAATAAAGAAAAAAAGGAAACGAAACATGCGACAAAGGAATGTATTCGATCGTTCCGAGACTGAAAATACTTTTTCTTTTTTATCCAAGAAACAATAGGATTGTATAAACAATTATGATGTATATTCGTATATAAAAGTATACAATATCTCTACTTACTCGTGAAAACGTAAAAACGTCGTCTGCAAAAAGAAAATTTGTCATATAAATTTACGAACGTAATAACAATCATTCATTTTTTCTTATCATCGATATTTCGAGACGGTGATTAATTAGAAAAGTAACACAAGTTAGTTCTGTGATATTTTTGAAGACGTATCTTCCTTACACTTGTTATCTTTTTTCTTTTTTTATTTTTATTACGTTTCAAGAATAAATACATTATTTAATTCTTATTTTGAAATATTTTATTTAAAATTTGATATTCAACTCTACGAAATATCTGGATGATATCTGACAGAAAAAAATAGAAAGAAAAAGAAACAGAAAAAATATATAATATATAAAACAAACCAAAAAATTAGAAAAACTGATTTTTAACTAATCGTATGGAAAGCTGAAGAACGTCTGGAAATAAAAAAAAGAAAAGAAAATTGTTCTAAATGAAAAATTTGACCGTAATAATAATTGGCCTCGCAATTCGTTCATCCGATAAGGAAGTTCAAAGAAGCGTTAAATCGTCGATATTTCCTGAAACGAAATCGTCGATCGATTCAAAAATTAATACAGTTGAGATAACGATAGAACGTTTTTTTTCTTCTAATGTACGAGATTTCTATTCTTTTAGTCGATATCGTCCAATATTTCGTCTCTATCTCTATCCCTGACTTTCTATCTTTCTTTCTTTCAAACATTCTTTGTTCATAACTTTCTTTCATCGTTTCTTCCATCTTCGACGGATAAATCGACGTTAAAAAGGAATTTACACGGTTCATTCGTTTCTCTTATACAATCTGCATCCATTGAGAAAGAGAGAGAGAGAGAGAGAGAGTGAAGCAAGCGAAAAAAATGAGAAAAAGAAAAGTAGAAAAAAAGAGAGAAAAAAAAGCTTTAAGAAAATCGAGCTTTATCGAAAGAGTGCCAAACGAGCCGACGAAGCAAATGCTCGTTCTATGAAAACTCAATACTTACTTACCCTTCCTTTAACTTCTTCCCACCCGCAATGCGTAAAATACTTTATCGTAAATTTTCATAGAGTTCAGATATAAATATACTGGATACTCCCCGAAAAATTGATTTAACAAAAAAAAAAATAAAAAATAAATAAAAAAAAAAGTTCGTCGATATTGGTTTATTGATAAAATTAACCGCATTAGGTTTGTCGTAACAAGATATATGAATGTTTTTTAATGGCAGTAGTTTCAAAAAAATATATGCATAAAATGGCAAGAAAAGCGAAAAAAAAAAAGAAAAAAGAAAAAAACACATATATCAAAATTGCACGGTTAATTTGATTGTCCTAGATATTCGATTTACCGAGAAATGAAAAGCAAAAAATAAATCAATATTGGTTTATTAATATAATTACAATATTACGTTGCTCCTTTCGTGACACGAATTTTTTATTACGGTATTTAAAAAAAAAAAAATTAATGCATACAATACGGTTTCGCTCAAAATACTTATCATTTAAATTTGTTAAATTTTCGATTTTTTTTTTGTAAAACTACTTTTGAAACACTCTGCACATATATAGATAAAATAGAGGTAAATCAATAGAACACATGATACGTTGATACAATAATACGTATTTATATATCTGTGTATACGTAAATGTTGATACGAGACACTACTTCGATTCTAATTTACTCATCCTTTAATTAAATGACTCTAATTACTTCAGTTAAAAACATCGAAAGGAAAATTTTCAGGAACAAAAACGTCTCCGAGGTATAAAAATACATCGTTGCAAAAGGAAAAAAAAGAAAAAATTTATACATACGATACGTACGAGTAAATATACGACGTAGGGAATGAGAAGCGGTGGCAAGTTTCGATTCTAATTTGGCTATCTTTTTAATTAAACGATTCTAATTATTTCTATTGTAACATCGAATGGAAACAAATTTCGAAACAAACAATTTAATGACGAATAATTATTATAGGGGGAGAAAAAAGAAATACTGCGTGCCTATGAGAGTACTAAACGAGCCACGGTAAATTTAATTACTTCAATAATTGAAATACGTACATCAAAAATAAAAAATAAAAAAAGGAAACAAAGAAAATAGAATAAAAATATTAATTTGGGTCAGGGGGCGGGGGGTTTTGTTAAAGTGATTAGAAAATAAAAAATCGTTTCTAGAAAAAAAAAAAAACAAAGAAAAAGAAAGACAGACAGACAGAAACGAATACCTAGAAAAGGTATGAAAAGAAAAATGTTGTTAATATAAATGCAAGAAAACCTTTGTAAATCGTGACGTCATTCTCAGTTTAACATAAAAATATATTGCATAGAAACATACATACTTTTCCTTTTACATACACACGATAGGATATTTTGAAAAACCCGTGGCAAAGTAAAACAGGCTGCAAAACAAACGAGTCAATAGTATACAATGAAATTCGAGAACAAAATTTTCTATTTCTCTCTCTCTCTCTCTCTCTCTTTCTTTCTAACTATCTCTTTTCATGAAGGGTGAACATTTTTATTTTTTTTAAATTTTTTATTTTTTATTTTCTTTTCCTATGGTTAGTTCCCTTAGGTCTCGATAACATGGGACTTCTCTCTCTCTCTCTCTCTCTCTCTTTACTACTCTTTTGCCACTCTGTTAGTTCCATCCTTTCTTGACACCTCTTCTCTCCTTCTCCTTCCCTCTCTCTCTCTCTCTCTTTTTCTTTTTCTATCTTTCTCCGTTGCACGCTCTATCACCATTGAAAGCACTGCAGTACGTTATGTCTAAACGCCGGCGAATAAAAGCTCGAAGCCAGCGAAGTGAGTATACGCTTCGTCACTTCTAATTTTAGCACAAAGGGTGCGGTGAATGTGTATCCTATCTGTGTGTGTATATGTATTAGTGTATACGTCTCTTTCCCTCCCTCCCTCCCTCCTTCATTCATTTCTGTGTGTGCGTGTGCTTTCCGTGCATATGCACGAACCACGTATGCACGAACACAAAATACAAGCACGCATGTTCATACAAGTATAAGTAAACGCGTTCAAATGTGTAAGAGACGCTTCACTATTCCCCTGTATATTCGATGTAATATATTTGTAAGTGTATGCTGTATATATATGTATAATACATACTCGTGGCGTATTAAAAGAGTAGGATATCCACTTATTGGATTTCCATGACCATCGTGGCGAACGTCGAGACATCTTTATAAACATCTTTCCTTTCCTTTTCTTTTTATCTTCTTTTTCTCTTCCTTATTTTGGTCCTTATCATTCTTCCTTGATATATCTAACAAGATTATCAACAAAATATAATATGTGGATCAAATTGGTATTATCTCCTTGACAAGGACAACTTTACCCTCTACCCTCCTACCTTGTTATTTTATATTTATCGTGCATGGTGGATATTGCGACAAGATCAACTCTCCCCCCCTCCCCCCTTCCTCCTCCTCCTCCTCCTCCTCCTTTCCCCGCCATAAAAAAATGCAAAGAATATTTCGAATATTTTTGTATGCACACAATGTTAGCTTGGATATATTTATATTATGCTTTGTTGGTTCTTTCCTTCTGAATTCATGAATTTGGTTTTGTTCTTCTTCTTTTTTTTCTTCTTTTTATTCGTTTTATTATTCTTTACGTAGAAATATTCGAAATATTTGAAAAATATTTTCAAGAATATCGACGTTATTAATAATTCCAATTCATGGTTGTTCTTTATGCCCATTTAAGTTTCATAATACTGGAATTTTTTTTAATGCATAAAACATGGAAAGGATAACTTTTGTTAAATCGAACACGTGCGTTACTTTTGAGAGAAAGAAAGTAATATAAAAAAAAATGGAAAGAAATAATCATCCCCCTGTTAGAGTTTCTTCGTTGTTATCAACGATCGTGAAAAGCTCGTGGAAATGTGAAAATAAAATTTAATCGATTTAACGTAGGTATTATTACGCAGTAAAAATCTCGCTGAGGATTTACAGAGAAAAATAGATAATGCATATGTTAAAGGCTGAATTAATATGAAATATATTTTTTTTATTTTTTTAATTCGATTACGCTTCGGGCGTTTCTTTCTATTCAATTTCTGGTGTTGTTGTCTGAAACAAAAGTATAGAAAATAAATAAATTGTAAAAAAGCGCATATAATCGGTTTTATAATTTGTTAGGAAATTAAAAATACATACATATAAATATATAGAGAAAAATAATATATAGGACAATTATTATTGACATTTAATAGAATAAATATATTATTTATAATACATTATAATAAAATGTATATTAAAACGTATATTGAGTTGTTCAGAAAATAATTTAGTTTCTTCAATGGTAAATAAAAGATTTTCTCATATTATTTCAAATCGAAGATGTTTTAAATAATCGTAAGCGATCGAATTTTGATAAATTCAACTTTTCAGCTTACTTCTCGCGTTATTATATTATATCAATTAGAATTCATATGTTCCTTCATTTCGCCATCATCTCTTTCAACTGGACGACACAAACGTGGTCGCATTTTAAAATCAAAGTTATGGAATTTCAAAAACAAATTTTAACACGCATAATTTTATTTTTCCTCGCACAACTCGATTAATCAAAAACGCGAGAAGGTCGCTAAAATGTATTTGAGATGTAATTTCGAGATTTTGGAGTAAAATTAGGTATCGATAAACGCGAGTAACGAAATTTCTGTAAAAAAAAAAAATGAAAAAGAAAACAAAATTACTTTTCGAACAACCCAATGGATGCTCGCAGATATTATCAAATTAAAGTGACGTATATTCAAGGTTGCGGCTTCGCACCGGTGCATCGACATTGCACATTTACAAACTCCTTCAATCGTAACACTGTCTATATTCATAGTTGCAACTATGGAAATTATCAGTAGAATTCGATGCAGGCAAGCACCGATGCCTTCTCAAAGGAGGATTTGCACACTCTCGTAAATACTCGATGGCTGACAATAGAAGAAAATAAGAGATCCTGAATGGTTGGAATTTAATTGAGAGAAAAACTGGGTCGTTTTGTATGAGACGAATACCCAATGAAAATCTTTAAAGGATCTCTCTCTCTCTCTCTCTCTCATTCTTTCTAACTCACAGCAAGAGTCCACTTTTAAAACAACTATTTTTACTTCTATTCGAGTACCTAAGTTTATGTACATATATTGAGTAAGGGAAAATATTTGTTCGTATTTTAATGCAAAAGTGAAACACAAATTTTTCCTACACTTGAGATTGAAGATTTAAATTAGTATGAAAAAAGCAATTTAATAAGGAACAATAAAAATTCACATTGTTATATAAAAATGTTCTTTTCAATTTTCGAATAGAATGCGATGTTGTTAACTACATCTAGAAAAGAAATAAAAAGTAATTTATCGTCTCGTTATCTCCTCTCTTTCTCAAATCATGAGAAAAAAATTTAAATAATAATAAAGAAGATAAGAGAGAAAAAGTGTATGTGAACTCGTTGCACCTAAAATAAACTAATAGGTCAGCAGTGTCATCATTTGGTGGACACGTGAACGACATTTTAAGTCCTCTGACCCATTTTAGAAGGTCGCATGATTATTATTTCAATCAATATCATTATTAATCATTTCTATTTATTTTCCAAGTATAGTCTAACCTAAGTTAAATTATTTTTAAACCTTCTGTTTTCTTATTCGAGTCATTTGTTTGTTAAATAAATAAACTAAAAATGGCACTCTTCTCATGGTAAAATGTCTTGACCTTTTTATAAATTAAATTCAACCATTCGGGATTTCTCTATTTTCTCTATTTTATTGTTAGTTATTGAGAATTCATGGGGATATGCACAAACCATGCTTTTCTTCGATATGAATAATAGTTTATTAATATTTTAAATAGATTTTTCTGATTGGGTCAAAGGTTACATATCAATACTTAAATATAATATATTGATATTTTATTATCGATATTAACCATCTATTTATAATATTGACAATTGATTTAATACTGATCATTTAGATTGCAATATTGATATTAAATTATAAATATTAAGAATTTATTTAAAATAATAATTAAAAAATATTAAAAATATTTACATAGAAAATATTAATTCTCGTCAAAAATGATCAAAAATGATACAATAATTTACCATCTTTATTGAATATTTTGATTTCCAGGAATTCATTTGTCAAAGTGAGATCTTTTTTTGGAAATAAATTTTATTAAGTTTTGAATTTTTGTTAGAATAAATGTTTTTTTACGTAAATTCATAAAACCTACTCGTTCTTTTCCTTGAAAATGCTTGAAGAAAAGTTAGAAATCTGAAAGTATTTTGAGAATTCCTTTAGTATCCGCAATCTCCAAGAATATTAGAGGTATCTCTATATAATTTGTAAATATTTCTATGGAATCCCGTAAATTGAAAATCTTCATCGCATAGTTATATATACTTCTCACTCAATATATGAATACTTCAATTTTCTAGCAATACATATGCATACACATATATATAATATATATGTGAACTATACAGACATTTTTCCCTTAAACAATCCCTGATACACTCGCATGCACACACATACACACACACACACATTCAATCGATACTTTCTCTTTTTGTATTCTCTTTTTGAAACCACGAATTTGAATATAAACGTAAACGATCACTCAAAGAATTTATAAATAAAATAACGAGAGATGTGCTAACAAAAAATATTCGAAACTGTACGTTAATAAAAAAAACCATTTATTTTTCATTTAATTTCAACCTTGATAAATTGATAAATTGCAAGAATATACATTAATTCAAAAAAGTAATAATAATAATAATAAAAATAATAATAAAGAAAAAGAAAAAAAGGAAGAAAAAGAAGGAGAGAAATAAATAAAATTGTATTTTTTTTTTTTACTCCCGTTTCTTTTTTCATTCTTATTGATTATTTATTTGTCTTCTTTCTTATCAAAAAATAACTCCGATGTCAAAACGTCGAGATGTTTGAAAGATACAAGGAACTTTATAGTCCGTAGGAGAGGATATAAGGATAGGAGTGACAGAGGACCAGGGGTGGTTTTGACGGTATTGATTTCCCAAGCCCGGGACCTGGCACCATCTGCAACTCAAACGGTTCTGCCTGAGATAGGTTGTAGGTATACCCTCTCATGCGGTTCGTTTTGAAAGACCCGTATAAAGACTGCCTAGAAATTCAACGGAACCTTTATCTCACTAACATAAGTTTAATCAAAATTCATACATCCCATTCTATCGTAAATGTAATATACCTAAAACCATAGAAACATCAGAAAGTCTTTAAGGATTTCGTTTGCTTGAGATCATTTCACGTTGATTTTCTTTTTTTCTTTTTTTTTTTTTAATATAAGTACATGGCTTAGTATATATATTTTTTTGTTTTTTTTTTTATCGAAAGAACTTAAGATACAAGGATGAGTTGGAAAATTGTTCAGCCTCATCTAGAAGAAATTGTTCGTATTTTTGTAGATTTAATAATTTTCACGTAAGCACGTATGATGTATTTATATGCAAGCCATATTTGTGTATGCGTTTTGTTTTTCTATTTTATTGTTTATTTTATTAATTTTTACCGAATAATATAATAATGTTGAGAAAAAGGTAATACAGTAGAGTGTACCGTATATTATTCAGTAAAATAAATAATATTGTGCGAATTAAATTTTTGATAAGAAAAGGAAGAAACTTTCGAGAAACGAACTAATATTTCTTTTAACAAAGAATATTTTTCTCATGAGAACACAAACGCATTCCTTTATTTAATAAATAAATTTTATTAAAAAATAATATAAAAATTATAATACTATATAACATTTTCTATAATATTATTTTACTATTAACAATGAAATACATTTTTATATATACATTAAATAATAATAAAAACAAAAAACTCTCCTATTAATATTTACTGGAACACAAAAAAAAAAAATAAAAAAAAAAGTAACAAAATTATTAGCTCTATTTAAAACTTCGTTTAAAACTTTTCATTTGCTTTAAATAGTTTTTGTCGATAACATTATTCTGTGTAGTATTTCTCGGTATATAGATAAAAAGAACGAGATTGATGTTACGTAAAGAAAAAAACGAGCTTTTAACGTTTACTCGTTAGTTATTGAAAAAAAAGGGAAGTTAAGAACAGTCAGGCAGTTAGTGTGGAAAAAAAGTAATGAAAGGATATCGCGTGATGCCGGACAAAAATTTACGCTCGAATTCACAGAAAACGACAATAGAAAAATCATTTTCCAGGGCTGCAATATCATCAAACTCCCTCTTTTGCCTTCTAGGAAAATAAATATTTACGTCATATATCGTACTCTCTGGAATATGTAACTAAGTATTCCCACGTCATACTAATACGCCCACTATGAAAAATATTAATGTCCTTTGATTTAAACTTCCGATCCTTTGATCACTCCTTTAATTTTTAATATCAACTTTGATCATATTTTACTTTTTCTTTGAGAACATAATAATTATCTTTTTTTTTTTTCTTTTCATTTAATTTTAATGAACTAACTTTAATAAACTTTAACGAACTAACTTGTTAGCCTTGGATTTGTGCAGTTAACATCACAAAAAAGAAGATGAAATTATTGTTTTCGAATTATTGAAAAGCAAGTGTTTTACCCGTTGTATATTTTTAAGATTCTCTTTTTTTTTCTTTTTTTTTTTCTTTTTGAGAACCTATCTTCACACACCGATTTTATAAATACTACCAAATTTTCTCTTCATAACGTGATGAACTTTAAGATGAAAAATCAAAAATTCAATAAAATAATTATTGAATCGAATAAAAGGAAAATTCGATGCACGTTTTAGTAGTCCCCTTCTAAGAAGAACCTTCTCACTGGCGATTGTTTTACTTTATTACCTTCTGTGATCGACATCCGTTCGATCGGCTCGGTAGATTTCCGAAGTGCACTCTTTCTCTTCCTTTTTTTTTTTTTCTTTTTTTTTTCAGAAAAATTTCCATCTTGAGATTTTCACAAGAGGTCGAGCAAAAGCGACATGCAGCAACAACCAGTTATAAAGCACCGTAGGAAGGGAACGTGCATCGAGGAAAATAATGAAAAAAAAAAGAAAAGAAAAATAATAATAATAATAATAATAATAATAATAAATATAAAAAGAAAGGAGAAAAGAGGGGGGGGGAAGCGCCACACCGTATAGCTATTATCGAACAACTTGTTTATGCTCTGTTGGAACTTAAAGGTCTAAGAAGAAAGAACTGTAAGACGATTTTCCTTTCATTAGTTTCTTCTTCAACCCTCTTAAAGAAAAATAAAAGAGAAAAAGAAAAAGAGAGAGAAAGATAGAATTTTTATTTTCTTATTTTTATTATATGTTAGTCAGATATTTTTAATGGGTCGCGTCATTATAACGTAAAAAATATTTTCTTATTATTAAAAATATCGCATTAACGATCATTATTATTCGATAAGACCGTAATTTATTTTCTCAAAGTATGAGAACAGAAAAAAAGAAGACGTTCGTTTAAATTATATCATCATTTTCATCATTTAATTCATCTCCGTCCAAGCAATTGTCTATTACTTTCAGTACGAAACCTTGATATAAACGAGTAACAAGGTAGGACAGGAAAGTAAAAAAAGAAGAAGAGTAAAAAAGAGAGAAGGAAAGAGAGAGAGAGAGAGAGATAAAAGGACGCATGAAGGTGCAAAAGGCAGTATCTTACTTTGTCTAATATAACAGGTGTCGAGCTTATAAATAACTAAACGCTCGTTCATAATGTTTTCTAAAGAGACCTTCCTACCGTCTCACACATTTTCTACAATACGAGTCAAATCGTTTCGTAACGCACATATTGTAATATTGGTATTATTATTATTATTATTATTATTATTATTATTATTATTAAAATTTTCTCTCTCTCTCTCTTCTAACTTACTCTTTCTTTCTTTTTTTTCTGTTTTTAATATTTTCATTCTCGATCGAATGAAGTCGTTTTAAAGTTGAAAGATCTAAAAATTCAAACTTTCTCTCTTTGAAAGATTATTCTTACGAGTTACTTTTAATATTTTTCTTTAGTTTTTTATACAGAGTGTCTCAAAAGTTGGATTATCTAGTTGAGAAATAATAAATTTCTTTCGACAAGTATTAGAAATTACTTTATGGTGAACTCATACTTTTATAACGATACCAATTCAAGATTATTGTGTATTTTTACTCTCCCTTTTTATGGAGTCAAATTTCTTCTCTTACCTTCTCTTACCTATCCAATATTATCAAAGAGATCGCGTCTTTTTATCACTTTTCTAGAATCAACAGCATACGGTTTTAGTTTTTCCGAACGGGTCATCACTCCATTTTAATAATCGTGCCCGACGTTGCTTGACTTTAATTACCTAACGGGAACTAGTAATCCCACGTGATTGGACTCAGGATTATTATTTTTATATAAACAAAATAAATATTGTAATTCTGTTAATCAATATTGATTTGTTTGTTTGTTTGTTTTTTTTTTCAAACTTTTAAAACACCTTGTAATTCATATATTTATTTATCAGAGGAAACGCATGTATGTGACAACCGCAACCCAATTTTATTTCGTGATTGCGGTTACAAACGTACACTATGGGATTTAAAATATCGTTCGGTCCAATCTTGGTGAGAAAAAAATAAAACGAAATTTTGTATCCTAAAATGTTTTACGATAAATATTATCCATAGAACAAAAGTGTCTAATAGTTTAACTATCAGAAATGTTTGCGTATATTATGTTCTCGGAATGAGCTGATAACAATTGTTCTATTTTTATTTTTATTTGTTCTCTTTTGTAATATATAATCATGTTTCAAGTTCATTGAAAATTGAAAACAAATTGTTTTCCTTATTTTTATTTTTATTTTTCTTGTTTTATTGCAAAAAGAAAATCACAATTCAAGTTTATTCAAAAATATTATAAAAATCAATTGTCGATTACGACAAATTTTCTTTAAATTTGTTATCGATCAAAATATAAAGATAAGAAAAGAAAAGAGGGAGAGAGAGAGAGATAGAGAAATAGAGAGATAAAGAGAGGGACAGAGAAAAAGAAAAAGTCTTAAAACTGAATGAACGTCATAAAAAGATGAGAGTCTCCGTCGATAACCTTGAATCTTAAAGCTCGGATAAAGAATTCAGCGGGAAAATATCTGGAATTTGTTCTTGTTCGAGTGGATAAAAAAGAAAATATACTTTTAAAGGGGAATGACCGGTTAAAAGCTAAACTAAGGTCAATGAAAGGGAAACACAAGCATCTTTGTCAAAGTGTAAACCAGCTAGCTACGTGTGTATTTATCTTTCTTCACAATCGTCCTACACAATCGAGAGCTCGGATCGTAAAATGAAAATGGCTAGCTATTTGACGAGTTAACATAAAAAAAAAAAGAAACATAATATCGACTTACAAGTCCATTCCATGAATAATCGAAAATTCAGCCTTGAAATATGTACCGTTGGAAATTTTTAGGAGGGCTGAATCGCAAAGTGAGAAGGGAAAGAATGAAAGAAATATAAAAAAATGGGATAATGGTAAAAGAATAAAAGATAGAAAAAAGGTAAAGGAGAGAAAAGAAATCAGGGTCAAAACTTGCTTCAACGAGCTTCGGAACAAGCTTTTTTATATTTTATGCAACTTGTATATGTACATATGACACTAATTATCTTCTTAAGATTTAAACTCCTTCTTTATCGTACTTTAATAAATAATCAAATTTAAATGTTTTTATTTTAATTTATGATTAACAAAATAATTAATTTAAATTCAAACACATTTATTTTCTTTTACGTTTATCTAATTTTTTGATAAGAAATATTGAAATTTTTATTATCCTACGTTTAAATACATAGCATTAGTATTTTTTTAATGGAAATTTGCGACAACCCTAAATAGAATTCAATTCAATAGAACAAAATTCAATATTATTCTCTTTAATATATTATTATACATTTAATTATGAATTATATATTATTTATAATTATATGTGAAATGGGAAATTAATTATATTAAAATTTTATATTTTACCTTGTGATTGATCTCAATCATTATTTATATTACAAATATATATATTATATAAAGATCAATATTTTCGGTTAAATAATACAAATTTCAAAATGCCTTATTAGCCAAACCAATTATTTCAATTACTTTTTATTGTGTTTTATCCAGTTTCTTTTGACTGTCATCGTTCACTGGCCTCTGCGTCATTTCTATATTTAAGTTGTCACCCATTTCTTTTTTATCTTTCTCTCTGTCTCTATATGTTTATTGAAACGAGACTTCAACTACATTTCGAGATCTGGGTCTCTTTCAACTCGAGGACTAGGGCAATAGTTTTAACGATGGACACATCGAAAAAGATAGAAATAGAGATAGCAAAAGAAAAAAAAAAGTAAAAGCAATTCCAATAAAACACGCAAACACACACACACACACACACACATACACACACAGAAGTGAGAATTTCTAATCTTATCTAATAATTTCATTAAAAAGAACTCAATCGATTTTACGAGCGATATTTTTCTCGACACTTTTTTATAATTTATACTAAAATACACAAAAACGATAACGTTTTTGATTTTATTTATATATATTGAATTAATCTATATAAATATAATAATTTTATAATATAATAATGAATACATATATAAAATGAATATATATAAATATTAAAATCTCTAATTATTGAGACAATTTTTCCGGATAATTTATAAAATTTATATTCAAAAATAAACACAATAAAAAAAACAAACTAAAATAAAAAATATATGTATATATATATATTATATAAGATACAATATAGTATAAATAAGTATAAATAAGAAATAATATATATATATATTATTAGATTATATAAATATATAGTATAAAAATAGTATAAATAATAGTATAAATATCTATATAGATATATATTAGATTGTATGCTTTTAACAAAGAGAAAATCTATTCGTATTTGTTGTATCATTGCTAACTTGACAGATATTCTTGGTTACCGCAGATATCCAACAACGTCCTTGCCCAAGAGTTAAGTGGATATTCTGGTTTAGCCGTATAACCGCGGGATTCATCGTATATATTCCACAGACGTGCCTTGTCGATAACTCAATAAAGGCTAAGAGAGAAAGAGAGAGAGAGAGAGAGAGAGGTTTGACATCCTAAGAACTAAGCTTATCCTTTAGATACTCTAACTTTTGAT
The DNA here is from genome assembly GCF_010416935.1 of Polistes fuscatus. Classification (NCBI taxonomy): domain Eukaryota; kingdom Metazoa; phylum Arthropoda; class Insecta; order Hymenoptera; family Vespidae; genus Polistes; species Polistes fuscatus. The sequence goes on along the minus strand of NW_025112997.1, from coordinate 7,094,660 downwards.
TGAATAAACATATCATCAAGGTTTGTTTTTAATTATTCCGTGTCAGCTTTCAAATACACTCAAATGCTGTTAGATCGAATTAATATAATATTACTTGAATTATGAGAATCGTAAAATTGTCTATCAAGAAAATTCGATGAAACTTTTGACTCGATCACAAAGATATTTTTATTTCTTTTTATAATATAAATAATTATATTATAAGAAATAAAAACAGGTCGTATAGTAATAAAAAAAAATATATATATATATATATATTTTCAATTTTCTTATTTAATTCACACTTTACGTATGTTTAGGTTTAGCATGATTTTTTGCTTTGCAGCTCTTAACGAGATTTAGATTGTCTCGTTTCAAGCTCGCTTACCTAACTTCGCTTCTATTTCTACTTACGTAAAATATCTATATATATATATATATATAAACACATGCGTGTATGTATATATGTGTAGTTAGTACTTACGTACGTCGTCAGAACTTCCCGTTGAGTTTAGGAATGTTAATATATCTCTAAATGAGAGCAAACTTGTCCTCCGATCTGCTTGAAAACGTAATCGATAAAGTTGCATGAATGTTTATCTCACTACACGCGTTATTCTTGTCAGAAAGATCTCCGATCAAATCGATTTCTGCTTAGCGTAACATTTTTAAAGATATTTTTGTTTTTTTTTTTTTTTTAGGAATATGTTTAACCCACTTTCACTTTGAATATACATCGAGGACAAGTTTGTTTTTGAATGTACGGGATGTCTCCCAAATTTGTAAATCGAAGAAAAGGAGGTAATACGAAAATTCAATTGAAACAAACAGCAAAATACTCATTGTTTATATATATATATATATATAATGATCTTTAATCTTTTAATAATTAATTAAGACGTAATTGCGTTTCTCTATAACAACAAAAGTTTTATTTAAAATACTTAAACAGTTACATTATATTTAACAAATAATTTACTAACCTATAACAACAAAAGAAACAACATTTAAAGCCTTTATTTTTAGTATCTTCTATCTTCCGAAGCGAATTGTAATCTCTCTCTCCCGGAAGGTATCTACCTACTTATAAAGCTACATCTCAGGTGCCCGTCACGACCTCTGATAAACTTGTCAGTGATGCGGCAAATATAAATTAAAGAAAAGCATTTTGATATCTGTGACGTGGTTTTCTTTACATATATATATATATATATTTGTTTATTCAAACACTGACGGGCATTACCCATTGTTACATAACCAGAATAAATATTGAAAGATAAAGATAATATAAAGATAATATAAATATAATACTGATAAATAAAATAATATAAATATAAATAAATTAATATTAATTAAAATATATATATATATAAAAGATACATAGTAATAAAGATAAATATAAATAAATAAATAAATTAAAATATAAAAAAAAGAGAAAAAAAAAGAAAGAAAGAATACATACAAATAAATATAAATGAATAGATAATATATACATAGAATATATTTATAATAAATTTTCTAATCAACGACACGAGAGACTATTTTCGAACGAAAATAAAAGAAAAATAATAAACCTTAAAGGAAAGAAAGGTAGAAAAAACAATCGTTTGTTATTTTTCAAAATAATCTTAAAAATGTCATAATCCTGTTCACGACTCATAATCTCCATCGTAAAAAAATTCATCTTCAATTGTATTAGCGCGTGAGTTAATTATCTCGTAAACATGGAATGATCCACCACGATTCGAATTCTTTCTTCGAGCTTCATTGTCATTTCAACATTCTCTAACGTAAACCTCTGTGTTCTTTAATTAAAATAAAAGGCTCGAATTTGTGTGAGTTATGAGATACCCTCTCCCTTTAACAAAATGTTGAACTTAAAGTAATCAATATAAAATTAATTTCACGTAACATTTAAAAAAAAACTTAACTTTTATACACTTGTATATTTGTATTATTTGAAATATTTTAATTGCGTCGATGAATATTTTCGATTGTAAAACAAATTTTGTAAAAATAATTGACAATTGTACAGATCGATGTACGGTATCGGGTAGTCGAAAACTTCCACGTTCACTAAAGATACACCACAAACGTTAAAAAAAAGAATTTTTAAAACCTTCCGATAATATATACCAACGTTTTAGTATTTCAAACGCGTTAGTCCGTGTTTATCTGTCTTGCTTATCACAAACGTTTCTAGAGCACGTGCCTGTTATGCAGGAAAAAAAAGGAAAAAAAATAACATAAGTATGAAAGAGAGAGAGAGGGGGGGGAGAGGGAGAAAAATATGTAAGCAATTTTATGCTCGTTAAAAAAACAAATCTACCAGAAGATACTCGTCGATCGACGAGATGAAAATAACGAGATGAAAAGAGAGAGAGAGAAAATAAATAATTTAAGGCATAACGAACGTACAAGTATAAAATTTTTTTAATATTATTTTATTAATAAAAAAAAAAATTCACTTACCTTTCGTATGTATCGAACGTCGCGTCTGTTAGAACGATGATAAAAATGGTTTCTTTCTATCAATTTTTGTACTAGCAAACTTGGTTGTGTTATGTAATAAAAAGAAAAGAAAAAAAAGAACAAAGAACAAGAGAGAGAGAGATAGAGAGAGAGAGAGAGAGAAAGAATATTCCTTTATAGAAAGCTATAAAAGTAAAGCTAACATAATGAGGCGAACAATAATGAAATGATAACTGGACGTCGTAAGCGCGTTATTCTTTGTAATAAACCTGCGCTTAATGATTATAACGTATAACGAGAGAGTAAAAAAATATTAAAAATAGAAAAAAAGAAAAGAAAGACAAAAGTAATAGAAAGAGGAACGGACGACGGTAAGGAAATAAAAAAGAAATCATAGCCAAAGTGTGTAAAACTTCAGCGCTAAAAGTCGCGTCTATTGATTAATAAACTTATTAAGCTCATTGTTTTTTTTTTTTCCTTTTTTTTTTTCTTTTATCTTGCACAAAGTCTATGAAATTATGTTCGTTAAAATCTTTTGCCTATTCTCTTTGAAAGATATTTAATTTTTGTTAAATCGAAATTCTCCATTATATATAAATATTCACATTTTCATAATCGCATCTTAAAGGTTATTTTTAAAATTGATTACTCTTTTTCGTTACGAGTTAGATTAAACGAATAACTGTTGAAATAGCATAATTACAAATGTAGATTTTATAATTGCAATCTTAATTACGCGGTTAAAAAGGTTATTGAAAAAAGTAATAATTAATTTTAATAAAAATGCGTAGGAAAAAATTGATTTGCACGCGTAGAACACTTTGATCCATCTTACATATATTATTTAATAATAATAATAATAATATCAACAAAATGATTTAATTCATATGAGTTTCAAAGGCACGATTGGAACTTGATTAACAATCTTATATAATAACGATTGAAATAATTATTAATTAATAAATATAACGAATAATAAAACTTATGAATATAAACATGGTGAAACTGTAGTGGGAAAAAAAAAGTAGTGTTCTCTTGATTTTCATGGTGGGTTGGTTGGTTGGCATCGTTGTCCTTCGAGTATAGTGATAGGCCAGCTAGGTTGGTTACTTTACTTGCGTTGTGTATGGTGGTATCGAGGAAAGGCGAAAAAGCGAAAAGGAGAACCAAAGCGGTCAGGAGTAATAATCAGGCAAACATTAAGCGCAAGAACGCCTCGGGTTGCGCCAAAGGCCCCCTTCTTCTCAGCACACTTAATAAATACGTTTATCGCTCCGGTGACTCCCATCTATCGGCTGAGTGGATCCAGTGACGTCACTGGCGCTCCTCTAACGTCACGTCACGATAAAACAAAACGCCGAGAATTGCGTTGATTAAGTATTGACATTATTTCGTATACATTTCCATTCGTCAAACGGGTCAATAGTTATTCGACCTCGTTTACGCTTCGCCGCTCGCGTAAATGTGTTTTTTTTTTCTTTTTTTTCTTCTTTTTTTTTGTTGTAAAAAGGAACGAAGAAAAAAGAAAATGGAAAAGCAAGCCCGATGATGGGTAGGAAGTAGAGAGAGAGAGAGAGAGGAAAAAGAGTTACGGAATCCATGGTGATACCTATCGTTACTTTTTTTTTTTCTTAACTCTCGAGCATGTTCCTTTTCTTTTTTTTTCTTTTTTAATGAAATTTTGATCGACCGACAAATAAAGAATTCGCGAATTCTCGAGTTTCGAATGTTATCTCGTTCGATAATTACTTCTGGGTTTTTCTTCTTTCTCCTCTGCTTTTTTATTTTTTTTGCTTCTCATTTTTAGTTAATTATATTCTTTTTGATTTCTTATTGTTGTTGTTGTTGTTGTTGTTCTTCTTCTTCTTATTTTTCTTCTATTTCTTCTAACGCTATTTATTATAAGTAAAGTTTAACTTTACGTCGAAGAAATAGAAATATTCTACGTGATGAACTTTCGCGTGTTAAACGTTTTTTTTTTTTTTTTAAAGCTAATTTAATTTAATAGCTACATCAAATTAATTTGATTGATCGTGTTTGATCGTAAATTTTATGAATAAAGTTTAACGCTTCGTAGAAAATTCTCAACATATTTCTGTTCGGATCAAAATCGTTCGGAATATTTACAACCTCGATAATTTGAGTTTGAGTAGGAAATCGATTGAAAGAAAAACTACCTTTTTTGCTCGCATAAAATAGAAAATAAGTTGAACAGGGTATCTAATAATACGAGTTAGTAGTAACATAAAAAGATTTGGAAGATTTATCAAGTAACTTTGTTGAAAAGTGGATAAATATTCCAAAAAAAAAAAAAGAAAATAAAAAAAGAAAAAAAGAAAAGAAGAAAAATAGTATTTTTTAGCTTGCGTGACAAGTTTTCTCCAAGTAACAAAAAAAATCGTATAAATCGTAAAATGTTAGAAAAGATCCGTAGACATTTTTAAAAATCGAACTGCGACGTCCCTTTTAATTTTGACGAGTGACGTCTAACTAAATAAGTGATAAAAAAAAAAGTAAGATTAGGGGCGAAAAATAAGAAAAAGAAAAAAAAAAGAAGGTTTTTTCAAGGAAAATTCCAGGACCTTCTCTCATCGAAGAGGGGTGAATAGATCTTTTACGGTATTTCTATAAATATCGCTTGGGGAGATATTTATTTTCAATCTATACTAATACGTCAAATAAAATATAGTTATAATACATACACATACATAAAATATATGTGTCAACAGTTGATTACGCGTGACAACTACTGTGCATTACTTTTGATAAAACGTCAAAGGTTAATTACGAACAACGTCACATCATCAGTACAATATATGCGTTATAGAAATAAAGAAGAATAAGAATAATGTAATCAATATACAAGACACTAATTTATTACTAATTATATTTTTCAATCTTTTTATATTTCTTAAGGCTAAGCTTCTTTTTGGTTTTTTTTTGTTTTTCTGTTTAAATGTTCATAACTATCCGGATATATTTATAGTCCTTTCTGTCAAAGCTACGTTCGATAGACAATTTATTTGCGGCTACAACATGTATATATAATATGGTTTAACGTTGTAGGTAACTTGATATAATTATAGAGCCTTTTCCTCTCTTCCTCTCCCTCTCCCTCTGTTTCTCTTTAATCCGATATCTTTATTAGAGAAATTTTCTTTTCCAATAATTTTAGAAAATATTTTTAATATTCATTGTTTCTAAATGAATTTTCTTATATATATATATATATATATTTTTTTTTTTATTTTATTTTAAGAAGAAACCCTTTTCGCGTGCACGCGAAATGATATGCATTTTAATTTTTACGTGTTTATGAAAAATATATTTTATTATCATAATAAATCTTTTCTCTATTATAATTGAAATTCTTTTTAAAATACACTTCCATAAATTTGGAACATAACATAACATAAAGACGAACGGAAGTCGGATATTAAAAGAAAATTGTAATGTTTATATTATTTAATTAATTCATAGAATTGTTATATAAATGAATTTATTTAGGCTTATCGTAAATGGTTAGGGTCAAATTGATGAGAATGTATTATCACGTATGTACACGTAATATCGTTTTACCTGTGAACTACGTCGTAGGAACTTGGAAACCTTGCATTAAATGGATTACCGTGGGCAAACCGCTCGAATCCCATCAATCCAACCACCGACGAAGGACGTGAATTAAAACGAGTAAAGAATCACGAGCTCTACGCTCACACACGAACAATGACGAGGAACTCGACGTTCATTCACACGCAAATTACACGACGGAAAATGAAATTGCTGCTTGTTGAGACTACGTCTGTGCACTTATAAAAAGAGTTCAACGGAAGAAAATATTCTCTCGAGAAGAAATGACGAGAAATAAATTTGATATTACAAGCACGCAAATAATAATTCTTTCATACCCCGATTTCATAATTTATGATATTTAACTGTAACAATTTGTAAGTTCGCTAAATGAAAATCCAATTGATTTCTATTGCGAATAAATTAAACGGGAGATTTTCAAGTGAAATTTCTTTTATATTCGTAAATTTATGCTCGAGCAATTGATAATATTTTTATAAGATTTTCTTTCTCAAATATTATTCCCGCAAAATCCGATTAATAATAATTATCATACGAGTTAAGGATTACGTCAAACATTACAAAATACGTGATCAAAAGAAAAAGAAACTTCTTATTTGGTTAATCCGTCCGTGTTTGCTTTCAAACTTTATTCGATTTTCTTCCTAACCGTTATTTTTAGAGAATGATCATCGACAATTTAATCCGATTAATTTTCATTTAACACGTACCGTGTGTCGCGTACGCCCCCGCTCAGAAAATTTCCATTCATATCGTATGAAATTTTCATCATTTATACCATACGTGGGGCGTATACGACCCATACGGCTTAAACGGAATTCCACGTATCGCGTTTAAGTGTTCTATTAAATATATAAATCAAAACGTGATCTTTCCCAAAAGAAATTTCTTAATTATATTAAAATTCTTAATATGCGTAAGTGCAACTACTATACGCATATAAATTTGACAAATTACAATAGTAATTATTATCGCATTATTTTAGAAAATAAACCATCGATTAGAGTTTTCTTTTCGTTTCTTTTTTTTTCTCTAAAAAATACATTTATACGAATAAACAGATCGCGAAAACATTTTCGAAATAAGACGTATTCGTTAGTATAGAATGTTTGATAACCGAACAAATCGATGACATTATCGAATGGTATCGAATGACCAAAGGTATGAACCTGTATCGTGTGTATTACGTTGGAGAAATAAATGTCACCTGTTTCATCATATAGTTCGGAATGAAATCATCGAAATTCTATTTTCCGTTTTGACCTCGAGTACATTTTTTACACCTACGCAAAAGAGAGAGAGAGAGAGAGAGAGAGAGAGGAACATAAATTTGTTAAAATTGTAATAGTATTGGAAAAATAACTATACGTATCAAGGATGAACTCTCTGGGATGCGAGCAACAATCGGTTTTTAACTTTCCAAGTTTACGGTTTAGTTAGTAAATCCTTCTACTTAATATTCCGAAAATAAAATTTAAGAGGGAAAGAATAATTTCAAGTTTGAAGATAAAAGAATAGAATGAGAGAGAGAGAGAGAGAGAGAGAATGGAATTTAAATTGTGATCTCGCATTTCACATAATTTATCTCAAAAAAGAAAGAGAGAAAAAAACGAAAATAAAAAAAAAACAAAAGAAGAAGAAGAAGAAGAAGATTAGTTAAAATCGTGAGCGAGATTTAATTCCTATTGAGATATACGTTTAGGTATGATATTTCAAGTAAACTCCGATAGCTATGATATGGGAAATGTCAATATCCTTGCGACGTCCTCGAACGAGCTTAGAATTCTGATTGAACGAAATGATCCGATAGATATATGCATCCATGCGTGAATGTCAGTATGTGTATGTGTGTGTGTGCGTGTAAATATGTAATACTTATTAGGAAATACGACTTCTATAAACCGAGTATTAATTGGACCAAGTTATACAGCTCTATCAATCACTCAATTTTATGAAATTGAATAAATTTAACTAGAACTCATTTCACAAATATTACAATACTTTTATTGTGTATCGGTTATATTAAAATCATTATTATATTTTCAATTCTGTATTTATAAGATTAAAATGAAATTACGTGTTAATAATGTTTCGTTGCAAAATAGATAAACAACGAATAATTATATTATATAATCCATATTGCATATTAGAATACAATTTTTGTTCTCATGGTTTTCTCATGTGGTTTACTAGGTCTTTTTTTTTATCTAAATGAAATTAACATTTTTTTCTTTTTTAATCACGCCAGTTTTTCTCGTGCAAAAAGAAAAAAGTAAAGAATAATAAAAATTTGTGTATTACGAGATAAATGAAATTGGCAATGAAGATAATAATTTTAATAGGAGAAGAAATATACTAGAGTAGTTTTTTTTGATAAATAAAATATGTTTTGGAGAAATTTTATCGACAAATGGTCCAACGAGAATAAAAAAAAAACATTCGATTGTAATATTAGTGGCGTTTTAAAACGTTTAACGTAATTCGATAGACGTCGAAGAAAATGTTGTGTTGTACTTTAATATGATAGGACGTCGTACTAAGTCGATAATATTCGAGCTATCGAATTATCGTATTACTTCGACGAATTATTAAATGAAACGTTCGAAATTTCATATCGTCAAATATGGATTTTAACGTTTAAATCCTATAACGATAATAAATGTTAACGTAACTGTGCACATACATACATAGATATAAGCATATATTATATATATATGTATATGTATATGTTTATGTATATGTATATGTATATGTATACGTTCTGTAAAATGTCAATGTCTCATGGTTGTTCTCAAATGACCTCAGAATTCTAATCGATTCGAGTCAATGTCTGACTTTAAGGCCACCATTGGTACTACTATTTTCGATTTCTTTTATACACATATATTATATTTCATTAATTATTTGAAAAGTAATTTAATTTAGTCAATGATAACTAAACAAATATTCTCTCATATTTACAATCCAAAGTGTTTTAAAAAATGATCGTGAACTATTATTGAATTTGATAAATTCAACTTCTCAACTATTTCACGTATTGTTATAGGTACGTCAATTAGCATTCACCTGTGCTTTTATTTTTCCATCATTTATTTTAATTGGACGGCACTAATGTGGCACATTTTAAAATCAATAATATCTATGCGACATTTTGAAAATCAATTTTAACATATATAATATTATTTTCCCTAGTACCAAATCATTATAATATAATAATGTAATAAATGTAATAATGCGAACACAGCAAAATATGACGATTTTGTTCATTTTGATTTTCCATTTTTTATGGCAAAAAAAAATCTTCTTGACTGATCGAAACATAAAAAAGTTCCTACATCGCGTTTGAGGTGTCTGTTGCTAGAATAAAAAATGATTTGAAAATTTAGAACAAAATTGGTTATCGGTAAACGGGATTAACGAAATTTCTGTAAAAAATAAAAAAAAACAAAAAAAAACTGAAATTACTTACCAAATAATCTAATAAATAAACATATACATATATATAATATATAATTATAATAATAATTATATTAAATAATAATAAATAAATATAATATATAATTCTGTAAAAAAAAAAAACTAAAAAAAATTGAAATTACTTTCCAAATAATCTAATACATAAATATATACTATAAATATTGTACATACATGTATATAGAGAAACATAAACGTTTTAATATACATTATAAGTATGTAGCTCAGTATCTTTGAACGATTAAGACAGCATCGTCGATATAATCCTTCCAAGCAAATAATTTAACAACCAATCGATCGATCTATTAAAACGTTCGACGTTAACATAATTAACGAATATGAGCGATAAACTTAATTATTACTCGTCGTAAGCTTCACTTATAAATATCGGAAATATTTAATAATGAAAAAAAGGATTGGCTGGAGGCGATTAAATTGGAAAAGATAATCGATCAAAAAAAATGAAGTTTATTATTCGTTACCATATATATATATATACGTATATATGTACATGGGGAAATAAAAAAACAATTAAAAATAATAAAATTAACAAGTTGATAACTTTGATCAGTTTTTCGTTAACGATCTATCTTATGAGTTTATATACCGTAATAAAACGCAAATGTATTTTTAATCCGATCGAATAAAACTAATAACGTTCAAGAATAATGAAACCGGTTAATATGGGAAGAGAAAAAGAGCCTTTTCTATCAATTCGAGAACATTCGAATTCTTATTAAAAAAATGAAACTTTCGTTTTACTGCGTATTTGCAAGGCGTTATTATAGTTTCTAGAAATCACGTTTCAGTTTCTAGTGAAGGGAATACGTTGATAAATAAAAGCGAATATTGATTTAATGTAAAACATTTGTTTCATAAAGTAAACGAATATTTTAATTAAGTACAAAAATTATTCTTTCTATCAATTCGAGAACATTCGAAGTCTTATTTAAAAAAATGAAACTTTCGTTTTACTGCGTATTTGCAACGCGTTTAGTTTCTAGTTAAGAAAATACGTTGATAAATAAAAGCGAATATTGATTTAATGTAAAACATTTGTTTCATAAAGCAAACGAATATTTTAATTAAGTACAAAAATTATTCTTTCTATCAATTCGAGAACATTCGAAATCTTATTTAAAAAAATGAAACTTTCGTTTTACTGCGTATTTGCAAGGCGTTACAGTTTCTAGAAATGAACTATCGAATAGACGAATTATCATTGATTGTCATTAAACGCACGCGTGCATATAATCTCCTTTTCTCATCCTATTCGAGAGATATCGATTCTCGTGAATTCCTCGATTCGATACGGCTTCCTACACGATTTATGTCACTAGTGGTGATAATTCAAATGCTATGTTAATCCGATTCGATGAGAGAGACAAGGTAAATGCTTAAACAATTACAACGAATCAAATATTTTACTCGACTTTATACTCTTTTATTATAGTTATCGATCAAATCGAATGCCATAAATTTATTTAATACCAAAACAAAAATATTACTCGTACAACGTAGGATACATTTTCTGATGATTGTTGTATTTTTGTAGAAATTATAATTGTTTAAAACATAAGAAATATATCATATATAAGGTCTTCTCAAATTTATTCACTTGATTATTATCTTCACTTTCATTAACATAAATTCACAGACGTGTTACACGTGTGATATTGCCAAATTGATTGAATTTTTGTAATTTTTTGTTTTAATTTTAATTACACTACCCACACTTTCAGAAACCCTTTTCATATATTACAAGTAAAATATATATATATATACGCGTATATTTTTAGTATAAATTATTTATTTGTATTACAAATGAAAAATGAGATAAAAAAGTAAATGAATAATCAAGCCAAATTTTTTCGGGTCTTTAAATGAAAGAAGAAAAGAAAAAGGAGGAAGAAGAAATTCGATTAAAAGCGGACAAAGGGTAAATAGAAAAGAGAAAAATAAGAGTAAGAAAGAAAGAAAGAAAGAAAAAGAGAAAGTGAGAAAGAAAATGGGTCACGACCTCGTAGGAAAATTTTCCAATAATTTTTGTTCTCTTCCTCTTCCTTTTCTTCTTCTTCTTCTTTTTCCGCATAAACGTTCACAGCTACCTACTTACTGCATTAGTATTAACCTAATCGTTTGGGTTTTTGGCAATGAATCAAAAAAATGCGTTCTATCGATTGGCTCGGCAAACTGAAGATAACAATTTAGAAAGCGAAATAAATAGAATGAAATAGAAGGAAAAGATGTGCAGAACTTTTGTCAAACGGAATAGCAAAAAAACTCTCGAGCCAGAAAATCTTGACGTCTCGTGTTTAACATTTTCAACATCGACGAAAAAAATCAAAAGAAAGAAAGAAAGAAAAAAAAGAAGAGAAAGAAGGAATAGAAAAGAGAAACTTGGATAAGGGTTCTAGGTCACACAGCGGAAGAACGAACGAGAACTTTTCAAGCTTTTACGTAATCCATGAAACGAACTAACAATAACAGAGAAATAAAAAAAAAAAGAGAAAGAAAGAAAACGTGTATAGGATATTATGTAAGGGGTGAAAAAAGAAACAGACCGAGAAGAAGGACAATAGGACTCGCGACTCGCACGATGGAGCCAGATCCGAAAGTGATTTTTGTGCGATTGTTATCGGTCAACTAAACGTAAAAGAGAAAAAAAAAAAAGAGAAAAAATATGAAAGAGATAGAAAAGTAGGAAAATCCGCAGCGAGTTTAAACCAAACTGCCATTTATAAGAACGAACTAATGATTTTTTCAAACGAAATTCTTCTCTCTCTTTCTTTCATTCATTCATTCATTCATTCTTTTTCAAATTCAAAAATATCGAGAAAAGGTAAAACAGAAATTGTAGAATGATGTAGAAAAAAAGTAGGAAAATGAATAATAAAAAAAGGAAAGAAATAATTTTATTATTAAATAAAATTTATTTACATATTATTTATAATATATATGTAAATATATAATTATAAATAAATATAATATATATATATATATATATATATATATATATATATATATAAAATATTTAAATTATATTATGTAAAAATTATAATATTAATTATATAATAATTATAAAACATAAAATATATTATAAAAATTATATATAATATATTTAAATTATTATATATTATATAAAAATTATATATATACAATATTATACATATAATAAAATTATATAATATTACTAAAAATATTAAATATCGTTGTAAGTTAAGAAATTAATGAATAGAAAGAGGAGAAAGGTAACGAAAAGGAAGATGAACAAATAAAGTGAGGGAAATAGAGAAGAAACGAGATAAAGAACTAGACAAGAACGAGGAGAGCGAAAAATGGAGGAGAATGTTAAACGAAAATTCACTGAGGGGTGGAGAAGGAAGGGGAGATAAATGGCATGCTCATGAGTTCGTGGTCGATGTTACGTAACATCTAAAAAAAAAGGGTTCAAAGCAATGAGATAAGAGAAAGAGGAACGAGATGATGAGAGGGGGAATGGGGTGGATTGGGGATGGGAAAATTCATCTCTAACGAATCAAAAGTTATCTCTTTCTCGCGCTACATAAAGTTCTACTTATACACACACACACATATGTAATATATATATACATATATATACTTATTACAAGCATCGAACGTTGACTTTCTCGCATCGTTTGAGATATGAGATACTTGATACGATTTGCCTCACTTTTAACCATAAATCAAAATGCTTCTCGTTAACTCGATTCACAAACTGTTGGAATAAACTAAGATAATTTGACTCGCGATACGATTTATTAATCAGTTGTATTCGAATTCGAAACGTGGTTAGATTACTAGCACGAAGAAGAAGAAGAAGAAGAAGATTTATTTATATATAGCAAAAAAATCGAAAGGAAAAAAGAGAGAAAATAAAACGAAAAAGAAGAAGGAAATCGTGAAATGAATTTTTCCTTCGATTCTTGTTAAACGACCACCCACGATTTCGATTGTTTGTCCGTTCATTTGTCAAATTGATTAACCCTAACGAAAGTAAACTCAGAAAATTGATCAAATTCTTTTCTTTATCGTGTTGCCTTATATTTTTATCCACGAAAAATTTGGTTTTATTTATTTGCGTTAAATCTATTTAAATTATTGAAAAACATTTATTGTAAATATATCAAAATTAACAAAATAATTGGAAAAGTGAAGTTGATAATTGTTTAAATCAATAAATATTTCATACATACGAGTATTGTACATACAGGGTGTCCCAGATCGTTTGTTCCTTCTTGTGACATACAAATATTTCAGTTGATTAGCTTTAGATGTTAACAAATTAATATGTTTTGTTATAAAAATAATTATTTCTTTTTTCACGTAACTATAAAAAGAATCACGATATACATACACAACGACAATATTTCGAATGAGGAAGATCACTTTCTTCTTTTCCTTTTTCGATTAACCTTTTATCACATGAAACATGGATTTCATCTGCATTGAAACGAGTTTTCTATCGTCAATAGTTAACCAGATATTTCCTCTTCCATGAAATAGAGAAATATTATAAATAAAGATAGAACGATCTTTGATATGTGATTTTTGCATTATCACATTCATGAATTATTAACAATATCGATATATATATCTCATCTTATAAAGAATCGTGAAAGATAAATAAATGATATATGATAGAAACTCAATCTGTCTTACGGTTAGATGATAAATGTCAATTATTTGAATAGCTTGAAAATGATAATTCCATGAAATATACGATATATTACTTACGATAGAAAATTTATTACGATGATTCGATCATTTGTATCTATCCATCTTTCTACTTCGTAAAACAGGTCTAAACTCATATTTATCTTCTTTCTCTCTATCTTTCTTGTTATCTTCCTATCTTTCTTTCACCCAATGGTATTAAACTCGGTTCCACGACGCAGCAACTGAACGATCTGGCAATTATTGGTCTTCGCCGACTCGACATATAGAAACTACCAAGCTTAATTGAAGAATTAGTTTAAACAGAAGTTCAACTCCAACGTGCTCGTTTCTTCTTCCATCTCTAGCTCTCTCTCTCTCTCTCTCTCTCTCTCTCAATATACGTCTACACATATACATATTAACGTATGTATCTTCATTCTTACAAGTAAAATGTTTACACGCGCTAGTTTAATTCGTTTGTTTTTTACCAACGAATTATCTCGGAAATATTTAATCGACCCCAACCGACAACAAACGCATACATTTTTGAAATGAAAGTTTATTTTGAAAAATGTTACGAACAATTTTTTCAAGCTAAACGAAATGTGAAAAGATTTCCGAGAGGAACGGACTTTTCAGATTTTTGTTCCAGTTATGAGAGAGAGAGAGAGAATAAATGGGAAAATATCGATCGAGTAAGATTTGTGGGAAACGACAGAAGTGATAGGAGCCAGATACAAATTATTTTAACGTCCGACACGAAATGTGCAACAATGTCATTGATAAGAATGATTGAGAACAATGTTTTAACAGAATAATAATAGAAAATAAAATTCAATTGACATGAGCGTGAAAATTTATCCGGCGTGCTTTTTTTTTTGTGATAGAATTCTACTTTTGAAATTATTTTCACGGAAATATCGAGAAAAAATATTTTATTCAATATTTTTAACAAGTAATTATTTTTACAAAATAATTTGCCCTGCCGTATTTTTTCTATATTATCTGCCAGGAATAATAAACAAATCCAAACATAGATCAATAGCAAAGTAGTGTTCGAAACATTCATGTATTTTACGTATTTTATTTTAATATAAGCTTAATTTACAACATGCCTATTTACTTTTTATTTTTACGCGTAGTAATAATTCATACGATTAAATGTGTGTGTGTGTATAAAGACAGAAAAAGATAAACAAAGATAAAGATTAAAAAGTCAAATAGATGATGAGAGATGATTCGTAAATACTCATATTATTTTGATTTTAAACGGCTTAAAAAACAAATTGTAACCTGTTCGTCCTTCCTGTAAGAATTTATTCCTACGTAAAATTAAATAATATTTTTAATAGAGAATATTTTATATTTAATTAAATCTCATTTAATTTATACAAGTTTATGCAGTTATAATAATCGATAATGCAATATTTTATCTAGGTAAGAAGACTTGTAACACCAGAATTAAAGGATCTTATATATTTTTATGGTTTCAAAAAGATTTTCCATTAGAAAGACGTTAACCATTATTTAATTCTTTCGATGATTTAAAATTGAAAATTTATTATTCCATTGAAACACACTAATCGATATTGAAACGTATCATTTTGTGCAATTATTTCTTTCTTTCTTTTCTATAATTTTAGAAATTTATTCATTTCCAAATTGACCCACCAATCTTCTCGTAGTAAGATCCGATATTGATTATAGTATTCATAGAATTTTTATGGTGTAATGTAATAATTAAAAAAAACAAAAAAGTCTCA
Organism: Polistes fuscatus; assembly: GCF_010416935.1. NCBI lineage: Eukaryota > Metazoa > Arthropoda > Insecta > Hymenoptera > Vespidae > Polistes > Polistes fuscatus. Next base: position 7,078,701 of record NW_025112997.1, on the reverse strand, counting down.
AAAAGTTTCACTTCGGTCGCATATATATGGGTTCTACGTTCTTTTCTTTTATAATTAATTAATCAACGTTTAATATTTATTATTATAAATTTTCTATGCAATATTTTATGAAATAGCAGTAAATAAATGGAATCAGATTGGAAATTAAAAGATGCCGTTTTGTCTTCGTTACTTTTGTTTTCGTTTATAGTTTTATTTGATTTGTTTTTCTTTTTTTCTTTTTTTTTTTTTTTATTCCTTCAGTTTTCTCGGAAAAAGAAAAAAACGTAATTGAAACGTGACTTTTCGTAATACCTTCAGACGATTTTCTCGTTTCGTAAAGGCGCGTCTGAAACGTTCCGGAAAATTGTTTCTCCGGAGAACTACTCGACCTTTTTCACAATCCCCGCAACATCCTCGTTTATTTTTCTCCGGAATCGCTTTTATGATTTCTCTGGTTGCGTGAAAACGTTCGCGATATGCTAACAAAGCAAATAAATAATAGTTCTTATATTTTTATTTCTCCTGTTTTTTCCGTTTTCTTTTTTTCTTTTTTCATATTCTATTTTCTATATTTTTGTTTTTCTTTTCTTTTCTTTTCCTTTCCTTTATTATTTCACTCGAAACAAGATTTCTCATGAAAGATTACAGCGGATTAAGTCGCGTTGGTAGAATTTTCATCGCGTAGTAGATGCGTTCCAATTGAGTTGTTTTTTGTTTATTTTTATAAAAACGTGAAATTTGCGTGCGAGATATGCAACGCGATTAATGATCCATAACGCGATATTAAAAAGAAAATACTTTGTTGTAAGTAAATGGACCATTCGCATGGATATTAATCAATAAAAATCGTGTCAATGTCGAGTATCATAAAGTGGGTTAAGGGTTTTAAGACACGAGTCAGCTAGCAAGTTAATCGTCCAGCAAATGTTGCACGCTACTTTAAATTATAATATAGAATATTCGTGCATTTTATTTTGCAATAACTATACAAAAATATAATATAATATAATATAATATATAATAATTATTAAAACGATATATTCAATAATTCATGTTCATTCCAAATATTTTCATATCTTCGAATTTAAATATTAAAAAGTAAATTAACTTGCTTTCGTTATATCATAATATACGAGCTTGAATTTTTTGCAAAAGAATATTCAAATAAAATATAACGCGGGGATCGTATTAATTTTTATTTTCATTTGTATTATTGAATTTCAATCGAATAATAATTATCCTCGAACTTTTGAACGATATAAATAAAAATTCGAATTATAAATTTTCTTAAGAATTATGTCGCGCAAACGAATAGAAAGCCAATTGACAAGTGTAATAATTGAAAATAATTTTCAATGGAAACAAAATGTGACGTTTTTTAAATGGACACATTTTCTCTTTGAGTATTACTATTTTACATATAAAATATGACAATGTAAATACAAACGTTGCTGTACGTTCGTTCGATAACGCTAATAAATTCTCTTGAAAACGTAATGCAAAAAGGAAAATATAATTAACGCGTTCGAAACGCTAAACGATAGGGAAGGCTTATTATCGATGTGCGAAGTTGATATTAATCGGCACTTCGTAATTATCGTTGATGCGTGTCGGTCCCCGTGTAAACGTGAAACGTTTCTATGCACATAGATGCAAGTAAATACAAGTAGAGGTATTAATAGATAAAATAAAGATATTCGTTATTTCTAACAATAAGTGTAGGTGCGTGCATGCGTGCATACCATGCATGTGCATGCATGTATACCAAAGAACAGAATTTATAGGCATATACTTACTTGTACTCACTCGAAGGCCAGTTCAAGAAAATATTGTTGCAGTTGTCGATTCGATCATTCTAACAAAGGATTCAATTACAATGAATCCCAATGACTGAATAAAGTCTACAACGATGAAGAAATATTTTTATACAGTTTTTTTTTTGTTTCTTTCCTTCCTTCTTTCAAATTTAAAAGCATTTATTTTTTTACGTTTATCTTACCTTTTCCCGTAAAATAATCAATTTTCATCGACATATCTAATCCATTTTCTATAAATAATAATATCAATCTTTGTTATTAATTATTAAAACATTGGGCAAGAATGGCTATATAATCATCCTATATATCATCATCAGCTATATATTCATCCTTTGTGCAATACAATTAACAATTGTACTCGATCCTAATATTAAACTAACGAACAAAAATGTTACTTATACGAGAAATAGGGTTGACTACAAAAAAATTCATGTTTGTTTGAAAATAAAAGTGAGTTTAGACGTTTCCTCAACTATTTCACTCAGTTTATTTGCATTTGACCGTATAATCACTCATAAGTACCGGGAGGAAGGGACTGGGGTGATTGGGGGAGGGGACATACGCTTAAACAATTAGCTCAAATTAGTTTAAATACAAATTAGCCTAAAACACATCGGTTCTCTCTTACCAATTGAAATGTTTCATCTCACCTTAGATAATTATAATATATGTATATATTATATATAATATATGTATGTATCTCTTATATAATTTTTCACATAATCATTATAATCATCATCAATCATTATAATTATTATAATCTAATCTTTCAATTTCTTACATATCTTTTAATATCTATTCAATGTTACAGATATCGAGATTATATATTAATATTCAACCTTAAAAAAAACGACATGACGATCGTTTTTTCTTAATATTGAATAATATCACTTAAAATACAATTAATATTTATACATATACAATAGACCCGTAATCAAGATCGGATCGTTCTTTAATCGATAAACATCTTTCTTGTTGTTTAATCTAAATATTTTATTTCTCTATTTATTTCTATTTATTTATATATTATTATTATTATTATTATTATTATATCCTATGTAAATATATTAATACGCAAGTGGGTTGTTGTTGTTGTCGTGTTGCGTCCAAGTTTTTTGAGCATAACATGAAACAATTTCTTTCTATAATTTTTTTTTTTTCTTCGAATCAAATTCGCTTTTATTTTAAAAAATAAAAGTTCTTATCCTTTTTATTTTCGATGATTAAAAATTTATCAACCCACTCTCGTAATGTGAATAGCTATATTATACAATTTTTCTTCTTCTTTTTTTTGATAAGGTACATTCTTGCGAGAAATTATCGTACATACATACGTACATACACACATACATACATACATACATACATACATACATACATACATAATAAATGGACGTAGGTGTTTTAGGTTCAGCTCATGGTGTGTTCATGATTATTGCTTCGAAGCTGACTCTCTCTATCTCTATCTTATAAATTACAATAGATATATTTATATCTGTTGGTTTTTTAAACCTTGGACTATGTTGATTCACTAACTCGATTCTCAAGAGTATACACGTACTTTAGAAACGAAAAATAAAATAAAAAAGAAAATACGAAATAAACACCCACGCACAAGGTACAGAGAAAGAGAGAGAGGTGGGTAAAATGGGAGAACTGATGGAACTGGGGGGTGGGGAGGGGGTTGCTGAAGAGAAATTAATCTCTCGAAAATTTGTAAGCATTAATTTTTTTTTTCTTTTGCTTATTTTTTTTTTTTATGGTTTATAAGACACCTGCCTATTACTTGTGGTCCATTGAGATAAACAACAAAATTTGATAACGACGATAAAAATATTTTAATATCTGCTCGCAAGAAAGTACCTTTCGTAAATATGTCGACAGTTACAAATAGTTGCCATTTAAAAACTCACTTCGCGTTTAATCGAACGATCCAGGATATTGGCTAATAAATGTTAGGAAATTAATGTACACGTAGAATCTGTGTGTGTGTGGGGGGGGTTGTGTGTATGTGTACATAATATACATATATATTGTATATGAAAGATCGTGTGTGAGATGTGTATAGGTATATCTCTTTCAATACAACGACTATATTTTTTTCTTTGCTTTTGTTTTGTTTCTTTTTTTTCTTTTATTATTATTATTATTATTATTATTATTATTATTATTTACCTTTCGTAATATCCATGGAAGAATATTATAGAGGGAGAAAAAGGATAAAAAAAAGTTATTCAAAAAACCTCGTATAACCGATGTCTCCGATTTAAATATAAACAGAAAAATATACATGAGAAAGTGTTTGACAATTTGTTAATAAAATTATGAAAAATGATACGATACGTATGATAATTAAATTGTACATTATTTATGTATAATATATATCATAGAAAGTTTTCTCTGAAATATTCAGAAAGAAATATTGTGTGTATTTTAATATGCACACCTGTTATCTTCAAATAAAACGATCAGAGTGAGTGAGAGAAAAAGAAATAATAAATAAATATATATATATATATCTAAAGAAAAGAAAAGAAAAATTGACTAATGCGAGAAACGTTTGACCAATTAGGTGTAATGTACAATAATTAGATCAAATTTGATTCTCTTTGAGGTGTAAAGTAAGGGTCTCCTAGTTTCCTAGAAATCATGACCGTTACTCCGATCAGGTGGAATTAACTTAACACACGATGACATAAGTGAGAGAATGAGAGAATGAGAGAGAGAGAGAGAGAGAGAGATAGAGAGAGAGAATCTCTTTGATGGAAGCGATCAATCACGAAACAAGGTGCTACCAGCTCGCTTAACACGAAGGGTAGGTAGAGTCTAGAGCAAGCAAGCAAGCAACCAATCAACCAACCAACCAAGGTATGCCCTATTATAGAGGGAAATGGCGTCCATGGAAAGAACCATTTGCAGCAATAGCAAAGTTAAACGAGAATGGAGTTACTAACAGCACTCTAAAAGAGTCTCGTGGTTTAGGAACTCTACGAGATGATGATGAGTAGGAAAGGACGAATCACGTCATAAAACATTATTTCATAAGTTCAGGAATTACTATAGGAGTAAAAAAAAAAGTGAATTATGATAGAAAGTGTACGTTCGAAATAGATTTGAATTAGAAAATAAGTAATTTTTATATCTAGATTACTAAGAGATATATGAGTTTGATAAGTTTTATTTAATTTTTCTTATTTTCTTCTTTTTTTTTTTTTTTTTTTTATAAAAATTCGATAAATCTTCGAACGATCTTATACCTCGTTATATTAAATATTAACGAGTTGAATTATGTTTTAAGAAATTCAGTTTTTTTAAAGCTTATCCTTCGAATGAATTTTCCTCTTGGAAAACCATTTTTGACAAATTTTTTACGAGAAACATTGAAAAACATTGAGATTAAAAAATATTCAGCAAACAAATTGCCATGATACCCAAAATAATATGCAAAACTAATATTAACAATAATATTGTTTTTGAATATAAAAATACATAATCCTGGATAAACAAAAATTATAATTCTATCTTACTCAATTATTGTAAAAGCATTCATAATGATTCCAAACTTTTGTCCGATAGTATATGCACTTATCTATGCGTATGTATGTGTGTGTGTGTGTGTGTGTGTGCTATGTCGAGTGGTTATTATGAAAGTAATATAAGTGAAAAATTGAATGAAAAATAAGTTTATTGTGTAATACGTATCGCAATTACCTAATTATACGAATTACGCAATAAACCATTATGTATATATGTATACACACACACACATATACATTAAAAGGGCGAAGGGGTGGGGAGGGGGAAGCTAACGAAGGAGAAGCAATTAGTCGAACAGATAATAATCATATTAATACTAATACTACCTGTGAAATTGTAGAATACTCAAAGTGATGATTTTATAGATGAGAACGCGTTAAAATATAATAGGATGTTGTTGACCACCATTCTCTTCAGTCTGAAGAGTAGTTGGATCGAATCAATAAACGACTATATATATATATATATATATAATACCAGAAGAATGATGATCGATCGTGTTCTATTATAACATCCCATAGGTTTACGTTTGCGAAACTCATTCACGTCGTTCATATTCGAGTAGGAAAATAATCCTGATAATGTTCCATGGTGGTACGTTTAATAAACTCGATAAATCGATAGAAGTAGTGTTATTGATCGAATTTCTATAGGTAATCTCAAGAATAGCCGTTCTATGGGAATTTACAAATTTAAGTTTTATTTTGTCACGCGTATCAAAACTCTCTCTCTCTCTCTCTCTCTTTCTCTCTCTTTCTCTCTTTTTTTTTCTCTTTAAATTTCCGATACATTCGTGTACGTTTATTGGTACTCGCAGGTTTTACACATATGTATGCACGTATTTAAATTGTTGCATATAGAAACAACGTGGTAGCCACTTAAAATCGGTACGTTTCCAAATGATTACATTTGGTTTAGATTATAAGCAGCATAATTACAAGTTGGCCACACGTCGATGATACAACAATCATACGCAAACAGCTAGCAACCGTTTGGCTCCTAGCCAGATTCCCCTAACTTATAAACGAACATACGTGGAAAACTAATCGCGTTATATATCAAAACGATAATCATCTTTTCTTCTAATTTACGAGATCAAATATTTTACATTTCGATGAAATAATACGAATAAAAATCAAATGATTATTTCTACGTCTCTCGATAGTATCGAATAAATGTGATAAGGTGTTATATTGAATTCTCGAATTCGTAAAATGGTAGAGTAAAAAAGAAAAAAATGATCATTTGTTCTAATAAACTATAAACAATTTCAGGTACTCTAACTTAAGATAAAATAATATTAAATTAATAATATTAAATATTATTATTTATTATATTAATAGATAAATTAATATTATTATTATTATTATTATTATTATTGTGAATACTATTATTAATATTTTGTTATAATTTTTAATAAGATGTGTGTTGATTTTGTATTCTTTTTAAAACGAGCAAGCAATCTCTGTTTCTTCTTTAAAATGAAAGAAATGATTGAACGAAAATATAGACAAGGAAGTGCTAGAGTATATATATATATGTTTTTTTTTTGCAAACAATCAAAGTCTTATCGATTAACATATTCCGCTTGCACCCAGCACACCGTTTATCCAATCACGCACGTTCTAATGATTCCAACTAATAAACGGCAAATTAATATACGACGTGTCTAATCGCGTATAAACATTTTGTTTTTGCTATAACAATCATATGTAAATTATTATATCTCATTCCATGTACAATAGACTATGACCATGAGTTATTATGAATGTCCGTGTTCCCCAATTAACTCTAATCGCATCTCTCTGCGTCGAATTAATTTTTGCATAATTCTTCGACACTGGTTCGACTTGGAATAACCTTTACGTCTCGTTCAAATAAAAATAATAATTATTCAATAGAAATTAATCGTACATTTTCATTCTAATTAACGATATAATAATATATTAATGAATAAATTTGGAATAAAAATCAAATAGCATTGTGATTTACTAGAATTCGTTTAAGATTTTCTTTTCGCCGACACTCGGTTATAGTTTGGATGAATTTTCCACAAGGACGTGCTATTTCAATGTCACTTACAGGGAAATTTAACGCTACGTGCAAAATCCGACAAGGTTCTGGTTTCACGCTCCTATATTGTTATCAATTATCCCGTATCTCTATGTGATTTACATGTTTAATCATTTTAAAAAAGTTTTGATATATATATATATAAATGAACAAAGAATAACGTTATAGAACAAATATAATATTTAATTAAAAAGAAAAACGAATGAATTTTTACTTTTGTAAAATAACTTTTTCTTCGATAAAAATTGGAAATATTATTTAAAGGAAAAAAAGAAAAAAGAAAAGAAGGAAAAATTAAAGAAAATGATGATGAATTTAATTTCATAAATTTGAAAGATCTTGTCTCTCTCTCTCTCTCTCTCTTGCATATAATAATAAGTGCATATACACGTGTTCTACGTAAATGCAAGTTTTGAAAAAGTAGACTCTTACGTTTGTACCTTTCCAAAATTAGATTCAGCGACGATCTACTCTATAGTAGAAAACCAGAAGATTGGCTTTCCTTCTCGACGCGACACTCTATTTCGAGGATTTTCTGAAATTTGTCGTCGTCTTCCCGTTTCTACGACACACGTCACAAACGCGTGCACGAACAAATTGCAAACGGGGCACACCAACGACGTCGACGAATGCTTACGTCATTTTCTAACGTGCATCCCACGATTATTCGTGCTTGCATCTTCAAAATTATTCCTTATTTATATCCTCCAAACACTGATTCATTTATTATTATCTAGAAATGTCATGAATTTTGTGCATATTAAACGATATTATTCCGCGAATCGAATATTTGAACGTTTAATCAAACTTTTCATGCAACAATATCAAATATCAAATTAATCTGTATCTCTAAACGAAACAAATGTAATATTAATTGTCACAGAATCACTCTCCAATTAAACGTTAATAACAAAATTCAAATTCCCCGTTGATTATGTTTCAATTCAATTAAATATAATAAACCAGATTTGAGTTGTGGGGCAAGAAGAAACTCGTGGGATAAATCGAGTGCATCGTAATAAAAAAAAAAAAAAGATTAATTTTCGATTGGAAGAAGAAGAAGAAAAAGAAGAGGATGAAGAAAAAAGGAAAAAAGGAAAAAAGAAACGAACGAGTGAGCACGATAATCGAAAAAAATACTGTAATCACAGATTATTCCGTTGGCGTCCAGGGCCAAGTCGAGGGAAATACGGTATACCAAGAGTGCCAATCTAGATGACACGACGATTGCACGGAAGCGAAGAGAACGAGAACACGAATTACCTTCGCTCACGTTTTAATGTTGCCCGTGCAAGCAAACAACCAAGCAACCAAGCAACTGCTGTGTAATTCGAAAAAAAAACACACACACACAAACAGATTTTCTCCATTTTCTCCATCTTTTGCGCGTTCACTCGTATTAACGAACATCGTAAACGACGTTTTCTCGATTCCGTGCTATTTATTTAAGGAAAAAAATGTTCTATTTTGTGCAAATGTGTTTGTCTATTGGTACGTAGTTATAATAAATAGAACCATGAAAGTTGATTGAAATTTTCAAATTAATTTACATTGGATCGATCGAACAATTAGTTTGTTTCCTATCTGATGTAACATCTCTCGTTCGAAGAATTATATTATTAATAATTTAAATACGTTGGTTTAATTCGAATGATATTTGTTTAAGCACGGTTGTTAGATTATTCCGTTGTTCGTGTACGCGCGGGTATCAAATTTAATTAATCTAATTAAATATGATAAGAAAAGAAAAAAAAAAAAGGAACCATTTCGCGCGAATGATTGTTATTAATTTTAATTAGATTATTTTATTGTTAATGAACTGATGAAAGAAAAATAGAAAATTTCTCTTCGAAGCAAAAATTATTATTGGTAGAGATTGATGTTTAGTCGTTATTGATTTTTAATCTCAATGCATACAAACAAAATAATATGAATTAATCACGTTCCGTGGTTAACCCCGTTATACATATTTATGTATTTAGGTATTGAGTTATCCGAAAAGTTTCTACCGACGGGATTGTTCATCTTTTAATGAGACACAGTATTTAAATAATTGATTGAATTAAAATGAGCGAAATTATTCCAACGTACTCGTTCAAGTGTCACGATTTGAACTATCGCATTTTTACGTAGAAAAACTTGAACTATAATTCTATCGAACTAGAACCGAGAGAAAATTTGTGAAAATTCAAATCCGTGTGAATTATAATAAATCGTATCTCATCGTAAATTTAATATCTCTGTCTCTATATATGTAAATATGATTAAATGAATTATTATTCTCTATCACTAAGTAAATTTCTGGTTTTTTTCTTAGAAAATTCTGGTCCCGATATTTTCGACTTTAAATACAGACGAATGGAAAGGAAAAAGAAATAATAAGAGAAACGTTTAATCAATAATTTAACGATAAAACTACCAATGATTTACGCGAAACACTTTGAACCAATGAAATTACTTTTAATCATCGATAAAAATGACTTTTCTTTTCAATCGAATAAAAATGACGAACAAATTTTCTACACGCTCGAATAATAATAGACAAAGAACATTTTTATTTTACAAAATAATCAAACGATTCGTATAATTACGATCACGAACGTGGAATAAAACATTTCAAATTCAATATTTAAAAATAGTCATTCGATTGATCTCGTGGTGCGTTTATTGATTAATAGATAAAAAACAAAACAAAACAAAAAACAAGAATTAAAAATAAAGTAAAAAAAAAGGTGGTAAAAAGTTGGCTGTTCATCGCGTTTTCTTTTTCCTTTTTTTTTCCTTATCGATAGATAGAAAGCAAGTATATATATATATATATATCAACGTTGATATTTTTTAGTATCAAAGAAGCAAGCAAGGGAGGAAAGAAGGAATGAAAAAAAAGTGAGCAAGCAAACTAACAAGTAAAACACTTTCTCCCCTCCCCCCTTCTTCTTCATGCTCATCCTACTCTCGATTCCCTGTCGTTTCCTAAACAAAAAGCAAGGTCTACTTTCTCGTCCTCGGTATATTACTCGATCCAACCAACACCCGCCCACTTATGTTAGTTTTCTCTCGAACGCGCGACTTTCTGCCGTCCATGAACTCATCTTATCTATATTATGATATAGGTATAGCTATACACATCATATTTATTTTCGTGCATATCGCCGCAAAAAGACAATTTCCAAATTACCTTGGAAAAATAACTTGTAATAACGATAACAAATATTATAAACTAAAAATAAAGCTAATGAAAAAATGAACGGAATAAAAACTTGACTTATTTTCTTTCTCTCTTTAACCGTGGCTCGAAAAGAAAATTATCAAATTAATTGGAAATAACAATACCATAAATAAAAACGAATATTATTATATTATATATATATAAATGAATAAATATTAAAATAAAATAAATTGAAGGATTAATCTGGTATGTTTTTTCTTTTTTATAATCGTTGCTAAAAATAAAGACAAATAAATTAGAAAATAATTTGAAAACAACAATACCATATATAAAAACGAATATAATTATATTATATATATATAAATGAATAAATATTAAAATAAAATAAATTGAAGGATTAATCTGGTATGTTTTTTCTTTTTATAATCGTTGCTAAAAATAAAAATAAATAAATTAGAAAATAAATATTGAAAATAACGATATGAAAAAAACCACGAACGAAAGAACGAAAAGAATATAAATAAACAAAAAAGAAATAAATATTAGATTGTCAATCATCACCTGGTAAATCCTACTTTCTTCTATGTATGTATATATATTTTTGTTGTTTTTTTTTTTAATGGCTGCTCTGAAAACAATTTGATAGAAATATAAATATTCCATTTCATGAAACCGATACCGTTAATCATACTAAATAATACATAAGCAATAACAAAATCCAATTGTAACAAATGTCAAAATCTCATAACAAGCATGAGATGAATAAAATTATAAGATGAGCAGGACAAAAATAGATATTAATGAAAAAGATATAAAAATATAAAAGAAATGAAATAATTAAACGATATGATTAATATGTTAAAGATTTAACCCTTACTTTTTTTCTTGTTTTATGCGGTATCGTTTATAACTCGAAATGTTTCAACAACAACAACAACAACAACAACAAAACCGTTCAAATCGTATACAATTTTTACATCTCATCAGGATTTATTCAAATGAATATTTACAAAAGAATAAGATTGGCATATATCCATCGATAAAACTCCTCGAATCATCATCATCATCATCATCATCATCATCATCGATTACGCTAGAATGAAAATTATATTATATTGTATATATCTATATACCAGTCGATCTACAATTAAATTTATTATTTAATCTTACAATCTTGCACACGCAGAGAACGAGTCCCTTTGTTTTTTCTTTTCTTTCAATTTAATCGATTGTTTTATTTCCTTTCTTTCTTTCTTTCTTTCTTTCTTTGTGCTTCTCGTTTATTAATCGTTTATTTTTACAAACTCATCATCGACGACAACAAATACGACGATGAACAGCAAACAACACGTATTTACTTACATACGAACGCTACCTACCACAGACGATTATTCCTACTCGAAAATGAAGGAATTTTCAAATATTCTTTTCTACATATCCGAGGTTTAAAAGGTACACATAACATTGCCATTGAGACCTAAATACTTGAACGTTAAACAACGCTCGAGGATATTACTTTTTTCGCGATATAAACGAATTTATTTATTTATCATCGTTACTTTCGCGTGAACATCGATTTTTTTATATATATATATATATATAACTTTCGATACAAATCGTATAAATAAATAGAGAAAAAAAAACGTAGCTCGAGATATTCTATTCGCCGGAATTTCCTTTTTCTTTTCTTTTCTTTCTTTTTTTTAAATTTAAAAATTTCATTCAATGCAATCGAATCTAGTATTTTATCTTTTTTATATAACACGCGTTTCTTTTACGATTTTAAATAATGAAAATCAAAGTAATTTATATTATGAAAAACCGAACAAAACTACGTACGATTTTGTAGAAGAAACTAAACAAAAAATATGTACTTACAATTAATTAGAGAAAATTTCAATTTTCATTGGGTACGATGTGAAATTTGTCGGATCAAAATTATTATTATTATTATTATTATTATTATTATTATTATTATTATTATCATCAATGTGTGCCCTGTATGCAACACTTCGCGAAGTGCAAACGACATTGCTATTGACGATTAATCCTCATAGTTGTGTTACGTAAATGACATTGCGTTATATACCTTCACACACACACACACATGCATACATATATATAATATGTATTATACAAGTGTACATCTTCGTTTAAGATAGCGATCACGATTCTTCTTTCGGCCGACAGCTTTTACGAACACGTAACACGTAGGACGACCTAAATGGGATTGCGTTAGTGTGAGTCATTTGAGCCCATCGTGTTCTATGTACCTACTACTCACTGAATACGATCGATACCGTTCGTGGTAACGCGTTAGAAACAATCCATCCGAAAATTTATTATCCTTTACCTTTTTTACTTTTTTTATACTATTGTTCAATATCTGGAGGAACCCTGAAAATCTGACTTTTAAACGTCATTTCAATTTCAAAATTTCAATCAATTTTCTTTTCTTTTTTTTTTTTTTTTTTAACAAAAAGATTTTTTTATTCGAGAAATAATATTCCAGACAAATGTTTACAACAAGATTTCCTATTTTGTTTTTCCAATATTGAATCTTGCATATATATATTTATATTTATATTTATATTTATATTTATTTCTTCTTCTTCTTTTATAATTTAACATAAAACAACAAATGATTTTCATATCGAAATATAAAATATTTATCTCGAATCCTATGCATGGTTGTGTGGTGTGGTGTGTCGCGGCGGATACTTTTGTTTCTCGTTTTTTTTCTCTTTTTTTTTTTACTTTTTTTTTTATTTAATTCCTCTCGATAATTGATATTTATTTTGAAAAATAAAGAGAGAGAGAGAGAGCGAAGAGAAAAAAACAAACGAACGAACCGACAATTTCAAAACCGGAATATAGAAAATAAATTGACAAAAAAAATAAATTTGCTTATTTTATTATTTCGTTATGTATTTGTATTCTATTTCTTTATTTTTCTATTCGTTTTTCTTTTTGTGGGAAAAAATCGAAATATTTTTCATAGGACGTACACGGTTGGGGATAGAAGAGTTCGAACGTTCGAATGGAAGAACATCATCGTCATCTAGTCGATCTTAATAATTTCCAATAAACTTATGTAACTTCCAATTGCATTATTTCCATTCCATTTAATATCTATCTACGAGACATCGATTATTCGCAGGAATATTCAAGCTCTTCGGAATTTCTGATGGAATTTCGGATAATGTTACGCTTATAATTTGATATTATTATCGAAAAAGAGAGAGAGAGAGAGAAAGAGAGAGAGAAAGAAAGAGAGAGATATCCGGAAGTAACTCAATTTTAACTCAATATATTCGAAAGTTATCTCTAATGATGGAAATATTTCAAATATTTATATTTATATTATACGTCATATATCATCTCATCATCTTTTAAACTATCTTCATAATGTTCGTAACATTTCATGGTAATCACGATAATATTTTCTTCTTTCTCTATCTTTAATAATTTATTTACAATACTCTCTCTCTCTCTCTCTCTTTCTTTCTCTCTTTCTATTTATTTAATAATGTTTTATTTAGCAATTAATATACCCATGCAGGACCATCGATATGTTACACACGATATTAACAGGCGGAAAAATAAAAAAGAAGAGGTGACGAAAAGTTGGCAAATTGGGAATTACACGAGTCGCATTGGGGTGGGTTGGGAGTGGCCGGGGGGAAGACCGTAAAAGGCTATGATATTTTCAAAAGGGATCCATCCCTATGGGAGCTAGGATAAATTCACGGTGTGCTCTTTTCACTTTTCCCTAATCCCGGTGCTTGCTTCTGTTTTTTTTTCTTTTTTTTCTTTTCTTTTTTTTTTTCTTTTCCTTTTTCTTTTTGCTTTACTAATTATTGTTCCGTTTAATTATCTGTATTCAAGAGAAACGCACAGCCATACACTGAACTAGTTCTACAATTTAATTATCTTTTGCTATATATTCGTGTAATAAATTTTACATTATGAAATTATGAAGAACAAATCATTTTTGTATGGGTTTTTTCTTTTTTTTTTCTTTTTTGTTTGCTTCACTTTTCCTTCATTCTTCCTTCATTTCTTTTTATCTATTTCTTTCTCTACCATTTAATTTATTTCTTCTCTTTTTATATATATATATATATATATTTATGTATATCCGTTCGTGCGTTTTTGTATTTGTATTTTTAACGTAGCGCAATCGTGAAAGAAAAAAAATGTTTCATTGAGATTACATTGAAAAAACAATAGGAATTTTTTTTTTTTAGAATAACCTATGGTATCATAATTAATTGATTAATAATAAATTAATAATATCACACCCATCTCGAGATAATGCGATTGACTTATTCGATACAAATTGTTTGAAATAAATTCGTTGGATATTTCAAATAATACTTAAATTGTTTTTTTTCGTCAAATAAACATTTAAAATTGATAAACAATCTCTCTCTCTCTCTTTCTCTCATCGCTGAAAATTTCAGAAACATTGCAATCACAAAATTCGCAATACCCATTGACAAGCTCGAAACAATCAATTTCGAATTGTCAACATATTTTTATTCCAATTTATCTTTTAATGTCAGATCATTCGAATCAAATGAATTTCGACGTCGAATAACTTGTCCAATTGTTTGCCTCGACAAAATTTATTCTAACTTAAAAAATTGTATATAATACAATAGCATAGAAACAAAAACAAAAAAAACAAATAAATTATTTAACGTATCTTTTTTTTTTTATAATAAATATTAACAAAATCGAAATTATACAAATAGAACGATCATAAATCAATAATTTATCTCAATCGTCGTAGAAAAATTCGAATTATTTCGATGAAATTTTGACGATACTACCGTTTTTTTTTTTTTTTTCTTTTTTAAATCCAAAAAAACGCGATTTATATTCTATAACAATAAAATTAATATAAATTTAATATAAATTAAATATGAAAAAAGAAGAAAGGAAAAAGAAAAGAAGAAGAAGAAGAAGAAGAAGAAAAAAAAATTGAATATTATTCAATATAAATATACAACGTATATATAATAAAATCGAAAAATTATACACACAAATAGAATGATCATTGGTTAAATCAATGATAAGGATGGATAAATTAATAATGACCGTAGAAGAGGATATGGAAGATGGAAATATTTCATCCAATTTGTTACGTACATACACCTTAGTAAGTACGCAAGTTGACTCTTGTTCTATTCGTTATTATCACAAGGATCTCTACAATCTTCTCTCTCTCTCTCTCTCTCTCTCTCTCTATCTATCTATCTGTCTCTCTCTATCTATCTGTCTCTGTTTCTGTCTATCCAACAAGTCGAAACAGTCGACCCTGAATCAAACGAGAGAGTTAAAAAGACCTTAACATTCTCTTTACGGTTATGAGATTCTGTAAGAGTTACGTTTCTAAAATTAACCAAGTGACCTCCTTCGCGCAGGGAATGACATTTTAACGAAGAAAGAAAACGAGAGGGAAAAAGGCCGGGGGAAAAATAGAAACCTAGAGAGAGAGAGAGAGAGAGAGAGAGAGAGAGAGAGAGAAGTATTCATCTCTCCGTTGTAACTTTTCTACGGAAGCTACATTTCTATATAACAATAATTTTATGAAACGTCAAAATAGAAGAAAAAGAAAAGAAGAGTATTTAATGAAATTATTTAAACGAGGGGTGGGGAGGAGTCACACAAAGTCTACAATAATAAGCGTAAGAAAGGAAATAGAAAGAGAAATAAGAAATTAGTGATCAAAGTAATAAAAAAAAGAGAGAGAGAGAGAGAGAGAGGAAGAAGAGAGGAAACTAAAAAGTAACGTGCTTAAAAGAAAGAAAAAAAAGATAACAATAAAACGTAGATGCACGAGTGCATGTAAAAATTCATATGTTTATGTGTAAGTATACCGAAGTGAAAAAAAAAAAAGAATAGGAAAGAAAAATTAAAATAACATTACTTATTATACAGATCCTTAGAAAAAGAGAAAGATAGAAATAAATCGTACGTATTATGTATATATGTGTGTATGTGTGTTGTGTTGTATGTCTATATACCGAAGCAAGAAAAAAAAGTGACATTAAAATAACATAACTTGCACGTATACGAAGAGAAAAAGAAAGATGGAAATAAAAATATACGTGTATGTATGCGTGGTACACGTTTGTGTATGCTAAATTTAAAAAAAAAAAAGAAAAGAAAAGGAAAGAAAATTAAATGACATAAAACAATAAAACGAGAATACAAAAAAATAGAAATAGATGACGCTAAGGTACATCTAGAATACATGTAACCATGTATGTATGTATGCATGCATGTATGTTTGTATGCAGATGACGTGGCTTTTCCGTTGAAGTGCTTTCCAAACGCATTCGCTGGAATGAAGATGGATTACAATATTGCAGAAGTCGACAAAGACAAGTGTCTTTTTGTCTTTAGTTGTCGGGTCAACCATTCTTTTTCTTTTTCTTTTTCTTTTTATTCTTCTCACGACTTATATCAGCCAATTAAATTGCCCCCCTTTTTTTTCCCTCTCGCTATCTATTTTTTTTTTTCTAAAATTTCAACTAACGCAATAGATTCACACGCTGAAAACGTTTAATTAGAATGATTTATTATTAACGGATACGGCAATAATAATTGTTGAAGAATCGTTAAAAAAAAAAAAGAAACAACAACAACAACATTGTTTTATTTTCTTCTTTTTCTCTTCTTTTTCTTTTTTATAATACAATAAACATGGCTACCATGATTGATCAAATAATCAAAACTAATGAAAACTTTCATATTAGCACGAGTGTTTCCATCGTACTGTTTTTGTGTTTTTTTTAAACACAATTTCAAAATAGAAAACACGAAACAAATGAACCATCAGATTATTAATAATCAGAGGGTTGAGCATAGTAATTTTCAATGTGTGTGTGTGTGTGTATATATAAGTGTATATACGGTAACGTTTTTCAAACGTCGTCAAAAGTATAATGTAAGTATTAAAGTCTTATTATCGTTTAATTATATGTCGTTTTAAATCGTAACATCTGTCATAAATAGACGTCATCGAAGAGAAATCATGAATACTTCTTCTTCTTCTTCTTCTTCTTCTTCTTCTTCTTCTTTAAGTTCGAATGATTTAAGGAAATTAATAAAAGAATCAATCGATAAAAGTTTCTCGTTGAGAGAACAATTATTTTACGTCATAAAGAAATATATATTCTAATTTATTTTCTCAATGAATAAAACAAAATAGGAAGAATAAGAATAAGAATAAGAAGAAGAAGAGGAGGAGGAAGAGGAGGGTAAAAAACAAATCGAGAATAAGAAAATGATTATCGATCAATCCTTCTAACGAGATGAGACAAAAATATTAGTTAGACAAACGAGATACACTCGACCATCTTTCTTTCATTCTTATTCTTTTTCTTTATCTTTTTTTTTTAGCAAAACCTCTTTTATGCAAATTCCATGGCACGGTTCTGTTACAAGACAAATAAATCTGCGGGCGTCTGGACGCCTAATGAATGCAATAGCCTTCAGAGGTCGGCCATTGTGTACGCAAAGCAACGAACTTTATCAAGGTTAACCACTTCTCTAATACAACTTTATTAGAGAGAGAGAGAGAGAGAAAGATAATTTGTAAGGTTCGTGCGTATCGACGATGAAAAACGTTTGGACGAATTTTATGCTTGCCATAAACCACCCCCTCCCCCCCCGTTCCCCAAACACCGGTTGAACGGAAACAGAAACAGATACATGCATATACATGCTTGCTTGCTTGCTTGCATACACACACACACACATATAAAATGAATGACCTATGAATTCGACCTCTCTTATTTTTTTTGTCTCAATCTATCATTTGATTTACAATCCACGAAAGATCTATTACCAAAATATATATTTCGAAGCGAATACGTTTATCCTGAAAAAAATTGAAAGGATAATTTATACGATTCATGATTTACGAATAATCTGTGAAGAAGAATGAATTAAAATCATAATTTTGAAAATGAATTTTGTTTTTTTTTTTTGTCGTTTGTTATTAAATAAATAAAAATACATCGATCGCGCATCTATGTTGACGCGTGGATCCAACGTATCCCGAGTAAAAAATATTTGTATTATAAGAGAAGGGAAATTTGGATAATAGGGGGGATACGCGAAACGTTAATAAGACGCCCGTAGTCTAAACGTTAAATCTTATTTTGTAAAATAACTCATCGTACCTTCAAACGGAAATTGCTCATTTTAACTTCCTGTTTGTTTCTATATCGGATGATACATGTAACGTGTTATTTCTCTTTTACTCTTTCGATACGTGTAATATGAAAAATATAAAACTAAAAGAATCATATAGACGAGAAACATTTTTGTGCTGAGAATTACATTTTTTAATAGATTATTTTTATAAATGACATTTCTTTCTATTCCCATTTGTTTGTGTATCATGCATACCTACACCTAACGCAATATTGTGTTTCTCTTATTCTTTTAATATTTGTAAAACGATTTTGAAAATATAGAATCAATGACGAATAACTTAATTGCTAATTACTTTTCTTTCAAATGATAAAAACTTCAAGAAATCATTGTAAGAAATGAAATTTCTTTTGCTTTCCCTTCTTCCTCCCTTCCTCCCTCGTAACTCTCTTCCCTAATTTATCTCACCTCGCAACTATAATTTTCTCGTAAAACTTGTTAATCGTGTGCACACGTTAACGGTACTTCTCTTCTTGTTATCATTATTATTGTTCTAACTAACCACAGACGTGTTGTAACGTTAAGAATAAATCTAATCAACTGGGAAGAACAATTGCTTGAAAAAAAAAAGACAAAAAAAAAAACATATGTTTAAAGAAATTATTTAAGAAATTATTTGAGAAATTATTTGATGCAATTGTATTACTTTTGTTCTATCATCATTTTCTTTCCTTTCTTCGTTCCACTTCTAACCGACCTTATTTTCTCTCTCTCTCTCTCTCTCACTCTCATTTCACCTCTACCTTTACCTCTGCTATATTCTCCCGTAGATTAAACGAGAGAATTTCATTTGCAGCCTTAGAAGCTTTTACCACTCATCTACTTCTGCTACTCTCTCGCGGAGCTTTGATGCTGGTTGAAAGAGAAAGAGAGAGAGAGAGAGAGAGAGAAAGGGAGAGGACTTGTAGAATGGTGCCGACGCTTTCCAAATTACATCATCCTACTAAAATTACGCTTCATAGCTACTGAGTGTTCGACAGATGGTGTATGATCGACGCTGTGTGACCTCGACGGATACTCCTAACAAAAGCTAGAGCTTTCTCTCTCTCTCTCTCTCTCTCTCTACCTCTCTTTCTCTCTTTGACTCTCTTATTTCTCTATTTTATTACTATGGCTTACAGCACTTACATCCTGGGACAAAGAAAAAGAAATAAAAAATAAAATAAAGGTAAGGTAGTCACAAGAAAGTAAACGTCTTTCACCTTTGACGTACATTCAATTACCTGCATCTCAGAAATTAACTTTATAATATAAAAAAAAAAAAAAAAAGAATAATGTAGACAAGATTACAGGAAAAAATAATACTTTCCATGATAAAAAAAAAAAGCGAGAGAGAGAGAGAGATTTTAATTTCAGTTACATTATAATTCGCAGAGAAGTAATTTAGAAATTTCTTCATGTTATTTTATATTAAAATAAACATTGAATATATATATATATATATATATATCTTCTTTTTTTTCTTTTGTAAAAGGCAATACTATTATTTAATATTAATCTTTTTTCTTTTTTTTTTTTGTATTTTCTTTTTAAAAATTAATATCTAAATAATTTGTTTTCCGTTTTATATTATCTTGTAAAATCTAATTCTCGACGAACAAAAGAACGGGGGATCGTTCTAACGCCCCTCCCCCGCCCCATCCCCCCAACCGCTCCTCCCAGTTCAAATTAAATATTTTATTATTCTCATATATAGCGTGTTTTGATTTTCCAATAAAAATTCGCACACGTCATAACGTTTAATAACGTTTCGTGCGGATTATACGAAAGCGTGTATAATAATAACAATTAGGAAGAAATTTGAAGTTGATTCCGAGTGACGTTATATGCTGCCGGCACAATTAACTACACTAAGGCCAGTTCACACACGGCAGTTCTAAAATTGTTTAAACGAAACGATTAACTGGCAATCGCATGGAAAGAAGTTACGAGCGGAATAGTAGCTTCTCTCACATTGAGAGCTCGACACACGTAACACTCTAAACTAACAAACATCACGCATCGATAATACTTATGACGATCGTCTAACAAACACGTTTTCTCTCTTTCTATATAGAATATTATAATATTATATATTATCTTCCATGTTTAAATATTTGTTTATTATTTCTAAAATATTTTTCTCTCTTTCTTTCTTTCTTTCCTCTCTTCATATATTATCGTTCGTCATTTCTTCAATTTTTTTTTATTTATACTAATTATTTTTATTTATAATTTCTTATTCTTTATTTTATTATATATTTTGATATGATTTTGTTTTCTTTCTTTTTTTTTTTTTTTTTTTTTTTCGTTATTATTTGTATTGCAATTATTTCTTCGTTGATTGATCGACGTTAAATTTATATACGATTTGTGTAAATTTGATTAATATTTATTAATTTATTTAAACGTTCTCCTTTGTTATAAAATAATAATCTCGGGAGATTTGTTTTCTT